>NW_024040076.1:0-65242 GCF_014851395.1 Micropterus salmoides | reverse complement strand
CAACATCAAGGTTTGAGAGTTAGCAGGTTTTACAGCAGCGTGAGATGATTTATTGGGATGAAAACTTACAGAATCTTACGTTTCAGTGATATATAGCTGATGATTACCACTGATTTAAATATATATCATGGACTTCATCACAAACTAACCTCAAGTGTTTACCTCTACACTGCATTTAAATATCTAGTATTAACAATTAAAATTTTCAACAAGTTATTCGTAAAAATGTGATGAAGACTTGTCTACAATTTCTTAGAGATTGGCTGCAGAGTGGATGTTAAGACAGCCCCATGAAAAAATATCTGTTTTTTAGTGGTTGGTGCAATATATGTATTTTCACTTCTTCTTTACTGCAATGTTTCTCCTGTACATAACCACAATCATATTATCCAAACTATTTGCAGTTTATAAATGCTGGTGTTGTTTTGTAAGTCTCCTCCAGAACCTAAATTCAAAGAATGAAGAGAGTTAATTAAGTTGAGAGGGGATAAGGCACCACAAGTATGCTACAGCCAACAGTTTATTTTTTGTTTCCTTAGTTTGTTTCTCTTATTCTGTTTTAATGAGTTGAGAAACAGTTCTACACTCGCTGTAGAAAACAAATAAAGTGTACTTTAAGAGATACAGAATGTATTTATCAGCACATAATACATGTCATCTTATCTGCAAAATCAATTTATTAAATTGTTTAAACACTTTGCCTTTCCTGAATCTATTTGTTCTCCAGGCAGAAAAAGGCATCTGCCCACATGAAGTACCTAGAGCGTCTGAGCCAGAGGGCTCCAGACTTTCCTATCCCTCTGAGGGCTCATACTGTCTGGGAGGGCATGACGGTCAAACTCTCCTGCACCATCCAGGGTTGTCCACCCCCAAAGGTCACATGGTAAGAAGAACTTCTGTCTGTGCTGCACTCAATTCTCTTGGCCTCCGTTGGCCCGTAATTTTTCAGACGTTTCTATTAAATTCTATTGCTTGGGTCATAGCGCAAACTGGTGTCATTGTAATTTAGTTTCTCGGTTGGTTGGAGTGGGTTAGAGAAGAAAAAGAAACATGACTCAAAGTCATGACTTTCAAGGAACGACAAGGTCTATAATGATGTGCACTCCTAAATTATGTTACTTAAACACTGTATCAGAGCTGACACTATCAGCTGATTCGTTGATCAGTAAATCAAATTTCTAATTGACAACGAATTCAATAAATACCATTTAAGCCATTTATCAGGTCTTGATTATCTTTGCTGCTTTTTCACTGCTACTTATATCACTGCAAAATATTATTTGTTTTTTTGGACCGTCGAATACAACAAACAATTGGAAGATACAACTTTTGGCTGTGGACCGTACTCTGACCTTTAATAAACCATTAGTTGCAGCCCTACACTGTATGCTTTATTCATGACTCATCTACAATGTATGTCATGCGATCATTACAAGTATAGAGTGTGAGAGATAAGGAGGTAGGTTAGGTTATAAACCCGCGTATGCAAATGATTGAATATAAGACAGATTAAAAGCCCATGAGTCGCTTGCAAAAAAACAAGAGTCATGATCCTACAGTTCTGAACCCTGAGTTGAATATCACCCTCTGTATTAATATGAAATTACCTGTGTTAATTCAGGCAACACGCCAAACTGTCGACCTTGATACTTGAGCTGCTTAGAGACTAGCTGATGAATAGACCATGTGTGCTCAGTATTCATGAACCTAAGCTGAGATCCAGATAACCGGAGGCTCATGGGTTTCAGCATCCCATATGGGACTCATTGAGCCAATTGGGCTGCAAAAGGCTGCCCTCAACAGTGCCCACTGCCCAGCACAAGACAGAATGAGAGATCAAAGCCCCCCTCTGGCTGTTATAGATTCAGCAAAAACTAACATTTGATTAGTGAAAGACGTGCATTACTTTGAACAGACTCAGATATATTTCTAACTTCCTGCCTCAGGTACAAGGATGGTCTGCCACTGAGGATGTCTGCCCAACCATGGAATTACTGTCTTGAACAAAATTTGGTCTTAACTCACTGGAGATTAGAAGGTAGGTCACTCACTCAAATCCCTAATTAAAGCTCAAAATCTCTGAACATGTAAACTGTATGAACATGACACAGGGTGTGTAAGATGGGGCATGTGTGAATAGCACGACCTTGCAACGGATTGACTGGGAATAAAATTAAACATTTACAAAACATGTGGGTGAGGTTAGATAATGGAGAAGTTATGAGATAAAATGTGTTAAACTGAGAAATAAATGCTGGTGTTATTTTGTAAGAGTCAATTATGTTGAAAGGTCTGCTAGTGCAATAAAAGAACAGATATGTAACACTAGAGACACATTTTTTTAAGCGCCATCTTCAACCACTTCCAATTTTTACAGATACATGCACCTCTCTATCCTTAGGTGCTCTCCTGATGATGCTGGAGAATATAAAGTGGTAGCCACAAGTCCTCTGGGTGAAGCTATGACCTTTGGAACACTTGTGGTGAACTGTGAGTGGCGTCCTGTTTCATATCAGCTCCACCTTGCAGGAAAACCATTAGGACTAATACAAAGATGGGTTACACTGACTGAAATACCAGAGTTCAGTCTCAGGCTCCAAACTGGTAATGGGACAGTGAGATCAGTAAAAGAAATCATCTGAGAAGCCACATGATTAAAGGCCATATAACCTGTCCAAAGAGCATATTGGTGCAGAATTTCAATCATTTGAAACATTTCATCTCCTTAAAAACATGTAGGGGTGAGCATCAACAACTGCATTTAACATGTACCATTTCAACTCCCCACAGCTCAAAAACTTTATATATTGATGACACTGCCCCCCAGTGGATTTGTTGTTTAGGCTTGATAAAGGTTCAAGCATAAAGAGACAACAAAGCTTACTCACTTTGTACACATTTATTTATTCTGTCATCTTTTATGGTTACAAGAACCTGAATCGCATAACTTGCATTTAAGTGGAAAGTGTTACTTCTCATATCAATCATCATTAGATATTGTAGAGTAATACAATAAGGAAATTCCAATTTAGTGATGTATACTGATATTTAAAGCATAAAGCAAAATGTCCTGAATGCAACAAATATATTTTGAAAAGGCTCTATTGACATTTCATTTCGTATTGAATTTTGTTTTGCACATTATTAAACCTTCATTTAACCAGGAAGGACACTTAAGAACAAGTAGTTAGTTCCAATGATGGCCTGGCAAGAGGCGAGTAGGTATAAGGCAAGACAGACATTCAGAGTCAAGGCAATAATGTTGCTTGTGAAGGATGCACACGCATGTGTCTTTGGAAATGCCCATGATATTGTTCTTAAAAGCTGTCAGAGAAATAAATAGGTCTAGTTGTATTGTTGTTTGTACATCATTGCAGTCTTAACATTGCATTACATAAAAGATTAAAGAGAGAAGTCCGTGAAATCTCAGTGAAAGGATAAAAAGCATTTAAAAAATGAAGCACCAACAAGGTTTACAGACAAACTTAAAGACTGTTGACATGAACTTGAAAGAACAACCAAACAGCAAGGCGATCAAAAGCACTGACCAAACCAGAGACCAAATTACTGAAAACACACAGGCCCAGTAGCAACACAACACAGAGAGCAAAACACACGCCCTATGTGTGCACCCTACTCACTACCATCCACAATTCAACATCACTGACTGCAACAGTGTTGACAAAAATCCATAAGCAGAGATATGTAGTTGCGTGCAGAGTTACAAGCAACCGCCACAGTTTAAATAAAGAAAGCAGCGAGCTTACTCACCATTAGTTGCAGTCAGCTAGTGTTGGAGTTGAATTAACAATTGTTAATTAACAATATCAATTAATAATTGATATTCGTCAGACATCTCTCGCAGGTAAGGAAGGGCTCTCTCAAAAGTCAGCAGCGAACCATCTGTGAAGCGTGGCTCCTGGATGTCCAGTGAAAATGTTTGTCAAAACCCTACAGACAGTATGCAGCAGATCTTCTTGACATTATATTCCAATCAGCAGTTGTCTTTAAACCCTCACATGTGAGCGCTTTGTACTTTTGTATAAACATGTGGGAGACGCTGTAAATAAAACGAAGGCCTAAACTGGTGGCACCGTCGGGCTGTGGAAACGTGTAACGTTAAACGGTTCTTCGTTAGCCGCTGAGGTGTTAGCTTCGGTGGGCAGCAACTCCACTGATTTTCCTCACTTGTGGCGCTCCCCTCGGGTTGAATTGTTTCCGAAAGTGCTTCAACATCTTGCCTCCCTACTGCTAGCATAAACTCCGAGTCACACACACATGTTTGATGTTAGCTATCCAACTATCTATAATTATCCCTCAAGTGAAATCGCGCTGGTATCAATTTAACCGAAGCCCCGCCCCCTATCTTGGAATGATTTTGCATTTTCTGCATTTCAATTAGGCTCCCATTGAATTACCAAAAATCACAAGCCCTAATCTCAGAATTATAACAATAAATCGACCAGACTATTTACTAAAACTATTTAAATTGTTAACTGGTTGGTTGAACATGAACCACCTTGAAAAGTGTTGAGTTATGTTATGTATGTTACTTACAGATTCTAGTGTATGGAGTGCTTAGGTCACAAATAGGGGGTTCATCTGTTTCACACTGTCAGCTTTTTACAGTTTAGGTTTTATCTTTCTAAAAAGTGTAAACACCTAGCTGAAATCATAGAATGTCCTGCTCTTTACATATCTTAGTCACAGTAGTCAAATTTATGGGATCCCAGTGTTGAATTTTATGGTTAACTTTTAAATGTCAATATCAGTTGATATATTACATCAGATTTATAGCAACATTGGTGTTGGCTTCAGAAATCCAATATTGGTCACACTATAAAATGAGCATTTACATCTTTTTCCTTTATTTTGCATGGGCATAGACATTCATTCACGCCCCAGGGTGCTGACACTGGCATGGCTAAATTGGACCAAATATCCATATCCATCCTCCATCCCTATTCTTGCAATGATTTTTAGTTTGGATGTTATTTGTACAGGGTAGTTTTGTATCCCCATTATCCGTTTCTATAAATTTGAGATTTGCATGAGAATCAACACCAGACTGAAATGATCAGAAAAACAGATCTCATTGCAGCACTCATGCATAATGAATTATAATGAGAAGAGTGGGTGTAGTGGTGACTAATAGTCAAACATCTACAGTGAGCTTCATGGCCTCACAGCACTGTCATGGAAACATTCACAATAATAATGTTTTTTTTCTTTGCCCCTTTGAAATGTCCTACCCTTTAGTGAAAGGGCTCAGTGCTTGACGGTAAAGCTCCTTTACGTTGAAGATCAATTAGATGGTTCGGGGCTTTAATGAGACACTTCAAGGCTTCTCCTTGCCATCTATATTTTACAGGCTTTCTTCGGTTGTTAAAAATAGGTTAAAGGGAATATTAGATGTGACTTGCATAAATGTGGCACTGACAGGTTTGATTTGTCTGCTGTTTCTCTCTATCTCATACTGCTTAATTTTCACAATCTCTTTCTCTGTTCCTGTCTCCATCTCTGAACCTCCATGCCTTTCTCCAATCTGTCCTGCTCCACGCTCTGCCACTCTGCGATTCAGCATATCAAGGTGCCGTGGCTGGTTCAGAGAGCTTGCAGACCCCCGGTAAGTTTCTCGCCAGGGCCTAATGAAAAGTGTCCCCTTTCATTTTCTCTGTCACCCTTTGAAGTTCTTCCCTCCACCGGTGAACGAGGGAGGGCTGCGTAGCTTTGAAGACTGTGACACAACACTCTGCTCTGCTTTGCTGTGCATGCTGCACCTCATAAAGATATGGATGGATTGAAAGAGAGGAGCGTGTTGTCTGTGTTTGTTTGTCATGGGAGTTTATGTTTCTGTGTGGGTGTCCGTGTCCATGTATGTATGGGTGGTGTAAGTAAGACTGTGAGCAGGAAGCTTGCTGTAGGGATAGAAAGACTTGCTTCCAATGGAGCAGAAACGGCAGTCATGTATATTTCATTTCAGGGACAGTAGGGGATTTATTTCGTTTTGCTCCAAGCTGTGGAGCATCTTTGGCCTAGATTAGCCTCCACCATGTGTGGGGATCATGACATTTACAGCCTGTGCTTGCATATAGGCTCAGCATCTGATCAGCCTAGCTATTCATAGTTTCCCTTAAATGGGGAGACTGTCGTTACCAGGAAAACACAGGATTGGCCTAAAATAACCTGTTTAAGTTGGCCTGGGTCAGCAATGTAACTTTGACAAGGGACACCACTATAAGCCATTTCCTTCTAACAGTCGACATTCATTTCTTTTGATCATGACCACAATAGTAGTAGTTCTTCTTTTAACTGTGACCACAATCGTTCCCTATTCTTAAGCAAAGTGTTAAGTGCCTACATTTAACCTAACTGTAACTATAGCAGTGGCAGATCAGAAAACAGGCATATGACTAATTTTTGTAAATGTCATATCCATTTGGAAGGCGTTAAATGATGTTGTCCTACGAGGCAAACACTAATATGGGTTGTTTGGAAAGAAATTACATAATCTATTGTTTACTATGTAGGACTTGCTGAGAATGAGATTTCTTGTGATTACGTTCTCACCCTCACCATGTCACACATCACACCTGTGAGATTTATGCAAGTCCTGCTTCTTTGACTACTTAGCTTGCCCTATTGGACGTCTTTGCCTTGCAGTGTCACATTAATGTCACCATATGTCAGCAGTGACATTGATGAGTAAATCACCCTAAAAGGAAGTACTGTATTTTTGGGCAAAGCTATTAAATTAAACAGACCCAAGAGAAAAATGCAATTTTCCTTTAGATTTGGCCTTAAAGCAGCAGTTGGCAACAAAAAACATAACCTTCCGAGTCTCACTCTGCTACAGTCAGTTCTGTGGGCAGTCTTGTTTGTACTATAAGCTGTTGTTGGCAAAGGAGGGATGGGCAGTTCTTTCATTGCTGGTGGTTGTTTCTCAGACATGGTGTTTGCAAAACTTCTGAAGCCGCACGCTGTAGATATTGAGCTTGACTGAGTGAGAGCGTGAGGGGGGAAAAGTGTGCTTGACTCACTCAGGTATGGTGGATAACATTAGGAGCACTTGGAAGAGTCAGAGGAACCTGATTTCTTTCATAGATTATCTGTCTCATGTACTTCTGTCAGGATATAGTGCTCCAGAGGCGTGTGACCTCTCACATGTATAGCAATTGTAAGCTTTGGATAAAAGCGTCAGCTAAATGAATAAATGTGTGTGTGTGTATATATATATATATATATATATACACCTACAGAAGCACTGGTGTAATAATGCGTCTCTGAGATCATCACTCCTTATGCAGAAATGCTTTATGACTTTAACTATCTTGCAAATACACCAGTGCTTCCGTAGGTGCAATACAAACAAGCATTCCCCACACACTCAGAAATTAAATGGCAATCATTCTGAATAAAGCTTTATCAGCATGTAATGCTTGGGGCCTGCGAGGATGTGCTAAAGAATTACATCCTGACATTTTTCAACTGATACTTGATTATCTCATATGAAGCAGATCATATTTTCTACCATGAATCACTCGTAATAAAAAAACAGCACTGCAACACTGGTGAGTTTATCTTAATCATCATTGCTCTCAGGAAACCAGGGATTTTACGTTTGAATGATAGGAAACAAAGATCCAAGCAGTGTGTTTTGAAAAAGCTACGTACATTCCTGTGAATGCCTGGACTGCTAAGCAGAACAAGATCATTATAAGAAACATGTCACAGCCTCAGATTCATCCCTGAGAATGGGATCTGACAAGACCTCGTGGCACACATATCTCTCACTTCCAGACTGTATTGCTTCAGTGCTTTGACAAGCGAGAGAATGGTGAAGGAATAACTTGTCAGGAATTGTTCACTTAAAAAAGAAAAAGTCACATCTTCAGCTTTCCTGCTGTCTGCGCCCTTCCTCCAGGGTGCGTATGTCCTGACTGTCCTTTGTCTCTGTGTGCTCTTGAATGAGGCAGAGGGTCCTTGTCTTTAAGGCTGTGCAAGTCTGCATAGGATGGTCTTTTTAGTTATTTAAGACCCTCTGGGTTGCTTTGTTCAGTTTTACTCCCTGCCATTAATGAGAGAAACTGAGGAAGGAAGTTTGTTACTGCTAGCTTGCAAGGAATAACGAAAACCTGAAGACATAGCGCAAATGTACTCGATGGAATAGAAACATAAGATCTTTTATGACGAGGTTTGGTGACAGATGTGGGGATATGAAGGAATGAGCTCTCATTTCTTATAGTCAGGAATCAACATACTTTTACCTACCCGCCACTGCTTCCTGATTCCTCTCCTCTTTACCTGCCATGCCTCTTTCCTTTGTAGCAGTCTAAAGGAGTAGCAATTTTATAGTGCACACATTCACCCAAAATTATTTCATCTGGATTTATTTTAAAAAAAATTTTTGCTGCAGTAACGCTGCGTCTGGAGTGGACCTTCTTTTTCAGCACCAGTGAGGAAAGTGAATGAGTGTATATTGATGAAAAGTACTCTTCTTATAATTTTTCTTTTTTAATCCTTCTTTTTACTTTTCTTCAGTCTTATTGATTAATTTGCCAGTTTTCCTCCTCTTGTCTTTACTTCTACACCATCTCCCTTCATTCCCCTTTATCTATTCCTGTCCTAATACTTTACTCTTACTATGTCCCCCCCAACTTTGTCCTCATCCTCGTCTTTTCTCAACCCTCTCTACCCTAGCCCTGAAGCTTGAGCAAGAAGCCAAGTTTGATAACACCTTCCCCCCTACGTGGGTGAAAGAGGGTAACAGCCTCACCCTGCAATGCACTTTCGCCTCAGCTCTGCTGCCTTTCCAGCAGGAAGTCAGCTGGTTCAGAGATGGTTAAGTATTATAGATGATTTATATGAGCCAAATGTTTGACAATTTAGATTTGTGCAATAAGTTTGTCATTTAATTTTTTCATTCTCTAGGCATCCAGCTGTGTCAGTCGAGCACTGTGGACATTAAGACAGTTGACAACAATGCCTCCATCACTTTAAGGGCTGCACACAAGGAGCATGAAGGAGTTTACACTGCCCGACTAAGGACATGGGATGAAATCCAGGAACACAGTGCTTTTGTTTATGTCAAAGGTGAGGACCAGCATGAAAATGGTTTTGATGTAAATATGGCACCTATCGTTGGTCCATTACCTATCATGTTGCACCTACCAGCACCTCTAAAGTTCAATTATTAACATCATTGTAAACTACTATATCTATTTTGTTTAATCCATACAAAAAACTGTTTTTTCTGGACCGTGAGCTTGGCAGATAATCTTATCTCCCAAAATGTCTCCCTATTGGTTTTAGGGTATTTTTATATACATATACATACACCGGCTCTCTGGCACTATGGCAGGCATGTTAGGGTTGTCACACCAGATCACACCAGAAACCACTCACATATTGAATAGTGTCTCTAAACAGCCTGCAAGTGGTATGCTTTATTCCAAAATTATCCATTTAGTGTTATGCAAAAGCTGACAAATGCTTAGGAGTGACCTTGGGAGCCTTGCATATAAAAATAGTGGTTTTGGGGATGGAATCGTCATTTGTTATCCCAAGCTGGATAATGGAGTTTTGACCGAAACCTTCACTCAAAACACTATTTGCATTCACCAGATATTGATTCTACTTTCATTTCCTGTCAGCAAACTACTCTGATTCATACAGGGAAATTGCACCATCAATCAAACTGTTCTACAGTAGACGGCTTCTTAACTTTGTTCAATGAAACTACTGCTATTTTCTCCCGTACATTGTTCGAAGCATGCAAATAAACCAGAGAACAACTCCGACTTGACTCTTAAAACATTTTTAAATGTGTCTGGCAGCTCTGCAAGAAGGCTTGGCCCGTCTATGTGTTTCAGTATACTACCAGCGCGTACTCATGCATGTATTGCACCTTAACTGCCACAGTCACAGTACAATGTGCACTGCATCATTCATGAACTCAGTGTGCACATACTCCAAAAATGAACATGTACTAGTCCAAACACTTTAATGCAAAATAAACCTTCCTGCACAGCTCTCTTAACATCTTGGCTCAGGTTTCTCTCTCTCTTATTAAGGAGCCTGATCTTTGCCAGAACTGGAGGTACTAATTAGTGAATCAGTGAACTTCCCTGCATGTGGGTTTTCTCCTTCATTCAGCCATCATATTTGCATTACAAATTGGCGGTACAGGAGAGGAAACACAAACGAGAGAGAAGGAGCGAAAGGCGGGTGCAGATGCAAATTATCAAACAGAAAAGAAAAGATCCTTGATTCGATCACTTCAATCAGCTCAGCATAATTTCCTCGTTTCTTTTTCTCGATTCTCTCTGTCTCATCACATCCACTGGTTGTGATTGCATAGTATATGTTGAGTGCTAATCTGTTACTTCATCCAGCCTTAGCCATCACTTTTCACTCTTCATGCTGCAGATGCATCAGCTGCATTGCTGGGAGGCCCCGCCTCTCCTCTGGCCGTCCAGGTATCTGACGTCAACAAGGACTATGTCTTCCTTACCTGGCAGCCACCCAGTGCTGATGGAGCCTCCCCTGTTGAGGGTTATTACGTGGAAAGGTGAGGATTGCCCTGAATCACCACAAACATCTCCAATTTTTTCAGCCATTCCAATATTTATTTGTATTTAAATCAAATGAATGAAGGGAAACAAAATGACAATGAGATTGAAAATTCACTCATGGGCTTAGAAACAGTAACAATCTCACTACAAGGTCTATTTAGTAACTGTTATTGAGTATTTGAAATTAAAGACTTCTCTGGCAATTAAGTCTTATTATCCAGTTAGTTATCCAGTTATGAATCCCCAAAGTGAAAAGCTGGAACCAGAGATTGTTTGGTATTTTTGCTTGAAAGATGACTAAAACAATGAGTCGATTGTCAAAACAGGTGCCGATTAATTGTCTGTCAAAATCTGCTTTGTTAAAAGAATTTAAATTATTAATGGAAAATGTTCTTTTAATCGATTCATTATTGGGTTATTTATTTGTCAGTTCATTTTATCAGTTGACTTTTGAATAGAACAAGTGGGCTGCCGTAATAATAACCTGAACAGTAAAATCTGCTATTCATTATACATTGATTAAAATGTGGGATTTTTTTATTTAGAATACATAGAATGCATTTAAGCCTCAGTAGAGACAAATATTTAGAGGTCAATTAGATAAAATGAGAGTAGTAATGAAAAGTATTTGGACTGCATTTAATTCAGCACAAAAATTAGATCTCACACAGTGAACTCACATTGATTTAATCTTTAAAAAACGGTTATTTTAGACTGTATTTACAGCAATTTCCTGTATTGCAAGTCAACAATACACTTACAGTAAGATTATACTGCTGAACCTCGTCTTGATCTGTGTGCTGCTGATGAGGAAATTAGATTGGGGCAGATAAAGATGGCTGTAGTGGTGTTATATCCATCTGGCAGAGTTCACATGAGATGGATGATATACATGGTAATTATCAGCCCTCAACACTATGTTAACAGCAGAGTCAAAGACTCCCGCTGCAGAACAGGTCCTGCACTTATCACCAACACCAATCAATCAGGATCGTCCGATACATGTGTGTACATATGTGTGTTTGCTGTGTGTGTGTATAGAGAGAGAGAGAACGCATGTTCATTTGTGCATTAGTGTGCGCATTATTGTGTGTGTGTTTTGTTCTCAAGTATTAAGTACTCCAGTATGTTTTGCATATTTGTGTATGTGTTGTTTTCTTGCATTCCTTATTTATTCAGGGTAAAAGAAATAACTCCTGTTTTTGGTTATTGGGTGAGGAAAGGAAAATGAAAGACACCTCCCAGTTCCCTAGCAACCTCCTTATGGTTAGAAAACTACACGCTTTTCTGTCTTTGTTTTGTTTGAAGCAGTGGCAACAGTTTACTATTGATGTTGTATAATCTGAGTTTGAATTCTACTTTAAAAAGCCATTTTCTACTGTGTTTGGAGGCCCACTATTTTCACATGATGGCCTCTGGTCACAATTATTGGTCTTGGTGGGGTATTTACTGACTAAGATGTGTTTTTGTGCGGGTTGAATGCTTTAAAATATTTTTTTGATATTCTTACACTCTGCAGACTGCACTTGAAGTTTGTTTACCTTTTATTCAAATTTCCAGATATGATGTCGGCCAGGGAGAGTGGGTGCGCTGCAATGTGCATATTCAGAAAATGTGCCACTACCCGGTGTTCGGGCTAAAGGAAGGAACTCTGTACCAGTTCAGAGTTCGTGCTGTTAACCGGGCTGGAGCAGGACGCCCCTCTAAGGCTACCGAGCCCGTTCTCACTACAGACCCCCTGGAACACACCAGGACCATGGGTAACAAGTAGCATACTCTGCCAGTCGAATTGCCATATAAAAAGCTATGAAATGTTACGTCACTACAGATACAGAAACACAAATTGGTGACAAACTCAAAGAAAAATCAGCATGACTTGTTTGGTGCAGTTCAAATAAACCTTGCATGTGTTTGGTTCGGGTTCATTTGCAGTGTGAATACAAAGACACACTGACCACAGGATTTGTGATAGAGATGTTGAAGGAATTCAAAGCGAACCCCCCATTCACTATGCTAATCATGAACTCTCAAGAAATCTATAAATGTAATATCATCTGGTAACCATGGTAACACACATGTGCTTCAGCATGTGAGTACAGGAAAACAGAGCTGAGCTTGTGTCCTACTGTGCGTATGTTAACAGTTCCTCATTATAGACTGAATGAAATTAGTCATGTATGGCAACCACACAGTGCATCATAGTATACCAAAAGTAAAAGTACTAAAAGTAGAATAATGTATGTTATATTATTGGATTGGATTGATCATTACTATCTACATCTTCTCTTATCTTAACCTATAATAATGTATTTGTTGAATATATTTTGTTTCATTAGTAATATAGTATTAAGAAAACTGTCCATCATGAATCCATCTGGAGTACTCTTTTAACACGAACTGTACCAGAACTAAAATGTATGAATGGATAATTTAATTCCTTGGTCTGTACTAAATTAACTGAGTTACGGGTAATTTGTTGGGTCACTACAGGCTACCAGACCAGCTTCGGTGCACCTTAGCATTGATTCTACAAGTCTCCGAAACTTTACCTGAGAGATGATCATCACTTTATTCAGGTTTTTCCTTTAATTTGTTTGAGCAATGTGTTAGCAACTTATTCCTGCTGTAAATTCCCCTCATCCGTCGCAGTTGCTACGTTACGCCTACAAATATATCAGCACTACTGGGGAAAACAGATGTAGGTGTGTCAATTGGGTCTCCTTTTAAAAAAGCCGGAAGGTTGTGTAGTTGTTACTGCGACGGCTTCTTAATGGCATCCTAGAGTGGAATACTTTGTTTCTTAAAAGATTACTGTAAGGCGTTTAGGTTTTATTAAATACTTTATACAGTGGACGAAAGAGAATGATCAAATGAGCTGTAACGTAGATCATTGGGTGTGTGTGCAACTGTAAGTGTGTGTGTTAGAGGGAGGACAGCTCTGGTCAAATGCTGTGGATCATTAAACACAGATGAAGGACAGACGGAAGGTTGACTTGCCTCCAGCCTGCTCTCCATCTTTCCATGCCATTCTCTCTCACCTCTGTGTGTCTCTGGCTCTCTTACCGGTGGCTGCTCCTCTAACATTAACACTAATAGTGTTATCATGGACTCTCATATAACTTCATTACCCTGATATGACTTCCTTCTTTATTCCCTCTGCCCCCAACCTATTGCTCTCTCTGCCTTCCCCCTTTCTCTCAGTGGTCAAAGTGGACAGAGGAAGGATGATCACCATTACAAAAGATGAAGTTGAAGGTGAGAATGCCATGTTTTTATGTCACAGTGTACAATTTTGTCATAAAGAAACAATGCCATTTGAACATTTTCACGCCTGATTTCAAACAGCATCAATGTATTACTGGCACGCAGGGTGCCACTTCTTCGCCTGGAGGTTGCCCCGGGCCTGTGGCTTAATGCATCTTCATATTATATTGAACAACGAGCTGCAGTAATTGTATGGCGGAGCAATGAGCATTTGTTCCATTTACAGAAGTGAATGTAATGAATAGTCCTTGGTGGTGGTGGTAAATGCACATAATGGCCCAAGGTCGTGTGAATGCGTGTGAAAAGGGTTGATAATCTTGGCAGTGTAACTCACAGACATTTTAAATGCCTTAATTTAATTTAATTACATTAAAAGTAGAAATGAGTCAAATATTTACAGATGAGTTTGTAGTGGCTGTTAATAGACTAGGCTACTGCTCAGGTTTGTTTAAAGGCCGACACCAGCAGTGTCTACACATACACACATACAGTGTGGTCTGTAAGTAAAATGGCAGTTTTGTTGTTGTTTTAGCTCTACTCTAGCTCATTAGATTTGAAATTAAATAACTATGAAGTTAGAGTTCCAACTTTCAGCTTTAATTTGAGGTGTTTATGTGAACATCAGGAGAACACTGAAAGAATTGTGGCCCCAAAATATTCCCCCAATTAAGGGAAAAATATAAATAATATATTTAGAGAAAAACAATTAATAGGACAAATGAAAATAAACTTAAATAATGTCATTTTATTTGAAATTTGGTTTCAAATTGTTTTCTGACATCTATGACCCACAAATATCAGCAGACATGCCAAGAGTTGCATGAGGAGACGGATTCTACTTTTATGTCGTGCTGTGAGTGTGGAGCTAGAGCCAGGAGGCGATTAGCTTATCTTAGCAAAAATCTTAGCAGAAATTTATTTTGTCGTTTTAGACAGGAAAGGGGGTGAGAGAGAGGGGCTGAAATAAAACCTGGGTTGCTGCGGTATGGACTCAGCTGTGGTACATGGTGTCACGCTCTACTAGGTGAGCACCCTGCTCCTCCCTTTCTCTTATGTCTGCACTGACTATTTGTTTTATTAATGATGGAAAAAACTTACAAAACACACTTTTTTTCTCTAAAAAGTTACAACTTTTTATCTGAATATTACCCCTCTGTCCCAGCTTTGTAATTTATGTAATAATATCATGAATGCCCTAAAACGTCGCCATAATCTGGCTCCATCTGAAGTTAAAGAATATGCCAACCTGAACAGGAATGTAAG
Source organism: Micropterus salmoides (assembly GCF_014851395.1). Classification (NCBI taxonomy): domain Eukaryota; kingdom Metazoa; phylum Chordata; class Actinopteri; order Centrarchiformes; family Centrarchidae; genus Micropterus; species Micropterus salmoides. Next base: position 50,141 of record NW_024040076.1, on the reverse strand, counting down.
TTGTGGGGAGTTACTTTCTGAACACACCAAACACCCTCATAATTTAACATCAGCACTTCAACCTCATAGTCATAGTCATTCATATAGTTTCATTTCAGATCCAATGCTGGAGTACAGAGCTACAAAAATGAAAAATGTTTCACCACTTACAGACTGCACTGTACACACACACATTTAAGCACACACAGGCTTGTTGCTCCTACCAGATCAGCATATCCCATTTCATTGTGCTCTCTCTGGACTGGAGTTCCTCTCTGATCCATCACTGCAGCTCTGCAACTCCTCAGGGAATACAAACAGAGACAAGACTTACAGAGAGACAGACAGGCACAAAAACGAAGCCTTTGGACAAAGTCTGAACACTCCATCGTCCTTCAGCCGCTTGGAGTGTCATTGAAAGTGAGCTGACTCAAGCTATTTGACTATATGTTATCTGTGATTCTTATGTATTAAGGATGGAGGTGGAACTGGGGGCAGTAAGGTAAAGCTAACAAACTGTGTGTTTGACTCAGATTCACCAGACAAAGCATGACATTTCCTGATGCAAATATTAACAAAAAGAGAATAAAAAAAGCAGTGTCTGCACATTCATTCTCACTGACCTTGTTCAAACTTTTTTTTCCTTCCTCCTCTACCTCCTACTCTCTTTGCTCTGCAGGTCAGGTCAAAGCTCCTTTCCCTCCCACAAATGTCCATGCCTGCGAGGTGAGCGACACCTACGTGGTGCTGAGCTGGACCGAACCTGATCCAAGAGGCAGGGAGCCGCTAACCTTCTACGTGGAGCGGGTCAGTCACCTACACATGCACACACACACACACACACATGGTGCTCCATATATGCTGGATTATAAATATTTATTAACATATATATGGTTAATATATCTATATATATCTATATAACTATTTTTTCATATATATGAAAAATAAATTGCCCCTATAGTAGCCCTTTAAGTAAACAATTAGCAAGCCTTCCTGCCTCACTGTGGACCTTTTTTGGTCTTCATTAGTATAGAGAACAAGAAAACACACGCCATCACCCACATACACACACCTACAAAGAGATATTCACAAGTATTCACTATACTAACAACATCAGACACATGCATTCTCTCTCGCACATACAAAAACACCCATACAAGTATAAATATATTCAAACCCAAACAACCACTTTAATTAGTAATACCTACGCATCCACTGAACACAAAGATCACTGTTCTTGCATCATCATTTCCTCCAGTCCCTTGTTGGCTCCGATGCTAGAACGTGAGCCAAATTACAGCAAGCTCCTGACCACAGCACTAATCAAAGAGACAGGATAAGGAAACACACACACACACACACACTTCTACCTCTGTGGTGTCAATTTAGGTGGGAATTTGTGGACTCATTAAAAGCAAACAGACCTTGATGTTGCTCTTTCATGACATGTGCTTCAGCAATGGGGGTTTGATTTCCTTGCTTGCATGCTTGAAATAGTTGTTTACTTTCTAACTACTGTATTACCTGGATCTGAGATCTAAAAGGTTTTGACAAAAGTTAATTCTAGTTTTAACTTATTTAGCAGTGTTTCAATGATACATTCAAGGAACTGAATATACGAGAAAATCCATCTTAAATGTAGATTTACACAAGATTCAAAGTTCAAAAAGATGCCCAAGTAACAAAAGTTTTCTTCCAACATATCATAAGTGTGGAGACTGACCTGTTCTTTAAAACAATAAAGGGCCTTGGATCTCCAATACCAACCCAGACACCCAACAGCTAGCTCCAATAATCAGAAAACTGCCACAGGAAGTAGATTTTTATTGGACTTCTATAAGTTACCAGGGTAATAAAACTGTCAAATCTGTCAAAGGCATCTGAAATTACTAAAGCCTGCTGCTTCACTTCCGCTTATATAATGAAGGGAGCATTCAAATATCCCTTTTGCCCTTGAGCAAGCACTTTATAACCACTGATCTCTTTGACATGACCCGTTCTATTGTTAGGTTTTCCTCCTCAAAGGGAGTTACATAAGGTAATAATAGTAACTCAGAGGAGAAGAACAGAAACGTAAATGCAGACTATCAAAATGGAGAAGGTTAGAACTATTCAGCATCATCAGTTTAGGAAAAGGTGTCAAGATGAGTCACTGGTTGTCTATAATTTACCTGCATGTGTATAGCTGTATAAAAGTCTCTCTGCCTATCATACCAAACTGCCAATCTTTATTCCTCTTTGCCCTTGTCTCTGCGTTAAGTGGTGGTTTGCCAGATAATCGGCAGTTAACTACAGAGTAAGTTACTGTGCAAAATTGGAATGATACATGGGACTTTTTTAAAGCTTATTTGGCAGTCATGGCAGTCCTTCACTCTTTTGCAGATTGAATCCTCCAGTGTATTTGAAGGAATAATGAACATGTCCTTGAGATAAATAGTGCTTTTGAAATTATCTTTGTGATTTTCTAATGCTGTTCATGGATCAGTCCCTGGCAGGGAAGAGCAGCTGGGAACTGGCCAGTCTGGACATGGTGGTAAACTCTCCCAGGTTTCCAGTGTTTGACCTGGTCAAGGACAAGCAGTACTGCTTCAGAGTGCGCTCCATCAATAAGTATGGTGTCAGTGACCCCTCTGAGCCAAGTGAACTGATCTCGTTGGGAAAGCCACAAGGTGAGAAAATCTACTGTACCCATGTATTACTCTGTTAATTGTGAAGGTGAATTGTATTTTGTAGTTCTATTTTTTTTACATTTCGTATCGTACCCACTGCAGTGCACACATAGAGGAATTTGTTTACAATAAAGTTGTAAAGTTGCGTTCCATCTTGTAAGATCATCTGTCTGCTTGAGTTGCTGCACATTGCATTAGGATCACAATTTGTACAGTCATGCCTCAAGAATAAAAACAATAGTGATGGGTGTAGTCATATGAATTAGTGATCTGGGTGATATGTAGCATTTTAAGATAAATGCATTGTCCGATAACTGCACTCACGAGGCAGATATATCATCCTAAATGACAGCAAATCTAATATAAAACCATTACTTGCTGTCGTTATATATATTTATAATATATTGTTTTACTGTATAGAATGATGCAGTTGAATGACATCACTTCTGACTACTCCCATTCTCCCTTAAACACCAGTGACATTCTGAAATCGACAGCATGTTTGTATTAGATTGTACTAATGTAATAATGGAATTATACATGACTTTCTTTGTTTTGATATTGCCATTATATATCGGGCATCAGCCACCCTGCTCTCTAAATATTGGCATCTGCTATTGAAAAACCTATATCAGTCAACCACCAATATGAATGAATGAATAGGTCGATGGTATGTTTGGTGTATATTTCACAGCCTGTCACTCAGATGAGGCTTATTTTAGTATAAGAGCTCCACATAGTAACAATCTACAAAATTGATGCCCAACTCCCTGAGCAGCAGCAGCAGTGGAAGAAGAACTCAGATCCTGTACTTGCTTGAAAGAAGCAACAATGTAAAAATACTCCTTTATGAGTAAATCCCTGTTTTAAAAAGGTACAGAAGTAATATTATTAGAATGTGCTTGAAGTATCAAAAGCAAAAGCACTGTATGATACTGCATAGCCCCTTTTAGAGTGTTACATTATTATATATAGATTATAATTAATTATTTGTTTCAGCATTTTAATGTTGTTGCTGTTTAGGTGGAGCTCTTTTTAACTACTTTATATACTGAAGGGGTAGTGTTTCTATAACAATGCATCATATTTTGTTTGTGGATCATATAAACATATGATATATGTAAAAGATAAATCTGCAAAGTAGCTTGTACCTGTCAGTTGTCAGATAAATGTAGGGTGATAAAATAAAATGTGTCTGAACGCTGACATAATGTAAGGTGAATCACAGGTAAAATTTCTGTGATGAGACTTCCTCATATTTTAAAGCTCTGTGTGAATGTTTGAAAATCAAAGGGAGTGTTGATTGAATTCTATCTTGTTGTAAATTTCCATTTGATGATTTAAGCTAAAGGTTTTTACCTGATGTCTTTTCTTCTGATTCTCATCAGGTGCACCAGCTCCACCTCACTCTGTCATGGCCATCAGAGACACAGACACCTCAGTGCTGCTCCAGTGGCAGGAGCCCAAAGATAAAGACAATATCCTGGGCTACTACCTGTACTACAGTGAGACTGGCAAACAAGACTGGAAGACTGTCAACAACAAGCCTGTTACCAAACCCAGGTAATTGGGACAGATATTAAAACATGTTTTTTGTCATGTTTCTGGTTGGTTGCAGATACAATAGCTGGTGACAATGTTAGTCTGATTGAAAAATAAACAATAGTTACAGATGTATTTCAACAGAATACAGCCAAGTCATTACATTGTGCTACAGATGCCTGAGCTTTGTCTCTCCTCCTTAGATTTACAGTGGATGGCCTTAAAACCCGAGGGGAATATGTGTTCAGGGTGAAGTCTGTAAGCCGAGCAGGAAACAGCGACTACTCAAATGAGTCTTACCCCATCCTCGTCAAATCAGCAATTTGTAAGTGCACCTGCCACCCAGGTCCCAAAATAGTGGACACAAAATTTCAGGTTTTTTAATATTTTCTGAGGCTTTCACTAACTCAGCAGCTCATGGTTCTCACAGAAGTTGATTTTAAAGCATGTGGTATTAACTGTAGTACAGTAAATGTTAAATCTTTTAATCGCTGCATTGTTGTTAAAGGTTTTATAAGTATTTGTTATTCTTAGAGCTACCCAACACTATGTGAAGAATGCAGATGGATAAATGTTATACTTTGCATCTGAGATATTTTCTGTGTAAGTGCAGGTTCAATTTAAACCAAAACACATCTTTTCTTGGCCTGTGAGATAAAATTATTTCGGTTTTGACTGGATTTTAAAGTATATTCACAAGAATCTTCCAACCAGATTTATTCATGTGTAGTTTTTTCCTTTCCCTCTCTGACAAAAAGAATGTGTGTATCTCCTCAAAGTTAAAAATGTGTAAGTTTTATAGTATTATAAGTACTTTTAGCAGGCAGATTAGTAAAACCTGTGTCACACTGTGTCCTCGACATGTGTGCAGCTTTTCAAGTAACATCAGAATCAGAATCAGAATCAGAATGAGCTTTATTGCCAAGTAGTGTTTTACACATACAAGGAATTTGCTTTGGTGATAAGGTGCTACACGTAGACAAACATAAAGTTGACATAAAATATGTAGAAATATATAAATATGGAATAGACAATGCAAGTTATATAAGAATAATAAAAGAATAGAGAAAAATAATACAACTATTTGCAGAGAAAGGACGTGTTGCAACGGAAGAAAGTACTGTATACATAAATTGACAATATAAAAATATACAACAACAAAGATTAACAATTAAGAACAAATATGTGCAGTGTGCCAGGTTTGTGCGTAATATGAAATGAAATAATATTTACATGTGCAGAGACAGTTGTATTATTTTAAAAGGGGGACCCGGGTCTTGTTGATGAGGCTAGCTGCAGATGGGAAGAAGCTGCTTTTGTGGCGAGAGGTTTTGGTTCTGATGGTCCGCAGCCTCCTGCCAGAGGATAGAATCTGAAACGGTTTGTGTCCAGGGTGGGAGGAGTCAGCTGCAATCTTTCCTGCACGCCTCAGAGTCCTGGAGGCGTACAGGTCCAGAAGTGATGGAAGATTGCAGCCAATGACCTTCTCTGCAGAAGGTGATTGTTTGACTCAGGTATGTTTGGCTCAAGTAGTACAAAGAAAAGTACGTGTGGGCAAAAACAGCCTACAGTGTTGTACCACGACACTGTTAGTGCTACTGGTGTCATATTCCAGTGAGCTTGTGCTCCTTCCACCTTTCGGTCTTCATATGTTTTTTCATGTAGCCTTCACCAGATGACTCTCGGCAATAACTGACTGTAAAAATGAATGCCTTTTCTTTTTGTGCTTGGTTTAGAGCTGTGTGGAGATTCTGACCCTTCTTGCTTCTCGTATTGCAGTCTCAGATAATGTGCTCTCTGCAGTGAAATCGTGACTCATTTTGCTTGCTGCTCACTGCCAGAATATATTCTCACATCTATTCTGCCACTCAGACATTACCTAAGGATAAATGGTCCAATTCTTTGTGAGGAATACATTTTTATCAAATAGAATATGAGTTGAATATTTCTTTCGGTCTCATTTTGGAATGCTTAATATAGGCCTAGAGTTATGAATTTGCAACTCTAGACAGGAGTAGTTGGCCAGGGAGTTATTGTCATTTCTCGGTCTATTTAGCAGGAATCGGTGCCTGAGATTATTTCCTCTATCAAATATCATCACATGTCATTCTTTCTGCTGGTTCCAGATGTTCCTTCTGCTCCCTCTGACATCGCTCTGCTGCTGTGCACTGGATCAGACATGGTGTTGGGCTGGAGGGCCCCCACATGTAACGGGGGGGACTCTGTGCGCGGATACTACCTGGACCAGAGGGAAAGGGGCATGGAAACATGGAGGGAGGTCAACGTGAAGCCTGCCAAAGAGAGGCAGTTTAAGGTCAGTCATGCTCTAGCATGATGCAATTATGGTGTGGTTTTTAGCCCTGCTAGTGCCATGGATCAAAGGATGGCCAGTCAGTCGTTCCACCACTTTGGTCCAGACTGAAATATGTCAACAACTGTTGGATGGATTGCCATGAAATTTTGTACAAACATTCAGGGTGCACAGAGGATGAATCCTAATGAATTTGGGGATCTGCTGACTTGCATTACCATGAGGTCAAATATTGAATTTGTCCGGTAATGTAGTTAATTACCAAATACATGCAAACCTAATGATTGCAAGGCTCAGCTAATACTTTGCATGCTAACACACTAAACTAAGATAATGAACATTATATGCATTATACCGTCTAAACATCAGCGTGTTAGCAATGTCATTGTGAGGGTTGTTAGGTTGCTGACATTAGCCTTTAGCTAAAAGCACCACTGTGCCTCATTGAGCTGCTAGCATGAGTAGCTGTAGACTCTTGGCTGATGTTTTACATAATGCCCACACGAACCTGCAGTATGCACAACAGTGTCTTTTCTGTTGACTGAGAGTATAAGAACAAATAATTTAGTTTTCAAGTTTTAATGAGAACAAGAAGAAAATAATCAATAAAACAATCCTGCAGTAAGCCGACAAAGAGATTTCTAGTCGCTAATATACCAATAAGGGCTTATTGTTAATATAATTATCCCAATATAAAGGATTTCTCCATTTAGCAGTTGCCTCAAAATAATGGCAATATTGGCTAAAGCGCCCTCATCCACATTGGCTGTGTCACTAGGCAACAAGCAGTGTCCATGGAGACCTGGAAGAAAGTTAAATCTTTAACCTGTCTCAGGAAGATTACAGGTGCTCCGTAATTAGAGATTGTGCAAATGTGTTATGTCTGAGTGGTTGTTTTTAGCTCCTGGAAAAAACAAAGACAAAGCTAATTAGAAAAAAAAACAACTGTGCAACTATATCAAGATTAGCCCTGCACATTGTGAAGTGAATCTTGAGGATTAGAGACCCCTTTCCCAGAAGGAAACCTCTGATGAGAACATGCAGCTCCCCCTTTTGGGGTAAATGTGCAATTTCAACAACCTCACGTCCTCAAAAAGTGCAATCTCCACTTCTCACATGAGCTGTTTTACTCTGTTATGTAAATCAGGCTTCTTGGATGCTAAAGAGAGTAATTGGAATATTGATTGTGCTGCGATTTTGTGCTCAGGGCTGCTTTTCTCCAGGTTGGAGTTGTGCTGAAAATGTAAATGACAAAAAAGCTTCCACAACTTTAGCTGACAGGAAGACATGTCACTGATCCTGCTTTATTAGAACAACAACATATGTTGAATTTTTATCTTGTTGGATTGAAATTCCACCAAGGCAAGTTTCTTTGTATAGCACATTTCAACAACAAGTGCTTTACAAAACAACATAAAAGCAACATATGGCAATATAAAAAGACATAAATACAAATAAAAACAGTCGTCAGCCGAGATTTAAAAGAAAGATAAAGAGGAAGACAAACCGTCTAGATGTACACAGATCATTTACTTAAGTAAAAAAAAACATAAAATACATGGAAAAGTTCGTAATTTAAAATCCTACTTAAAGTACAGAAGTCTTATCAGAAATTTGTACTTTAAGAGTCAAAAGTAGAAGCAGTCATTCCACAAAAGAATTACCCCTCTGAGTAATATATTGTTATATATCACATTATTAGATAGCAAATACTAAAGCATCAATGCATAAGCAGCATTTTACTCTTCTAGTCGGTCATTGTGGAGATCGTTTTAACTATTTAAAAGTAAGGGTCACTCCCTCTAAAGTCTTAAATCTGAGGTTTTGTGAGATCATTTAAGGGGTAAAAAAGATGAAAAAAAACAAGTTCTGTTACGCAAATTTATATTCACTTTTTGGAATGTTCTCTAATCTTTGCTTATTTTGTGTAATATTGGGATACTTTTTCCTCTTTGGGCTTCAAACATTTATTTAAATCAATTCAGATAAGAAGTTTAAAGGATAAATAACGCTTTGGTGAAGCTGCTAAAAACTTTTGAAAAATGACAAGGGGCCCTAACTATACGCTGAATATTTGTACAGGGGCAGAAACCAAACATGTAAGAAACCACTGTTTAAACAGTGCATTGAATTTTATAAGCAAATCATATATTTTTTTATGTAAAATCTAACCCACAATGTAACCAATAACACAGGTAGAGGTAGAGTAGAGGTATAAATAAGCATTAAATGGACATACTCATAAAAAGTCAAATTGTACTTAAGGACAGCACTTGGGTAAATGCACTTAGTCACTTTCCATCGCTGATGTGTGAAATTAATCAAATGCAGCCAGTTTGCCATCTAGTGGTTGAAAGCAATGCTTTCTTACATTTATTTTGGCAGGCAACCTTTACATTTTTTGGGGTGGACTGTATGTCGATCTGATAAGAGGTTAGAGAAGGTTCTATAGATAGTGAAGGGGGTGGTAGGTGCAGGGAAATAGTTTTTTAGATAGTGATTTTTATTATTGTGAAATAAGCTCCTCTGGTTGTGTCAAAGCAGAGAGTGAGCCAAGAGCAGCAACATAAGTTCACAACTTTTCACGGAGGCGATGAGGGCCTTAAAGTCTAAGAGGCTGTGAATAGGAAGATCAATGAACAGATCAATAAGGCTGAATCTTTTCTCTTCCCGAAGCCAAAGCGTCTCAGGGGGCTCTGCAAAAAAATAAAAAATGCTGTGGCAGCAGAGCTAATACCTTATAAAATGCCTGTTTGGAGGGGTGTAACTGTACAACCAGGGAACTTTTGCTGCTGTACACTGTGCCAACTGATATAGGATACTAGTGTGAACTGAGTCATTTTGATTTATTTGATTTATTTTCTTTTGTAGCATTAAACAATGCTACAAAAGAAGGAGTTTAGATAAAGAAATCCCAATTCAAGTCAGAACTTTATTGAAGGTAATATATGATATATAAGAACATTCATAGATGACTGATAAAACATGTGCTGTTTTATAATAGAGAAATTAGAATAAATACAAATTAGATAGTCCATCTTGCCATCTCTTCCAGGCTTTTGAATTAACAAACTTAACCACATCAGACGGTTTCCAGTATTTGATCATCTGTACACCAGAATATTTCAGGGTCTTGTCGAATCATGGAGTCATGGAAAATTGACATTGTTTTCCTCCTGAATACATTTGAATCTGCCAACCTTAGTGGCCACAGAATGAAAATCTGTTCTCAACTGTGAAACTAAAGATCTTTGGCTTGAGTGAGATGGGACATGTAAAGTATGATTCAGGACCAAACTTTGGTATATTATTCATACATGTCCTTAATTATGGTTTAGACTAGATATTTTCAAACTATGTTTCTCCTTTTAAAAGAATTCAAAGTAAGAATATATACTGTAAATGTAATCTGCACCTGTTTGTCTTCAGTTCGGCTGCTGGAGATTACCATAATTTCACTGGAGTTAATCAGCTTTTCTATGCCTGACAAATTCCCATAGGTTTGCAGCTTGACTAGCAGACATTTCTACCAATTTCGAGTGTTTGCTGCCAATGTGGCTGGTGTTGGGAAGCCCTCTAAGCCCAGTGAAGCTTTCCTTTGTGAGATGTGGACAATGCCAGAGCCAGGTGAGGACAACATGTCAGTTCACTTTCACATCAGTTCTTTAAGAAATTTTATTTCATTTTGTAGATTACTGAAAAGATATCTCTGAACACCTGCATGTGTGACGGGTGTCTCAGAGGTCAGCACAACTTAAATTAAAGTGAAAAAAATCCTCCACACTGTTTTCCTTACTGCTTGATAGATTATTTAAATATCCCCCTCAGCCATGTTTTTAAAAAATAATCTCTGGTTTGCATAATAATGTGAGTCTTATAAGATTTTCCCATAAAATCTATCCAGTATGAATGAACTTTTAAAATTTTAACTTTAAAAAAAATAGTTTAACTACTGTTTACTGTTTCCCATTCCGCTGGACAGTCCATTCTCTGTGTATGTATACTAAAAGTTTCAGGTTTTCACATCACACTTGTGTTAGCTGAATACTGGACCAGGATTAGCTTCCAAAGTACTTGTGATGTCACAAAGTCACGTACATATGTGTTAAACTCAGATTTAAGGTGAGCACAATGAGACTTTCCCCCTTCAGCAGATTAAGGTGAAAATAACCATGTCAAATCTTGTCAAACTCTGAACATATGTCTTATTGCACAGTGCAGGTCAAATGAAGTGATCTTTTTGAGTTGAGGGGGACTTTAACTTTAGAAATGAAAAATGTCCATCTGATCCAATTATTTCAGAGCACTGAGAATTTGAGTCTCTGCATTACCACCCTGACCTGCATGTCTATCTAAAGACTTTAGTTTACATAACAAAAGGTTTATTGACCATGGCTTGGAAAGGGAGGTGAGATTGATACACCATGCATCAACCTGAAGGACCCATTACCACACACTACCATTTTATTTTTATTTAAAATGACACCATTAAAAGTGCACACGGTCACCCGACAATAAAATAGATAGGTCAAAATGAAGTACCAGAATAAAAACAGGCTATTTGCATAGGTCAGCAGTCAAGTGCATTATACAGTAGCTGAATAATACCTAAAATAAGACTCTCGAGTTAGTGGAATTATGTGTTGCGTATCACTTGTCTTTTAATATTGCCCTGGCTGGTGGATATGCTGCTGAAGTGTCCTTGAGCAAGACACTGAATGTCCATGTATTGGCTAAAGTGTCTCACTGTGTGTGAAAGTCTATTTAAACTTCTGCTGCTGCATTGTTAGTGCAGTAACAAAACTTGGGTAAAAAAGTCTGTAAATCACCGGAGGCACCACTCTGCTGCTCGTTAAGCTCATTGCTTTGAGCACACAGTAAGAACTGAAGGAGAGTCAGATGAAAATATCAAACACAACTCCTCTCTCATTGACCGTAGTGGCTGGACAGTAAGAGAACAATGTTAAGAGAGATTTTAGTCAGAAATCAACCTGAAACAATAAAAATGGGGGCGTGCAAATAGGATACATACTCTATGTGTATATAAGCACACACACACACACACAGACTCACCCATTCCAGTAGCCTATGTGGTTGCTCAGTAGACAGCGGAGCAGTTCTGGTTCCATTCACATCAGTTTCATGTGACATTAATATTGAGAGCAGAGAGGCTCTCTCACAAATGCCACTTTTAAAGTGCAGCTCATTAATCTTGGCAAATGGGCTTTTCTGTATGCCATTAATAATTTAAATGCGACCAAAAATCATTAAGCAAATGAACTACCACATGCCAGCATATAGTCAGTAGGGGTAGATTAAGGATAGTAACTGTACTGATTTTGATTTTACTCTTATTTCTGTTTTGTTTTGTTATGGCTTCCCAAAAGACAGAAGTCCTGTTTAGTTGGTTTTGATATTTCTGATTCTGTTTCTGATATGGTCAGTGGGGAGTATATACAGACCAATACTTTTTTTTCCTAAGTTTTCTTATAGTTTATTTCAGTGAGAAATTAGTTTTTTGGCCACTGGGTTTTTGAAACACAAACACAGACACTCCGTAGCTATACTATAGCTCCTGTGATCCTTGCTCCTCCCTCTCAGGTTGTCCCTATGACCTGGAGTTGCGGGAGGTGAGAAACAGCTCCCTGGTGCTGCTGTGGGCAGCACCGTTATATGAAGGAAGGAGCGCTGTCACTGGATATTTGCTGGAAATCAGCCAGGGTGACCAATCAGACAACTGGATTGCTTTGAATAAAAAAACAGTGTCTGACACACATTACAAGGTGAGTGGAGCTGTAAAAATGTTAACAAGCGTCAAGTTTTTTTTTTAATTAGGATTCATCCATTACCTGATTTAACAATGCCTGTGATGTATAAAGTATGACTACTATACATGCCCGGAAAGTATTATTCTATTACTGTACATCCATCTAGCAGAACATTGAAGTGCTCCAGTATTTCATTCCCCTGTTTTTCTGTGGGTCTAAATCTTTAAATAATCATGATAAAATATGACAATGATCTGTAAATATTTCATGTGGTTCTTATGACATCCAGGTGTCAGGGCTTCAGGTGGGTCAGACCTACCGTCTCCGTGTGTTGGCTGTCAATGAGGCTGGAGTAGGGTGTGCTTCCCTGCCCACTGAGCCAGTCACAGCTCAGACCAGACAAGGTCAGCCATCATGGTTCCAGATATATGAATATTGTAATAGAAAAACATCACCTCCAAGGCTTGTTGGAGGTGCTGGACCCAAGATACAATATACAGTGGGTACGGAAAGTATTCAGACCCCTTTAAATTTTTCACTCTTTGTTTCATTGCAGCCATTTTCCAAAATCAAAAAAGTTCATTTTATTTCTCAGTAATGTACACTCAGCACCCCATCTTGACAGAAAAAAACAGAAATGTAGAAATTTTTGCAAATTTATTAAAAAAGAAAAACTGAAATATCACATGGTCATAAGTATTCAGACCCTTTGCTCAGTATTTAGTAGAAGCACCCTTTTGATCTAATACAGCCATGAGTCGTTTTGGGAAAGATGCAACAAGTTTTTCACATCTGGATTTGGGTATCCTCTGCCATTCCTCCTTGCAGATCCTCTCCAGTTCTGTCAGGTTGGATGGTAAACGTTGGTGGACAGCCATTTTCAGGTCTCTCCAGAGATGCTCAATTGGGTTTAAGTCAGGGCTCTGGCTGGGCCATTCAAGAACAGCCACGGAGTTGTTGTGAAGCCACTCCTTCGTTATTTTAGCGGTGCGCTTAGGGTCATTGTCTTGTTGGAAGGTAAACCTTCGGCCCAGTCTGAGGTCCAGAGCACTCTGGAAAAGGTTTTCGTCCAGGATATCCCTGTACTTGGCCGCATTCATCTTTCCCTCGATTGCAACCAGTCGTCCTGTCCCTGCAGCTGAAAAACACCCCCACAGCATGATGCTGCCACCACCATGCTTCACTGTTGAGACTGTATTGGACAGGTGATGAGCAGTGCCTGGTTTTCTCCACACATACCGCTTAGAATTAAGGCCAAAAAGTTCTATCTTGGTCTCATCAGACCAGAGGATCTTATTTATCACCATCTTGGAGTCCTTCAGGTGTTTTTTAGCAAACTCCATGCGGGCTTTCATGTGTCTTGCACTGAGGAGAGGCTTCCGTCGGGCCACTCTGCCATAAAGCCCCGACTGGGGATTGCTGCAGTGATGGTTGACTTACTACAACTTTCTCCCATCTCCCGACTGCATCTCTGGAGCTCAGCCACAGTGACCTTTGGGTTCTTCTTTACCTCTCTCACCAAGGCTCTTCTCCCCCGATAGCTCAGTTTGGCCGGACGGCCAGCTCTAGGAAGGGTTCTGGTCGTCTCAAACGTCTTCCATTTGAGGATTATGGAGGCCACTGTGCTCTTAGGAACCTTAAGTGCAGCAGAAATTTTTTTGTAACCTTGGCCAGATCTGTGCCTTGCCACAATTCTGTCTCTGAGCTCTTCAGGCAGTTCTTTGACCTCATGATTCTCATTTGCTCTGACATGCACTGTGAGCTGTAAGGTCTTATATAGACAGGTGTGTGGCTTTCCTAATCAAGTCCAATCACTATAATCAAACACAGCTGGACTCAAATGAAGGTGTAGAACCATCTCAAGGATGATCAGAAGAAATAGACAGCACCTGAGTTAAATATGAGTGTCACGGCAAAGGGTCTGAATACTTATGACCATGTGATATTTCAGTTTTTCTTTTTTAATAAATTTGCAAAAATTTCTACATTTCTGTTTTTTTTCTGTCAAGATGGGGTGCTGAGTGTACATTACTGAGAAATAAAATGAACTTTTTGATTTTTGGAAAATGGCTGCAATGAAACAAAGAGTGAAAAATTTAAAGGGGTCTGAATACTTTCCGTACCCACTGTATGATAATAGGAAAAGAGCCACACAAAAAAAGTTATTTATTGAGACAAACTTTTGATCAAGGACCTTCTTCTGCCTTTAAAGGAATAGTTCAACATTTTGGGAAATACACTTATTTGCTTTTTTGCAGAGAGTTATATTAATACGACTTTCATGTCTGTTAAATATGAATCTTGACTGTTCGCTTAGCTTAGCATAAAGCCCAGAAACAGGGGGAAACTGCTAGCGTGGCTTTGTCCAAATGTGTCTGGCTCTAGTACTTTAGTAGGCTAGTAAAACTGCCAAAACATTTCACAACAATAAAACTTTAGCATATTCAGTATTACATAAGTTAAAGTATTGATAAATGCAGCAATGAATGACAAAATCCTGTTTCATCTTCAGGCACCAAAGACATTGAGATTGGAGTGGACGATGATGGTTTCATATTCCTGGGCTACAGGCCTGACGAGGTGAGCGACGACAGCGAATTCCTCTGGAGAAAAGACTACGCAGAGCCCATAGACGCCGGGAGAGCTCGGGCAGAAACCAAGAAGAAAGGGTATGGTTGTTCATGTGCAACATGAACTGAACTTCTATACTTGTTTGAATTCCAAGAAATCTGAGGTTTCACACTTACTCTCTCAGTAAGCGTCTCTGCCGGTTAATCCCTCAGCATCTCTGTGCGTTTCACACATTTGTTCAGCAGTGACCCAAGAAATACTGTTGACCCTGCAACTTGGACAGATTTTAAACTAACCAGGACTGTGGATGTCAAATAACACATAACTTTTGTTATGTTTTTAAATAAAATGATTAAAATACATAGATTACATTAACATTCAACATGATCCAGACCAATTGAATTTGCTTTGTAAAGCAACATGTTTGGAGCATTTTTCACTGGGATTCCCACCGAATACCAGCCTATTTCACTGAACCCTTCTCTTCGCTTTAGGATGCATGCTAGCTCTCATGCATTCATACCGTTTCACTCATTGATATCATGTAAAACAATAATTTCATGCTTTTTAAGTTCAGCTGCCTGAAAGGTGCAAAGATGCATCTGTTTGTCAATTTTGTCCAACAGGTCAGCCCTCACCTTCACAGACCCGTCTGAGGAGGACCTCGGTCTCTACACAGTGGAGATGAGTGACAACCCAAACTTGTCGTCCAGCTATGACTTCACTGCTGAAGGTAAACTAAAATACAGTATAAGGTTTGGAAACTGTCTTGTTCAATTCACAACTTCACCTCAGACACAATGACAAAAACACAGTTCAACTGAGTCATTTCTTGTGATATTGAAAAAGCTGACAGCAGCCGGAATAGCAGGTTTAATTTGAAGGGTTATCAAGCTTTTCTCTCAAGCAAATAATTAAGCCGCTACAACCACTTCCACAAGGTCACTCATCCAACTAAGCATATGTTCTCAATCAACTTTTCAGCTTAAAATAGAACAATGGCTTGCATGGCTCTATATCACTTACTGACACTTTGACATTATGTAGGGATTGAGAAATGTGAGTTCTGATCAGAGTTTAATTAACCTTCAGCTACTGTTTTATTTCTTTGCAGACCTTGAACGACTCAAAGAACTCAGCTGGCAAGTCAGAAATCCACGTATGTATCAAAGAGATTGTACTGAGAGACAGCTGATCAGCTTGTAGCAGAGTAACAGTAAACATGATGTGATATGATGTTGGTATGTTTATATATGTCCATGTTTGTATAGAGATGTTTTTATAGGTCTGGTGAGATCAAAGACAAATTTCCAGCCTTGGCTGGACAATAAAGTGGTATCATGTGTGCTCTTATTTACTGACTTGAAAATGGCATAGACAAGTAAGACAAAGCAAGACTCTTAATTAATCTGTACATATCAGTGTTCATTTAAACACACATTAAGTAGTCCACATTGATTAAATGATCGTCTAATCTAATTCAGCAGATCCTAAAAAGCACTGTTTGTTTTTTGGCAGTAATAGCTCTGAAGTCGGGCTGGCAGGTGGAGGTTTCTGAGAAAGGTGACGTACGTCTTTGGCTTCAGACAGAGAGTCTGAGTAACGCTGCTGAGCTTCGTCTCATCTTCAATGACAGAGAAATTTCCAGCACTCCGGTAAGAACCACTGCACTTGTTATCCTGTGATACTGCAGTTCAGAAAGTACCAACATGTCACACACTCTGGTTGGGTTAGGGGATTTGATTCACACCGTTGCTAAAAAAAAAAAATTCATACTGAAAGGTGTGTTGTATAAAAGTATCAGGGTATGCGTCTTGTTTCTACATTCTGGAAAAGCATTATTGTTTTGCAGAGGTTACTCGTTGTTACTCTAGTACTATGAGCACCTGCCCGACCATCTTAAAGGGATTGTAAGTGACTCTGCAGAGAGATTGTTGATATTTAACTGCCAAACAAATACACCCCTCCTTTCAGTGCTCTCTCAGAAGCTCTGCCCCCCAAATTCATGGACGTCAAAGTGACCACTAGTACTCTGCCGAATTCACAGCGTCTGCTGGCTGAGGGCAAGTTAACTTCAATAAGTTGGAATGTTTTCCGCAGTACTGTAGAAAGTGTGACCATAGGCCTGTCAATATTTAAATATATATTGAAGCAAAATACTTTCCAAACCAAAGTCTACTTTATCCTATCGGTAGGACTTGTAACTTCATCAGTAACGAACTGTGAACGAACACCATCAAACGAACAACATGCAAGCACACAACCACAGCATCCAAAACAAAATGAAGTAAAAAAAACTAGCGAGTTATTTCAAATAATTTTTACAAAAATACAGGGAGTGACAAGAGGACAACACGTTTGTATCAGACGTAAAGCAAACAAGTAAATTAATGTCTCCAGTAATATAAGGCTAACTAGTATAGCATTTTTTATTATGATTCAACCCAAATAATAAATCCCACTGTCTTAGCAAAACTTGTATTTTTAGGTCTTCGTGGCCATAAAAAACCTTCGTAAATGTTTTACCAACAAATACTATTATATAAAGTCAGAGCAGACAAACACACAGCAAGTATCTAATGTAACTACTCTTAGCTCGGTCTGTCGCATCTGCTGCGGTAAAGCTAACAAAGCTAGCCAGCAAAGCTGAAGTTACCCACCTGTCGAGCAGAAACATTGCCTAGAGTCCAGCAATGAATCCGGCATACTAGATTAGAGTACAGCAAATTACATTGCCTGCATCAGAAAGAATTGTTGGGTCAGTCCTGATCAGCCAAATTAATGCATGAAAAATTCAGTTTGCCACAGAAATGAGCAGCAGAGGATCCCAACCTTTTTGTCTTATGCGGCCCCTTGAAATAAAACATTGTCTTCTTGTGACCCCACAACACAAGTTATAGCCTCAGCATGGTCGTGGATTACGAGTAGTGATTTTTTTTTTATAGATTTGTCCTATTCGAAGGACTTTAGAGGGCAGTGAAAGTGAGACTATGCACTACTGGATTTTTACCCCTAAAATCCACTGACTCGGGCTACGGCGCTCCGCTCGGCAGAGAATTGTTAGCAGGTCTATTTTTGCCGCTAACAGCGTCAAGCAGCACAGAGGAGATCGAACCAGACACAAAAAGAAATAATTTAACTACGTAGCCTAACTAATCATAGTAGAAGCACAAAATGCGAACACTGATTACTAAATCAACAAAATCTAAACATGTCATCAAAATCAGGCGGGTAAAATGCTCTGATTCTGAAATGCTCCTTGTGGGAAATGCAGCCTGAAGTTGACAGAACGAAACGGGGTCACATAGAGCTGTGAATAAGGTGGTAGAATCACGGGACAAATTAATAATAACAAGTCAATAACGTGGGGCAGGCTGCACGCTCCGCTGCTGAAACGCTTCTGAGACGCTTCCAGTGGACTTTGACTCCGGGCTATGGACGCAGCCATAACGTGCCGTAGCCGGAGTCAGTGGGACCCTATGTAACTTAGGTCATGTCCTCTAGGTTTGTAACCATTGCTATAGAGTTTATATTTTATCAAATACATTTATATCTAAACTGTTCATGCTAAAAAAGTAGGAAACTTACAGAAGTCAACTCTATAAGGAACAAGGTTTATGTAACATTAGTATGTAGCTGCATGCATCTGTGTTCATGACAAGTCACTATGAATCGAAAACAGCTGTTAGTGTTTTAGAAATCACCCTGAAAGGTAGGAAATTGAGGCTGCCAACAAAGATGAAGAACAGGTGTGCATGGCAGCAGAAAGGTCTGGGAACTGAGGTGATTTCACAAAGTCCAGGAGACAGAAGGACAAACTGAGCTTAATGTGGAGAAGGAGCCCACATCTGTTAGATGAAAGGCAAAGGTGAAATAAATAGATAATTTGGACAAATGTCTTTAAAAATAATCAAATATAAGTAAGTCAAGTCATGTGAAGCATGAGATGTAAAATATATTAAGACATAATAATAAACACGTGTCCCCTCTTTCAGTGTATTTCCTATGACATCCTTTGCACAAGTCATGCTGAAATGTGTATACTTTCACTTATGTGTGGTATGTGGTTCACGTATCTCATGACCTCTGTGAAAGCTACAGCCATTTGCAATTTTATGAACATTTTTACCTTATTATTAACAAAATAATGTAATACTACAGCAAGAGTGATCACCTGCCATTTTAAAGACCTAAAATAAAGCAACAGTATAATCATCAAGGAACACAAACTGAATGTGAACAAACCTCCTCAGTATTGATATATGTTATGACACCAAGCTAAAAATAATCAGCGCTGCCGTCAAGGTTACTGAACCATGCACTGATGTGTCCACAGAGGGAAAACAAATACAACACAGTATATTTATTGTGGTTTTGCAACTCTGTCAGATACATTTTCTGCGTCTGTGTTTGCCCGTGTTTGTGTGAGGTGGGCCACTGCTTTATATTCAGTAGCTTCCATTATTATTCCATTATTTCCTAATATCAAAGCTCCATCTGAACAGAACTGATTACACGTTATTTCTAAATGATCACAGCTGAGCTTTGCAAATTCAAAAGCCATTTTGCTGATTAGGGCCCTCAGGCTTGCCATACATCACAAATCACATCCACTACCGAGGCCTATCAACATGCAAGGCATACACTTATCTTGATGAACATAAAAGCCGTGAAAATGAGCTCAAATGCTGCTTCCTATGTGTGTCTGTTTGTTTGTTTCTGTGTGTGTGCACATATTAGAAAAATGGAATATTTCATCTACAGTGTGCATTTGTCATTTCAGACCCTGTTCATGCATTGAGTCACACTATATTCTCTCTGTATGACTAACCACCTACATGGTTGATTTCAAGTCGCTTGTCTACCTGCCATCTGGGATCATCTGTCTGCATGTGAGCTGATGTGTGCTGTATGTGTGGCCGTGCTTATTTGCTCTGCTGCAGCACCGTAAGATCAACTTCAACAAGGCCAAAGGTCTGGTGGAGATACTCTTTGATCAGCTCTCTCAGGAGGACGAGGGCTCGTACACGGCTCAGATGCGGGACGGTCGCGCCAAAAACCAGTTTACTCTGGTCTTTGTGGATAAAAGTAAGTCATTCCCTCATTTGCCCACTAAGTTGTCATATTGGTTTTTGGTACATACCATAATGAAATACATGCATAAATGTGGAGGAATAATAGAACAGATAAGGCGTCATTGTAAATGTCACACTACATCAATTTACAATGACACAGTGATGAAATGCCATCTTTACTTCCTTAAAGTGACATATTTCTGTTTGAAACAGGGTATTTGGGTGAGACTAGGGCTCTAGATGCCATTGAGGACATTGAGGTTATTTCCTTTGTATAGTTTTCTGGTAATTTGAGGGGTTTAGCAACTTTAGCAACCATCCTGCAATTAAAAACTAACTCCAGTATATTTTAGGGTCAGTCTATTTAAATGTGATTGCTTTAGGACAGTAAATAGGTCATTTAAAATTTCCCCATCACCTTTTTATTCCTGGCATATTGGAGAAGGCTTTGAACATTTTGGTCTCATTATTGAGAAATAAAATGTACAAAAATATGATGGAAAAAGTATGAAAAATCACATCTTTTTTTCAGTGTCTCCTCCCAATGTTTCATGGGGATGGTGACCTTGGTACTTTTGAAATCATACCTATGGCCCTGGGAGAGACTTCTTTAGGACTCATTATTTTTGTGTTTATTGCAAATATTAAATGAATGGGGAAAAAGAAATGTCTACAAGAAAAAGAAAATATTTTTTTAAATACCATTTGCAATTCAAACATTTGCATTTCTCCCCAGATTTCCGTCACAAGAAGACATTGATTACTGTAAACCGTGTTGATCAGCGTCCTCTTCTAGAAGATAAATGCAATAACTTTTGTGTGTGTGTAGGTACATAAAATCCAGGTTAAAATCATTGTTTCAACTGCTCTGCTCCTTTTTTTTTATCAGCTGATCATTTTTTAGGCCAGAATTTCTGGCCACAGTCTAACCAGTGATGTTGCATACATGTTATGCATCTTAATCGCTCGACCACCAGGACTCTGCAGGACCACATTATTCTCAAATTTTAACAATGGGAAATCGGTTATAGAGAAAATTTAAGAGCAGTGCAAGTCTGCATTCATGGTCCAGTTATTTCTGGATGGCAGATATCTGATTTTCTTAATTGTCTCAAAAATTAGAGGACCTGCTTTGAGGAAAGAAAATGTTTTAATTGTCCTTCAGGATGAATAAATTATCCTATACTTATCTCACCAACTTGTGCTCCATTCAGGAGATTACTTTTCTTTCTGTTTTTATTTTTGTTTATTATTATTTCTATTATTTAGTTTGGCTACTTTCCCCCCCAAAAGTGCACTTTCCTCAACAACATATGCATCCCTCCTAAGATTTGCCCAGCAGTTTAAAATGAAGTTAAGATTATTTTGGATATTTACATTTACATATTTACAAAACTCAAAACTTTTATCCAAAGTGACTTACAATTGCTATACATGTCAGAGTTCGCACACCACTGTAGCAACGATGGGTGAAGTGTCTTGCTCAGGGACACAATGGTGGATGGACGTGTTATCCACTGCGGCATTGTCACCCCCCATATATATAAGGAACATAAGAACCTTTAGGAATGGTTATCATCACTTTTTTTATATTTATCTTAAACGTGTATTTTAGTCTTTTCAGTGTTTTCTTGCTTTTATCTTGTATTGTTTTCGTATTATTGTCTTTTGGGTATTATTGTCTTTACACTTGTTAAAGCACTTTGTAACTTGTTTTTGAAAAGTGCTATTATTATTATTATTATTATTATTATTACTTCTGATATTGTTTGTGTCTCTGGCAGAGTTTCGTCAGACACTGGCCTTGGCTGATGCAAATCGTCGTGACCATGAGAGAAAGTCCGGTGAGAAGTCTTCTAACACCAGTAACATACTGTGTAGCAAATGCAATGAGAGCCTTTGCAGCTAGGCTCAGCATGGCTCAACAGCACTCAAATCAAAGTCTAGAAAGTCTCTTGTAGCAAATACTCTGTAAGCATTTGGCTGAAAGAATAGCTGTGTTGTGTCTGTGAGCAAGTGATACCGCATTGCTTAGAAAAGTGATTTTCTTTCATCTCATTCCAAGGTGAATATTACATCCAATGGTTGCAATAGCTTTTTGATGATTTTTGTTTGAAATGACACAGCTCCTTCGTCTTGTCCGAACCCCTTGAAACTGAAGAGTCTCAGAAAGAAAGAAAGGAATCTTCCTGTGCTACTGAACTCCCATGTTTTCATTACCTGAGCTCTCAGACGTGATAAGGAGAAGCTATACAACTCTTCTGTGTGCAGAGGCAAAGGTCCCAGTGCCCGCTTGTGCAAATAGACTATCTCACTCTGTGTCCTCTATTCAAAGTCCATGTGAGACTCCAGCTCCACATAACCAATTTTGTCAATTATTTGCAGAATAATATGATGCAAAAGAGATATTAACCCAGGTGGAACACGTGTTTACTTCTTGTGTTTTGAATAGTCCCACCACTCTTATTATAAACAGCTGTCACTGTCAGTACTCACACAGCCGTATAAAATAATTGCCATAAATGTACATACTATGATTCATTAGTGTTTCTGAATAAATGGTCACTCTTTCTATGGTTCAGTACAGATGGATAATCATTTGTTCTGTTTTCCAAGGACCCTATTTCCAGGAATTCTTGTCGTGGAGTGTAAATGAAGATTGTGAACTGATTATAAAGTGCAAGGTACTTTTATTTTAAAGAAAAAAAATTGCTAATGGCAATAACAGTACTAACTTAACATCACATTAAGAGCCCAAAAATGTTTCATCTTTCATTATTCCCATGAAATCTTTTCTTGTGATGCTAAGTTCACACATCATTTGGAAAATAGACAATTTTCTACTTTTATTATTTATATAGGAATAGTTTGCCGTTCTGGGTGACTTTCTGAAGTCTTTGTGTTTTTCTCTTTATATAACATGTCAATTAGTGAGCAATAGAGGGGCTGCTAGGCAGATTTAGTTACCTTTGGACAGAGCCAGGCTAGCTGTTTTACCCCTGTTTCCAGTCTTTGATCTATAACTTGCTTGTGGCTCCAGCTTCATATTGAGTGGACAGACATGAGAGTCTTCTCATCTAACTCTCAGCAAGAAACAAATAAGTGCAAAATGTTGAACTTTTCTTTTAAATTATTTTGGTAGCACATCACATTTTAAACCAGTGATTACAGCAATTCTTATTGTTTTAATCAGTACACTGTTTTGCAGTGATTACATAAATGTGATTCATTCATTTTAAACCAGTCAATTTTGGTGGAGAGCTTTTACGCTTTTGTTTCAGGTATGGTATATCTCTCCATACACAGGTGACAAATACAAACAAGGACACATCTCTCAAGTGGTTTAAAGACGGCGTGATGACCCAAGTTGTGTATGACCAGTCATCAGGGGTCAGCACACTCACCATCCCTCAGGTATCCAAAATGACTCTACTCTATTTTTAGACTACCAGAGGTGGGAGGGAGTTAAGAGCTCAGGCAAATGTGAATCATCATTTATAAATGGTAGCTGTTGTAGTGAAAGAAAACAAAACAAACCATATTGACAGACAGTGGATATTAGAGGATTTCTTTAAGTCTATATTATTGTGACATGCTCCCAGGTTCACCTTGGAGTGTATTTAAGGTTAACTTGGAATATTATTACATTTGATACATTATGAATATGTTTAATTTCAATATAGAGGATGGTTTTCCCTCAGGTTACAAAGAAAGAAGCAGGCTCATACAAAGCTGTGGTGTCAGATGGGAGGGGAGAGGATGTCAGCACCTTGGAGTTAATGGATGATGGTGAGATGTGCCTTTGACACCAGTGAATAAGTATCCACAAACAATAATCCATTTGTGTACATTTCAATTGCCGCAGATTTCCATGCATAATGGAAATTAGGCAATATGTGTCTTATCTTATTATGTGTCCTCAGCATTCAGCTACCAACCTCTAATCTTGCGTGTGGTATTTATTGAGTTCCAAAAGCAATATAAAACACTGTCTGAACGCTTAATTGTTCTTTTTATTTACAGAGTATGACAAGCTTCTCCAGCAGCTGAGTAAACAATGTGGTGAGTTATTCACAGCTGGAAGCTCTTCTTTAGAGAACAACGTTTATATGAGGCAAAGACTAGTGTTTTTTTTTACACCAGATGTGCTGTGTTGGGATGAGGATAATACAAATGAAAGGCATGTTAATTAATTGTGGAGTGTGTTGTTTCAGAATTTTAATATGTAAGATAAGAAACATGTTTTAAATTGCCAAGGAAACTGAAATGTATGCAAATAATCAGGAGCCTTGCCCTGTCTCTGTCTCCCTTTTCCTCTGCAGCATTGTCTGCCAGCCCACTGAGGATTCAGAGCACTGCTGAAGGTTTAAAGATCTACTGCTCACTTAAACACTATACAAACTACCTGAAGACCAGCTGGTACTTCAAGTGAGTCTGCATGGAGAGCACCTCTCTGAACTAACCAAATTTAAGCAGACTCCTGCAGAGACTCCTGTGCAGGAAAGCAAATGAAATGTAGCTTTAAGTTTATTTTGGTTTCTGTATCATGTAGTGGTGTGGTCACATTGTTTACTGCAAGCCACTGAAATGCAACACTGTATGTCAAATGCCAAGCTCAACACAGGAAGATGCCCACAATACTGTCACCAGCATGGCAGCTCTCTCTTTGGCTGGTAAGGTACTGTGGGTAACTAACACAGCCACAGTTGCAGCTAGTGTACATGTAAACATCATTTACCATAAAAAGAAGCCACACATGCTGGCTTGACTGCTGCACATGCACACACACCAGTCCCAATGGCGGTAAGAGGTATATTAATGTACCGTGACATTTCTCCTCATAGTGGCATAGTCTGGGGCTGCTTTACTAAAGTTCAGCCTCTAAAATACTTATTAAAGTTCAACTGCTAACGACTTAAAAAGTTCAACATCTAAATGCGATAGTAGATCTGGAGCTTGATGTCTGCATACAGATCTTCTCATGTGGAAGCTGGGTGCACATCTGGACACTGAAAGACATGGTTTATCCTGATTAAGATACCAAATATATCTGTATAAATTTAGGATAACGATGATCAAGACATATGAAATAAATAAAAACATGGAAACAAGCTGATACAGAATATATATATACACACACACACACACAAAATTATTCATACCCATGGCAAATTCTGACTTAAAGTTACTGTTATTCAACCAGCAAGTTGTTTCTTGATTAGAAATGACACAGGCGTCTCCCAGAAGATAAGACGATGTACAAGAGGCATCATTGTGGAAAAAATTACTCATCTTTTATTTACATTTGAACAAAAAGTGGCATGTCCAAAATTATTAATACCCGTCTCAATAATCAATCGAAATTACAGCAATCAAACGCTTGCTATAATTGCTGACCAGCTTTCTTCATGTGTCCACTGGTATTTTTGCCCATTCATCTTTAGCGATGAGCTCCAACTCTTTCAGGTTGGAGGGTCTCCTTGCCATCACCCTGATCTTTAGCTCCCTCCACAGATGCTCAATGGGATTTAAGTCAGGACTCTGGCTGGGCCACTGCTAAACGTTAATGTTTTTGTCTGGTAACCGTTTCTTCACCGCGTTTATTGTGTGTTTTGGGTCGTTGTCGTGCTTAAATGTTCACTGGTCCCCAAGGCCAAGTTCCTCTGCAGACTGCCTGATGTTGTTGAGAATTTTGATGATTGCTCCTTTTTCATGGTGCCGTTTACTGTGATTAGGTTCCCTTGTCCACTGGCTGAAAAACAACCCCAAAACATTAGGTTCCCACCACCATGTTTGACATGGGGATGGTGTTCTTAAGGTTGAAGGCTTCTCCTTTTTTACGCCAAATGAAGGCTACATTATTGTGGCCAAACAATTAAATTTTTGTTTGATCTGACCATAAACAGAAGACCAGAAGTCTTCTTCTTTGTCCAGATGAGCATTTGCAAAGGCCAAGCGGGCTTTTGTGTGCCTTTCCTGACTTGTGGCCAGCCACAATGCGCAGCCACAGGTCCTCAGTGAGCTCTTTTGTCTTAGCCAACAGCAGAGAGCTTCTGATTTTCACCTGTTGAGTTGATTAAGACAGCTGTTCCCAATGACTCAGCGTCAAAAACTTGCTGGTTGAATAAAAGTAACTTTAAGTCAGAATTTGCCAGTGGTATGAATAATTTCGGGCTTGACTGTGTGTGTGTGTGTGTGTGTGTGTGTGTGTGTGTGTATATATATATATATGTATGTATGTATATATATATGTATGTATATATATACATATACATGTGTATATATATATATATATACATGTATATGTATATATATATGTATATATATGTATATGTATGTATATATATATATATGTATGTTACTGTCACACACTGTGGAAAAAGATGTGTGTTTTCAAACCTTAAAGCTATTTAAGGGGAAAAATGGGAAAAAACCCTATGTGGTGTGTGGGGGGTACATACTTTAAAATAACTATTGTATGTATACTAAAACATGGTGGACTGGTCTCTTAAGTAAGGCTACTAGCACCACCTGCTGGGGATATAAGGATAGAAAGTGAAAAAAAATTACTAGTGTGATGTGAGATGTAACTGATACATTTTCTTAGTCCTTGATGAAATTAGATTTGTATGGTTCCAGTTTTCTTTTCCACCCTTTCTGAATTTATAAACCTTAGTCACTGGTTACTGTCCTCTGATTCAAAAAAATTAGGTTGCAGTGATAAGGAAGAAAAAGGTGCACTTTATTTGACGCCTACATTTTGTAGACATTATTCTTTGCATTGAACCGGGGTGGTGATAGCGCAACTGATAGGACTATGCCTTTGGTGTGAGAGACCCAGGTTCATTTCCCCACTGTGACCCATCCGCCATTGTGTCCCTGAGCAAGAAACTTAACTCCTAGTTGCTCCAGAGGCGTGCGACCTCTGACATGTATAGCAATTGTAAGTCACTTTGGATAAAAGCATCAGCTAAATGAATAAATGTAAATGTAAACCAAGCATAAATACTTGGTTCAGTGGACTGCCTGGGAAAAGGACCAGCTTTATATTTGAAACGAGGGCTGTGGTCAAGGAGAAAAACAGGAGTATGTCCATAGCATGTTTTTGGTAAGAATAGTAGATTGGTCTAAGGTATTGAATTGTAGGAACGTGGATAAAGCATGGAATATTTTTAAAACATTGTTCTTAGAGGTTAACAAGTTTGCTCCAGAAAAGATGGTGACAATTAAGATTAGACCTGAACCATGGACGAACAACAATATTTTAAAGGCAATTAGGATAAGAAATTATCTTTTTTCAGAGTATAGGAAAAGTAGAGATGAATCTTTATAGTACAAGAAACTCATTACAATGACACAATATTAGAGAACAGGAATAATCCTCATAAATTATGGAAGTCACAGAATCCAGTAGGGTATAGTGACAGGCTCAAGACCAAAACATACAATCTCAGCCTGGATATTGGAGGAAAAGTTACGTCAGATAAGGCCAGGGTAGCTGACAGTTTAAATATGTATTTAGAACCGTTGTGAAAACCTTGGTTAATAAGTTGCCAGGTCTGTCAGAATCCTCAGAGAGAGTCAAGTCCAGACTTTCTATTTAAAACAAGGGGTCCAGGCTTTCTCTTTTGCAACAGTGTCTGAGCAAACAGTGTTGAAGAAACTTAAGGAACTTAACCCAGCCAAAGTAACTGATTTGGAGAATATTCCTGCCAGATTCCTTAGGGATGCTGCGGATTCTATCACCCCTTGTGTAACGCATATAGTAAACCTTCCACTACGCTGGGAATATTTCCCAGTGAATTTAAATAGGCGAGAGTTATCCCTTTCTATAAAAAAGGAAGTAAGCTAGATCAAGGAAATTATCAGCCTATGCCCATTTTGTGTGCACTATCTAAGATAATAGAGAAGATTTATGAGCAGATAGATACATATAGTTCCTTTAATTTATACTATACATTTCAATCAGGCTTCAGGACATCCCACTCCACTGACACTTGCCTACTCTACCTCACCGATTACATCAGGAGAGAGATGGATGGGGGAAAGCACTGTGGTATAGTCATGTTAGACCTCCAAAAGGCATTCGATACTGTAGATCATGCCATTCTATTAAAAAAATTAAAAGCGTTGGGATTAAATGGATTGGTTCATATTTTAGAGGTAATCTTGGAGAAACAAATGGTGGATGTGGGTGGGATTCTATCCAAACCTTTGTTTCTAGAATGTGGGGTCCCACAGGGATGTGTTTTTAGGTCCACTGTTTTTCTATTAATGACATGAAATCTGCTTGCTCATGTGACCTTTTTTATATGCAGATGATTCTGCATTATTGGTATTGCACAAGGATAAATCTGAGGTCTAAAAAGTCCTGAGCTTGGAGTTATTTCATATCAGTTGATGGTTGTCTGACAACAAGTTGTCACTCCATCATGGTAAAACAGAGGCCATACTCTTTGGATCAAAGTTAAAGCTAAAGAAGGCCACAGATTTTAGGATACTGGTGGGAGACACTGAGATCACAGCCAAGGAATCTGTCAATTACTTAGGCTGTGTCTTAGACAATCATTTATCAGGAGACTGCATGGCTCAGATGGTGCTCTCTAAAGCCAACCAAAGAATCAGATTTAATAGAACAGCGTTAGAGACCTTGGCAGGGGCTCTAATCCAGTGTCATTTTGATAATGCATGCCTCTCCTAGTATATAAGTGCAGCTGTGATCCTAAAAAGAAGTTGCAAATGCAAAATAAATTGGTGTGATTGGTCCTTAAACTCTCATCTAGGACACATCTTCTTCCCGCTCATTTCATTAGCCTTAAATGGCTGAGGGTAGAAGAGCAAGTATTAACTATATAGGAGTAAGTATAACTTACAGGACTGTTCATAATGAAGCTCCAAAGTACCTGTACAACTACTTTACCAAAATTAGGGAATACCGTAACTATATCACAAGAGAGAGTACAACTGATTTGGTTCCCATTAGGTGTTGTATGGGAAAGGACACTTTCCTGTATTCAGCTGCCATTATGTGGAATGGGCTACCGATGAGCATTGAGATGATCAACTCTTTAGTTAGGTTTAAGTCTTAAATCTCAGTGTTAATTTTGCATTGTACAGGCCTATTCAATTTTTGTAAAATTTAGTGAACTTCCTTTTATATTGTATAGTAATGTTGTGACAGAAATAGTATTATATGTAGGAATGTGTAAGGATTAGTATTATTTTATATTGTATTGTTTTTATTTTTATTTAATTTTTTTAAGAGAAACGATGTGTACTTGGAAGCTGCTAACTAACTAGTTGCCTATTCATGATGCTCCCTACACATTTGCCTTCCAAAAAAAGACCACAATGGAAATCTGCTAGAACATCAATCAATCAATGTCATATGATCACACAGACACTCAACAACTGAGCCGAGATTGCTAATATTACTGTTAACTTCATATTTCACAATGTCAGACTACACCATATACATAAAAGGTCTGTCTTAAGACATTTGTTAGTAAAAGTGGAACACACAGTAAATTTCCCCTTAATTACGGTATCTCTGAACTGTCTCTTCTACCGAATCACACACATTTAGGTTATTTTATGTATTGATAACTCATAATAATGTGATTTTATTAATGTGATATTATTATTTCACTTCCATTCACTGAGCCTACCTGAAACTGTTTGGAGCCCCCCTGGGGAGGTCCGCCTCCCACTTTGAAAACTTCTGGTGTGAAGCATATGTAGTATTAGCAAAAAATTTATCTATGCTCCCTTCCATTTAGGGAGAAGAGGATTGACCTGGAAGCCAGGACCAAGGCTGGGAGCAGTATGCAGAATGTCTGGCTTGAAATCTTTAACCCAACAGAATGATAAAGGCAAATACACCTTGGAGATGTTCGATGGTGAAGAGACACACAAGCGGTATCTTGACCTGTCTGGACAAGGTGGGTGGGAATTACAAAACACAGATTTTATTTAAAGGATCTAAAACACAATTTCTGTTAAAGAGGTATGATACGTATACTTTTTTTGTCATTCTCAATCATGATTATTGTTATTTTTATTTTCAACAGCCTTTGCTGATGCAATGCTGGAGTACCAGAGGTTGAAGTAAGTGCTGCCCTACATGCATGATGATGATGCGTCTAACATGGCTTGCTGTGGCACTAACAGAAAACACTGAGTAGTCAGAGCTTTTTTATTATTTATTTATTATTAGTTGAAAACTATTCACAGAAAACATCTAAGAGACAGATTATTGTCACCTGACACTGTACAATGTCATATATGTTTGACCTTATGTTTTCATCCCTCAGGCAAGTGGCCATTGCTGAGAAAAGTGAGTCACAGGTTATGTGTTATTTCTGCCCACAACAAAGACTAAAAGGTTGTAAAGTGATTGTCTGCAGGGAGTTACTGTTACTTGTTTTGTTTCAGATCGGGCCAAAGTGACAAAGGGTCTTCCTGATGTTGTAGCCATCATGGAGGGAAAGGCACGTCATACTTAGGAAAACATTACTATTTAGAGACACATTAATACACAATTGCAAGAATCTTACTGTCTCTTGTCTCCTCCTGATCCTCTCTTCAGTCTTTGTGTCTGACATGCTTCATCGACGGTGAACCAGCCCCGGAGATCTTTTGGCTTAGGAACGACAGGGAGATTGTTAACCAGACCCAATTTACCATCGCCAACACGCCCAAATGCAGCACCATCACTGTCAATGGCGTCAACATGGAAGATTCTGGAAAATACAGCATCTTTGTGCGCAACCAGTATGGCTCTGAAACAGTTGATGTGACCGTGAGCGTTTACAAGCATGGGCAGAAGCCTCCGGCAAATGCTGTAGAGATGGGTTAAGATTGCAAACTGAGTCAGAAATTAATTTACTGCAGGGTTTTTGTGCTTCAGATTGAGATTTCTTACCGAAGATAGATGGACTGATAGATGACATTCACTCTCTACTTGCAATCTAAATTATATATCTGCATAGAGAGAAAGAAGAGGTTGAAAGTGGATGGATAGATAGATGGTGAGATTGAATGATGGTAAATTCATGTATAAGGAACTTTATTGCGCATGAAGGAACTTTACTGAGCATGTCCACTGAGGTGGAATAAAAAAAATATATAATCCCCTATAGTCTGCAAACTGTCCATATAATTTTAATACTAGACAGTGTAGGCCTCTGTCATAAAAATCACATCCTTTTGCTTCTCTTGTGATAGAGATGCGGAGATGCAGAATTGCAAAGTCCTGATAGTCATCTCATTTAGCTGAAAAGCTGAATTCATAAGCTGTAGCCGTATACGCACCATTGCTTAATTCAATGTATTCAGTAGATTTGCTGCTGCAGACTTACTTGGTCTTTATATGATAGCTAATGTTAAGCTGAATGTTAATATTAGCTAATATTAGCAACTGGTGTTAGCTATTAGCAAGCAATTAGCAAGTTTAGATGTTGCTTTGTTGACATGACAGAGCGAGTTTGCTGACTTTTACTCTTCTCTACTTGTGCGACTGTTACATTTTATCATTTACCCATATTGATAACTGTCCAATAAAAGTTACACCAGCATTTGACATAAACCTGCAAAACCCTCAGCTACTGGACTGTAGAGTAAATGTTTAATTAGATGTGTCATTTTAGTGTGTGTGTAGTGAATAAAGCAATTTCAAGTGATTTTCGCTAGTGTATTATTTTTATGAGCACTTGCACTATATTTCATCTTAATATTCGTATTAAGTAAACTTTAATAATTAATAAAATAGCCTATTAAAATGAGGACTACAGCTCTCTATGTGCTGATTTTGCAAGCACAGTCTTGTACTTCAAAAGCAAACAGTCCGCAGTGTCATTAACCCCTACTGGGTCCTAGTCAGGTTTAATGGCACACTGCTGAAAGGTTTCAGATGTGCATGAAGTTAATTTAAGATCTAAAGTTCAATGAATGAGTCCTGAAATGAAACAAATGTTAGGTATGTCTAATAGTTTATTACATAAAGTATTTTCTCATTTTAATTTTAATTTCCATCTTCAGTCAGGGTTCTGCGACACTGTAGATCACAATTTATTGATTGTTCATGTCTGTTTGTTGATGTACAAAAATCAGTGAAGTTCTTGAACACACAACATGACAAAATGTATCACCTAAATTCATCTTTGGTGGAAGTTAAGGTTTGGCCAAACAGGAGTAAATGACCTCCAGGTTGTTCAAACAGCAGTGATTACTTCAGAGGGACTTGTTACTCATTAGACATGGTACAGGGAGACCCCTTGCTTTCCTATATAAAAGGTGCAGCACCACAGTGACATCCTCGACGTTGTGTTGAGCTTCACAGCCGTCTCAGCCTCCAGCCCACCTTGGTGAAGGAGAATCCAAATCTTCTAGAAAACATGGCCTTCAATGGAACATGGCAGGTCTACTCCCAGGAGAACTACGAGGAGTTCCTCAGGGCCATGGGTGAGAGAAAACAAACCAGGGGCTCTGGTAGAGCTGCAGGGGTCGGCATATAAAGATTATAAAAAATATATTATCTTCGGTAGTTGAAGACAAAGTGGCCATTTTGTTGTGGTTAAAGACTTCTTCTTTATATTATAACCACACAGTCAACAGTTGCAGTTAAGAGATTCATTATTCCTTACTGCAGGAATGAACAAAAAAGAACTTGTGCTATGCTTACCAGAACTTCCAGCAGATGTCATAAAGATGGCCAAGGACATCAAACCAATTACTGAGATCAAGCAGAATGGCAATGACTTTGTTGTCACCTCCAAGACCCCTGGAAAGACTGTGACCAACTCCTTTACCATTGGCAAGGAGGCTGATATCACCACCATGGACGGCAAGAAGATCAAAGTTTGTAATTCTAATTTACGTTTTAATTTGCAAGAGACATAGCAGCTTCACAGTTGTTTTATGTCGTATCAGTGCATAAATATATTACCTGATTTCATACAGTATAAATCTATTATTTTATACTGTGTTGAGCCTGCAAGTGTACCGCATCTCTTGAACGCTATTAATTGTGTCAGTGATGATGATGATTGTTTTATTCCCTAACCCTAACCCTAACCATGTTTAGGGGTATTTCTGATATGTATTGTCTCCTCTTCTGACCTCCAGTGCACTGTCAATCTGGAGGGTGACAAAATGGTCTGCAACACTGGCAAGTTCTGCCACATCCAAGAGATCAAAGGAGGAGAGATGGTTGAGGTACAGTTGGCCACATCTTACCAGAACTCACTCTTTCTTACACACATATCTCCAAGACCAAATAAAATAAAAATGTAGTCACTATTGAATGTTTCACTTTAATGTAAGTAGGTTTAAATCAGTGGTTCTCAAACTTTTTCACACAACATTTTTTCACCCCTAAACTGACACAAATTAGACCCCAATTTGATAAGAGTTTGTCCGCAAGTCCCCCGTTTGATTGGATTTTACCTTTTAGATGTTTCATTACAGAAAGTGTATGAAACCCATGACCCAAAATGTCATCCATTTAGTCATTGTGTTACTTATGGATGGAATTATAATGATGAATGAAAATAAATTATTCCTCTTTTTGCTGGGGACCTCCTGGAACCTCCTCAAGGACCCATGGGGGTCCCCGGAACCCACTACGAGAACCACTGGTTTAAATAATGTATTTATATCCACGCCACACATTCAGTCTGTTTCCTTTTCCTTTATCTCCTTTCAGACTTTGACCATGGGCTCAACAACCCTCGTCAGGAGGAGCAAAAAGGTGTAACTCTGGCAGTGAAGAAACAATGTCTATTTAAATAAAAGTGTTGCTTAATAAGCGTGTTGTGCGTTATTGTTCGCACAAATGCCCATGACTCTCTTTGACTGGCCTTCTTCCCGCATCCTTACTGTGTCTGACAGATAAGCGGTGAGCAGATACTATGCAATAAATAATAATCTAAAAATGAATAAATAGCCTAATGGAATAGTAGAATAAGTAGATACCAGGTACTCTGTGTGTGTGTGTGTGTGTGTGTGTGTGTGTGTGTGTGTGTGCGTGTGCGTGTGTCGTGGCTGTACATCTGTGAGCATGCGCAGTGCAAAGAGAACACTTTGACTATGTAGTTCGTGTCAGCTGCAGTAAAGCATCAGGGTTTGTGAAAATAAAGCAGTAATAAACACATTCACGGCAGCCAAATTGTAGCAACGGGTTGTTAAAAAATGGCGAGGTATCTAAGGCCGCCTAATACATCTCTCTTCGTTAGAAACATCGCCGACGACTCCAGGTATGTTGTCATTTTTAACCCCTGCTGGCGTGTAAGCAAGCATGGTCAAGCTAACGTAATGCTAGTTAGTCAGCAAACATGTATGTCATTACCAAAATATTTAACTGACGTCAGCGTTACGAGTGATCCCAGGCAGGGAGGCAAAAAGGGCGTTGTAGTTATTTTTTCAAACGAATATTGCCCCAGATATCTGCTAACAGCTATCATAAACACATTTCCCTACAAATGGTTTGCTATAATACCTAGCAAACGACAAGACTGTGTTGGAAGACTGTGTTGTTGCAGCTTAAGTTAGCGTTTCTCCCACATAAGACGAGTTGCTTTTTATATTCTGGACGTAACTTAATAATGTTACGTGACTGCAATACTAAGGTGTGGCGTTTCGCTTTAACTACGTTACATGTATGCAAAGTTAACTGTTAGTAACAGCAAGTCTATTTTTCACAAATCCAGTTTTATTTTAGCTAACGTTACTAACGTTAGCTTGTCCAATTTCTAAACATTGCATACATAAGTTACTCTTAGTAAAGCTACACAAGTTAAACTAAAGTTAACTGTTCATTCAAATGTTGGAAACGTATTTTTTTTTAAAGGCAAAATTCTTCATCAAACTTAACACTGTCCAATGCAAAAACAATCTTGCACATTAAGTTGCTGTTCATAATGAAACCTGAATTATACAATGCTATTAAAGTTCACAGAAAGACATGCTCTCTCAGTTACGCCAAGAGTTTTTTTTAGCTGTTTAGATGGTTTGGGTTTTATCTGCCATTGTTTTGAAATATTTGTGTCTGAAGCTCATACTGCCACCCCAATACAATGGATGTGAATGTTGTGCATTGAAAGAAATAGCTCCCAGAAATGTAACGTTATACATAATTCGGTTACCCCTGTGACTTTGCCACCTCTGTTAATAGATAACGCACGCCATATCTGGCTGCTATGGATGTGTGAAGTTGACTGACTGGGCTTTTGAAGTGGGACAGTAAATACTAGATTTGTCTGTAAAGTATTGTCTTATGCTGTGCTGGCACCAGCTCTTGTGTATACCTTGCACACTGGGCTACAGCTAAATTCATATGATAGCCAACAGAATAAATGTGCTTATTTCATGATACTTTAGGCCAGAGGATTTACGTCGTGAGTTTGGTCGTTATGGGCCTATTGTAGATGTCTACATTCCACTTGACTTCCATACACGACGGACAAGAGGATTTGCTTACATTCAATATCCTTTATTCTTTTAATTATAATTTGGAAATGGTGTTTTCACTGAGGGATTGCAAAGCATTAATCTAACTTTTTGGTTGCAGTGGATATCACGGCACCTGACCTGACAATGTTTTTTAGGAGGAGTCTCTTTTATTTTTATATCACAACTGTTTGTCCCATTGTATGGGAATGTTTTTTTAAATGCAATTTTACTTTCTATGAATTGTTTGTTATCTACAATATTGTTTTTACAGATTTAAACTTATCCTAACCAATATTTCTTCTGTTGTTGCCTTAGAATGGTAAAGATACAGTTCTGGACACCCCACACCAAAGAAAGTTGAAAGGCGGTTGTAGAGTAGATTCAAGCCAAAGACACACGGGCGACAAGCAGTAGTGGAATTGGGAAAATAAAGAGAGAGCAAAAGAATGAAGATACAAAGAGGAGAAAAGAGAGCACCAAGGCTTCCATTTGTCTACCAAAAGGGAGGAAAAGCAAAGTGTTTATTGGGCAAAGACGAGCAGGAAATCTCAAGTTCTTCTGCCAAGACAATAAAGATCAAGCTGAAGGTCAAAGGTCAAGCATGTTAAAGGTAACAAGCTAAAGTTTTTGTATCCTACCGAATCTGATCACCGTCAATATTTATTTTGTCCTCACAATTTGATATCCCAAATGGGCCTATTGATTCAGTTTTATGTTGTTTAATTGCTGCCTGAAGACAAAATTCGTTAATTTTCAGTTTTAAATCATTGCCTGAAGTGATTTTTCTCAGCACTGTTCTAATTCTATTAGCTGTGTTTCATAGACTGGAGCTGACAAACTGTGTTGCAGCCTTTTTTGTAATTGTTGTGCATGTGTGCAGACTTCTCTGTCCCAACTCTACTAATTAAAAAAATAAAAGGCCTTAACAATGTAGCACATTTGAAGATGTGCGGGATGCAGAAGACGCTCTTCACAACCTGGACCGTAAA
Organism: Micropterus salmoides; assembly: GCF_014851395.1. Taxonomy (NCBI): domain Eukaryota; kingdom Metazoa; phylum Chordata; class Actinopteri; order Centrarchiformes; family Centrarchidae; genus Micropterus; species Micropterus salmoides. The sequence continues at coordinate 13,787 of NW_024040076.1, read as the reverse complement.
TGGGTTTGTGGGCGTCAGATCGAGATCCAGTTTGCTCAGGGAGACAGAAAGAGTATGAACAATTTGCATTACTATCTAAGCAGCATACATTTAACCTTTGTAAACCCTCATTCAGTGTTGTTTTGTAATACCTAATGTCCTGATGTAAATTTGTCCATAAAGCCCCTAACCAGATGAAGGCCAAGGAGCGCCACTCTCCTCGCAGTTTCTCCCGCTATGACGACGATCGGGATAGCCGCCGAAGACGGTCCCGGAGCCGCAGCTATGATCGACACAGGTCCCGAAGCCCGTCCCATGAACGTCGTCCTCGGAGGTCTGAGAGCCCTAGAGAGTGAGTTGTTGCCAACTTTTTTTTTGTTACAGTAACTTAAATAGTGAGTTTCATCAGTTAATCAGTCAGCAAAGCTCTTGTTGATGTTGATGCTTTATACACTTTGGCATAAAGTAAATATAACATACACTATATTCTCCAAACTAAGGTAGTGGAAAAATGTCGTTTCGGTATCTGCGCTGAAATTAGCGTATCATATTAGCTCAGATATCGAATGTGCATATACTGACTACACATATGGACATTATTTGCTTACTTACTATCTTATACATTATACATTTTCTATTCCCGACATATCTCTGCTGTTGTGAGACTGAAATTTCCCCCTGTGGATAAGTAAAGAGCTACCTTACCATCCCTTAACAGACCCAAATGTAACTTTAACTAACATCTAGGGCTGTCCCTGACTAAGGATTTACATAGTCAAATCATGTGTGTTTTTGTGCACGGCGATTGCGAGCCGAAGCTAAACTGAGACTTATTGTTGAACATTTTCTCTCTGTCTCTTGCCTGCCATTGACTGGTCTTGTGCAGAGTTTTTGCCGTGCTGCCGACAATTGCATGCATGGCACGGTTACTCGTAGCGGCTGTTTAAAAACGATGTAATATTTGTGTGGTTCATCAACGGTCATAAATTACCCGAAAGTCCCACGATGTGCGGACAACTCGGCACAACAGTGGTGAAGCTGGGGCTCGTCTCTTCAGCAAGTGTTCCTCCTGCCACTACACGCTACACCTACACATGCGCACTGACGACCCAGGGTTAGGTTTACAATTTTGTATTCATTCACGCACTTTAAAAACATTTATTGGACAATTATTTTCTTTTTACATGTTTATTTACAGCATTAAATGTTGAAATGTGTATTGTAATAGGGTATATATTAACTTATTGGGAGAAAACTGGTAGTTCTATGTAAAATCAGATGTTGAGCTTGACCAATCGAAGCATCGAATCTTCCGACTATTTGGGGTCAGCCCTACTAATATCCAGGTTAAGAAAAACATTTGCCAAAGAGCACTATTGCGCTATTAAAAGAGAAGATAACACAAGGTCATCCATTACAAGATTAAGTCTGTTTGCAGGGTTCATATGATTTTATGTCATAACATCCTATGCCTATTTGCATCACAATTTTACTTTTAACTGAAAAAAACTATTCAAATGATGATGATGTGACATTTGTTGGGGTCTGTACCAAACAAACATGATGATTTGTAGGCCAGGGCATCTCTGTGGGAGTACTGTACATTTAAACTTCTTTTATAAAATTGCAGCTTCTGTGACTTGAACATTGCACAGTGCAGTTTCTTTTGTACAGCCCTAATGTCATATTTGTACATTCATGTATGTTTTAGTTCAGGTGTGACCTGTATTTCTTCCTCAACACACTAATAAGAACAAAGAGGAGAAAAAAGTAGACTAAAGCTTTGATCTTTAGTTTGTTGTGGTTATTTATTTTATCTGACTATTTGAGCCTTTCTAGAACTGGTATAAAGCAGTTGTGTCTATAAAATAGCTTAATTACAAAATCAATGTTCTTATCCTGAAAATAAAGTGGTGCACCGATGTCTTGTACAATTTTACACCCTGAAAAACTGGTTTTGTGTTTTTGTTCTCTCACAGCTCTCGGTCCTACAGTAGACATAGGCGGAGCAGAAGCCATGAAAATGACAAGTATGCTAATTTCTAATGTTGCAGTATTTAATACAAGCAATGACTATGTTACTATTCTGAACTTAACAATTCACACATTTTATCATTAATAACTAATGACCATCCCACCAGGTACAGAGGTCCTCCCCGTGACCACCCGAGGACACACCATGACGAAGGCTCACGTAGTCGCTCCGTGTCCTGCTCCCCTTCACCTTCCAGATCCAGGCCCAAAGGTAAAAAGAGCCAGTCCAGGTCTCACAGCCCAGCTGAAGACTTCCACCCAACTTCCAGCTCCCAGAAAAAGTCTGTGGGACGATCTCCCTCCCGGTCCTACTCTAGATCCATGTCCCGGTCACGCTCTCGCTCCAGGTCCTGGGCTGGACGCAAATCTGGAGGTCACTGATTATCTGTTCCTCCTAAACCTTAATTAATGTTTCTGTTCAGCTTTTGACAATAACAAGAATACAGCAGAATTTTAGGTATAAAAAATTATAAAATTACAAAGCAAGGGGAGGGGGGGTATAGTCTGAGGGGAAAAAAAACAGATATTCTCTGAGATTAACTTGGTAAAAGAAAATACTCACATTTATGAGAAATAAACTTGAATATTCTGAGATTATAAGTGATATATGTCTAAGTAAAAACTCTACACAATATTTCAGATGTGCTTGAAGTATCAAATAATAATAATTTCACCAACCAGTATTATGAGACTTTCCTCACTTCTACATTTATAAATGACATTATATAGATATGACGCAGGCTTTCAGGGGGCTTTGTTGCAGTCCCTCATCTGCCTTAACTGGAAGCTCCACCTCTTCATAGGTCTCCACTGAAACACAAAGTTTTCTTTCTCATAATTTTGCCACTTTTAATCTTGGAAATGCTGATTTATTAATGTTTTCTCTTGTAATAAAACCCAGCTCTGTAATTATCATTTTCTTAAACTACAATGATCCTACTACGTCGTCATACTTGAGTGTTCTGCTCTGTTTGTATTTGTCTATTATTACGGTAGTCTGTTGCCAAAGGAAAGTGAGCAGCAGGCCCGGAGATAGATTTTCATTTGATCCCTGGTAAACTTGGCCAGGTTTTTTGGACTTGTGTCATGTGGGTTGCTAAAGGTGGAATAATTGCTACTGTTTGGTTTGCCAATATTATTTTTGTACTTATGAATTGGCAATATTTACATTCATACAGTTTAATTCCATTGTTTATGTAAACATAAATAAAGATTACCTTTAACTTCAGGCCCTGACTCTCCAGTATTTAAGTACTCTGGCTTCAGGGGCACTTATTAAACAGCAGCAAGCAAACTGTATACTTGAATAGCTGTAATTACTGTGGCAATGGATAATGTATGGAATGCAGTTAGCTGCTACCAAATACTTTATCCAGTATATCATGTGACGTGTACAAGATGAGCTGCATTTTGTTCAGCGAGTGAAACATTCATTTTAATATTCAAGTGTTCCTTAAACTATTAAAACTAGGGCAACCGTATTATCAATAAATACATTCTCTTGTTATTTTCACTGCTGTACTGTTACAGGGGTTGGAAAGCAGGAGACTTCTTTCAGCAATGAAAAGAAATGTATACATATCCTGTATTGTATTAAACAAAGTCAGTCGTTAAGATATTCAAGCACAGACAAAATAGGGGGGGAAGGGGAAGGGATTTATTTCTTTTGTAAAATTTTGTCATCAATTCATAAAATGCATTCTTTAACATTTGCTATTTTAGAAACACTAATTAATACCAATCTTAAACAGGGCATTCTCTTTTCATCGTCAGTGACATTTCAGAGGGACAAATTAACAGCCAATTCATTACAGGTTTCAAATTTAGAACAAGGAGACTTTGCCATGCACAACAGTCGGGCAAGAAATAAATGTTTACATGAACAACCAATAGAAGAAAGTACTTTTACAGCATGAGACCAAGTTCAGTTGTCAGCTGGCGGAAGAACAGCTGAGAACTGAAGGTGGTTCTGATGGAAACATTTGGTCAGTTTGTGGCATTGCCACGTAATGAAACATGTCATTTTCAGCATGAGTTTCAAACTTAGGCACAAACAGGTCAAGATTAATAGCATCACACTTACACGCTGTAAGCACATTCAGAACTCAAATCCATACACAAGCAAGTCTCCTCTGGGATCCAATTGATTTTTTGTTGCACTTTTACTTCATTTGCATTTAGCATTTTTCACCCTACACTGCATAATACAAAATAAAAAAACATGTGCAAGATCTCTGGAATATAACAGTGCAGGGGTACTGACAAATGTTTAGGCAGATTTTTTTAACAAAAATATTCTTCAGTATTTAAGTCAAGACATTGAAGTCAAGACATGTCCTTAGCATGTCTTATACATTCAGTGTTATTACTAAAAATACTTTTGTCAGACAGGCCTCCAACTTGGCCTGCAAATGTACATATGCTACAAGTACTTTATACATTTCATTATTTACATGGCTCTTAAACACACTAACAAGCTATCATACTTTGTTTTGTCATCTTTAAGCTGGCAATAAACAGCTCCAATTCTGCAAAGGGAAAGCAAAAAGAGCCTCAATAGAGGATTGCATCACAAAAATAGAGTATCCATAGGGAGATAGTCAATTACGCCTCCATTTCAATAGCATCCTGGCCTGTAACTTATTTAAAAAAAAAAAAAATTTTTCGATGGTCAACTACAGACCTAATTTGTAAACATAAAACCTGCCTCGTGTCGAGTCCCTTGGGCTACTTCACTTCAGAAACCCATCCTCAGCTCTACCATACCTTACAATGGCACGCAGCTAACAGGACAACGTCATGTGGCTTAGTGAGACAAAGTGAAACTCAGTCCAACATCCAAGCCTGGCCCTCTTCCGCATGTTAAAAGCTGCAGCACTGTCCTGAATAGGTTTGAGAGTTGTAATAACAGCACTGATTGAAACAGATGAACAGTTAGAAGTTACCTAAGGGACTCTAACCCATTCACCCACTCCAGCTGGCAAGGTCAAAGCGGCAATGGTAACTATGCCGACCACACAGATGTCCAAAAAAAGAGGGGGTGGAGGTTACAGCAAAAACATTGCTTTGGTTACACACACACACACACACACACAGCACTTCTTACATCTTTCAACCACAACAAAAACGGACTTGTACAAAATAATGCTATGATAGAGTGTTGCAGGCCTCAAAAGCTCAACTCCTATAGTGCATGTGCGCACAGCGCAATAAAAAAGGTACAGGAGTTGGCAGTCCAAGGCCTGTGTGCCATGGTCTCTTATTACCCTTCAGTTTGAGGTTTAACTTTTGACCTGTACATGCTCACTACAGCTTATTACTCCAGTAAGATAGTTTTTCTCCCTGCAGAATTGCAGTTGAGTGCCTTTTCCATCCCAAACAAGGAACGTAATACATAAGAAAAAAGGTGGGCCCTAGTCAAAAAATTGCTACGGAATTGTTAGCTTTAGCACCTGAAGCTTTAGAGGTGACTCTAAAGAATCATCATAAAACTTATGTAAATGATAAAGCTAGTCTGTCCACAGAAATGGACCGTAAAAGTGATGGGAACTTACCTGACCTATACTATAACCCTTATTTGGAAAATAAGCACACTCATCTGCTTTGACAGCCATGATTAAAAAGAACAAAACAGAAGTACAAAAGGCTATCCAGTTTGTCATTAGTCTCAGAAACTGACTCTACTAAAAGCATCACCGACCAGCAAGGCTACAAGGCTGTAATGTATTGAAATACAAGGTTGTTTTGTTTTTTGTTTAAAAAAAAAAAAAGGTGTCAAATACATTCACAGCAAACACTGCTGCAAATGCCTCCTGACACTCAAAGAGGTCAGTCTAAAAAACAGTTAAAAGTATTACAGCACTGAGGTGTTCCTGGTGGGTGGGTGCTCTCAAAAGAGTCCCAGTTCATGCATTGGTTTTGTGAAGTGTGGGTATCCCTCTCAGGCCTGCACCTTGAGGAGGCTCTTGAGCTGGAAGGCCATCATCTCCCTGTTGTCATAGGAGCCCATCGGGAAGGACACCCAGTGGCTGGGGGGTTTGGGCAACACGCTAGGCGAGGGTGGCTCGCTGAACTTCGGCCCTGCGTAGCTCGGACTTCCTTGTGTGGCCAGGAGCGTGTTGAGGTGAGACACTGCACCCTCCCAGTTCTGATCATAGTGGGTGGCAAATCGAACAGAAGCATTCTTCTCAGCAGACACGGCCTGCCGTGCCTCTGGAGACCTGTGGTAGGGCTGCGCCCTTGTCGCTCCGGCGGTGGCCGTGGTGGTGAAGGCCCCCTACTCCTGCAGATGCTGCTGCACCATTCTGGTCACGGCTTCTCTGCTTAGCCCGGCCAAGTTGGTGGTTCTTCTTGGCCAAAGGGCGCTCAGGGTGGGAAACTGGAATGTTGTACCTCTCTCCACCTCCCATACTGCTTTTGCACTACGTGTCACCTACATGATGAGAATACAGGATTACTAAAGTTGTTTATTAAAGAAAACTTTTTAGTATTAATGATGCATTGTGATTCGCTTGGAAGATATTCTATTTATTGGCTATTGATATTGCGTAATCCGTCCACACAACACGTACACACTCGACAAAAACAAGTCCACAGGGCTACGTGCAGACACGCCAGACAGCCAGGCCTGCGTCGCCCCTCCCCCACACACACAACCGACCAGCAACATCTTCAGCTCACCTCTTTGTTGTCAGAAAGTTAAAGAAGCAGTGGTCTCTCTTCAATCGTTCACCTCCAATCGGGCCCCAGGTCCTCGAAGTAGTTCTCTGTCTACTTCTCGCTGCAATTTTGTGTCCAGCAAGATCTGTGGTTTTCATGTGCCAAAGAGCGTTGTTTTCTCGTGGAGCCGGGCTAAACATTCACCTCGGCGCACGATGCTCCAAGAAGCCGAAGACCTTTTTGGGAAAGAAAATGTCGGCCATTAGAAATGCAAAATACGCACGACATAATGAAAACAATATTCTTCCGTCTTTCGCCATAGCATTGATGTTTCCTTTCAGGAGCAGCTATTTCGGAGTGCGTCATTGCATCTAGCTCTGCAAAAACCAACAAACGAAACGGCAATAACTTTGTGAAAATAGTTTTATAAAACTACTGGTGGTTATAATAAAATGTTACATAAGTAACTTGCGACGTGTTATCTCATTATTGTTTGTGCGCCAGTAACTTGGCTTAAAGGCAATCAAGTGCCTTTGTTTAGTATTTTTCAATGTAATAGTCTCGATCAATTTGAGTTTTGATTAATAATCCCACCTGTTTTATAATAGGTACTGCTTTTCTCACTCCACTTTGGCACCAAACCAAAACAAAGAAACTGAGCTCAATATGGCGACGAGGTACAAACAGCTTTTCTTACCGACTCCTTTAGGCTTGGTTGATGAAGCCCCTCGTCCGAGAATATGTGAGATTAGCCTTTACAATCCCTCGGCGGACTATGCAGGAAGCACAGCAAGCTATATTTCCTACAAACCCCGTTACCCTCGACGCTTTTGTGGTGCTAAAAGTGGCCGTTGGACGTTACTTCTCTCTCCCGACTCCGTCTGAATTGCAACAAAATGGAATCCACAGCAGGGATATGTAGCTCGTTCTAACTGAGATCTGACCAATCGCGTGTCGAGTACAAACCGAACGACCAATCATCGAAGAGACAGCCAGACGCATTCACGCCTGTTGCCAGACCGGTGACGTCAATCGCTGATCCTCCTCTTCTTTCCTTTGTTGGAGTTCGGGTATTTCCGGAGAGAAGTGTGAAAATAACAGAAAATAAACCCTTTCAAACACTAATAAACGCCCGCTTTCAAGATATATTATCTAGGAAGTAACTCTTAAGGTTACATACAACATCATATGAAGGTTTAGGCTACAATAGTTTTGTGTTATGTAATGTCAGTCCGTCGTTCAAATAAGGTAAACACATCCACAGTTTAGATTTATTGACGTACTTAATGCTTTTTCTGCTAGGGGAAAACGGATTTGTTGTTCCACAGTTTCTGTTTGTGTATGTTAAGCCCATTGTACTGGCTTGAAACAGCTGCAACAGGCGGTAATGATACGCAACTGTCTGTGAGCTGCCCTACCCCCCCATATCATCTGTCCTCTTGCTTAAACAAAACCTTGACCAATTTATTGGAACAGGTCATTTAGCCCTCTTATCATTTTCCAGCTGGTGGAAGAGTGAAATGAGAACAGGAAAGGGAATGCAAGATTTTTCCCTTTTCAAATAATATTATATTATTTTTGATGAATTTACATGGTGGTACAATGATATAGAGATGATGATTAGCCTACTACGCTTTGATACAAAGGCCCACTTCAGAGTTAATCTACTACCAAACAAATGAGTGCCATATAAATGTCATACTGTCATAAATCTTTAGCAGCATATGGACAAGTCATCTTCCCTTGATGTTTTGTTGAATTAACCTAGAGCCACAACACCTCAAATGGACTTCAGTATCCTGGTGAGCAGATGTTTGTGGGGTTAATAAAATGACGTTAAAAATCCCAGGACATACAAGGTATGGCTCACTTAAAAGTTGAGACTATTTGGGGCCTTTTAGTAACTAAACTCCTGCTCGAAAGATTATAACTTGGTCTTTGTTATTCGTCACAATATAGCTTTTAGCCTTTGTATATCATGTGTTATACTGGGGTATTGTGTTTAATTTCACTTTCTTACAACACTTAGTGTTTGCTTTTGAAAAATGCAGTTCTTACTTTCCACCTAGTAGGCTATGTACTGGTTGTGGATGGTATTACACCCTTCCAGTTGGTTTTATGGTAGTCTGCAGGTCCAAGTCTAAAGAATACAAAACAAGTACCATGAAAGATTAACTTCATGTCTAAGTGCAAAGTCAGCGTTATTCTCCCTCATACCTTGTTTAAAGTGTCTGGATTTTTAAAGAGTTGCGCAACACAGGCTGTGTCAACCAGTGTTCACAGCTGAAGGCAGTGGAAGGACACTCCCTTAAGTAAACCTTTGTAGGGGGTTGCAGCCAGTTGCAGCCATCAAGAGTCAGCTATGTATGGAAAGTAGGTCACCAAGAGGCTTCTGTAGGTCATACAGAACATATGTGGTGGACTAAACTCCATGACTGAGTGGTCGTAAAGACATTCTGTAAACATGTAGGCATATGTCTTTTCATAGACACAGTGAATGTACAGGCCAACCTGGAAAGTGGAATGGAAAATATTTTCAAAACAACAGTGGTGTACAAATGCTGCCAGGTTATTTTATTTCCTACACAGCATAGATATTTTTCACACAGACAGATACACTCTCTCGGAACAGGCCATTTACAGTAGTTATTGGGTGTAAATGGTGGAAAGTGAATCATCAATGGAGTTTCACATGAATCCGAATAGTGTCAAATGTGTTGTGAAACACACCCACACAAAGTGAAGTGGGAAAGAACAGAAGCAGAAACAGTTTCACACCACTCAGCAGCAAGTAAAGACTTTTATAATACCAGGAAACGCATTCAGATCAAATCTCTCCTTTAGTAAAAATCTTTATTTTAGTTTGGTGGGGGCACAACAGTGACATAACACAAAGAGCCTGAATGCATTCATACAAGAAGCCCACATTCAGAATCCAAATCAACTTTATTGGTGAAGTATGTGCACACATACAAGGAATTTGACTCATACAATGACTATGAATCAGTAACCACTATCAACACTAATTAAATATGTGTAGGCCTATACAGTCTAGTCAAAGACACACATGTGCCCACATCTCTGTCTTTAAAATAAAAATGCTGTAAATTGTGGCAGATTAGCAACATAAATACATGCCAAGTGCCATTACCCACCTAACCATAAGTATTATGAAGTTATCAGGTGTTTCAAACATGAAAAAATAAAATCTCCTATTTAACACAATATCTAAGTTCCACCCTCCTACGGAACTATGGAGGATCAATATTCTTACAGTCCCACACAACACTGATAAAGCTCTTGGGTCCTTTGCTCAACATTTTGTTTTTCAGGCGCTGAGGTGTTTGGCCTTCAAATGTTTTTCTAATCTAAAATGTCTTAAAGTTTTAAAATAAGCCAATACACAGTAAAATACAGGGTTAGAAGAAAACTGATGTTTCTTATGTTCAAGTGGGGCAGTACTTAGCTACCATTGAGTCACTGATGTCATGTCTATGGGATTTCTTCAAGGAATTTGAGAGTTTTGGCACATTCTTCTTAACTTATATTCTACTGTTAGAGTCCCACATATGGTGGGTGTTTTCTAACTTGATTCCAGTGTTCTTAGTTATGTGCATTTTCTAACAATTTCCTTGGATAGTTATATGGAAAAGAATTGCATAGTCTTGCCTACTTATAGGGAAAACAAACAATGACTTAATTAGACTTTGCAAACAGATGTTCATTTTCAAAAGGAATTTCCCTGAAATAAGTGCTCAATTTAATTTTAATCTGGCAGAAAACACAACTGAATAATAAAAACTGCTAAATAATAATAATAATTGAATAATTACTTTGGCTTATAGCCCCGAGGACATGTACAAGTCAGTACAAGTCAACATAATACCCATTAAAAATGTAAGTGGAAATTGTTAAATGCTAAAATCAAGTCTACTACTTTACAGTTGGATACTTGAATAATGAAAATGGCAAATGCAGAAAAAGATGTAATGTTAGATTTATTTTATTTTATATTATAAATGTTTTCTATTAATTTTGAGTATGTTTATAGTTTTCAGTCCACACTATAATTTCCAAATGTATAATTTGAGCCTTTCATTCTCATTTTACAATGACATATATCTATGCATTTTCATTTTACAGTGAAAATGCATTATATTATTCCAAGAACCAGAGTAAATAATTAATCATTATTAAAGCATTTAGCATGAAGTAATTAGATTTTTGTTTGATCTGTTCATTTCACATCAGTGATCTGATACTGCTGTCTGAAGGTCTGGCAATCTGGAAATGAGAAGAGGAAATTTGATTAATGGATTTTACCCAAATCCATCTGAAACAGCAAAGCGAGCCCTAATGTTTGTATCCAGGGTGATTTAAAAAAAAAGGATTGCATAACAGCATGTAATCCAACTGATATTTGAACATTTTAGGCTTTATTCTATCCTGTGGTCTTTTCTGTTGTGCTGCACCTGGCCAGACAGTGACTGAGAAGAAATCTTATTGGAGCTGTGCTGTCTGCTCCTAATCACATTTCCTGCCTTCTGGCCTGCTGGATCTATCAGGCCAGAGGAGGGGGAGATATGGCCAGTGCACCAGATATCCCTTTATCATTACAAGACTGGTTTCTTTTTTAAAAAAAATCATAATTTACTTGAATGCTGTCTGAATATGAACATGTCACAAAACATTTCTTGCCATGTCATATGATATATTTGTCCCAGTTACTGTTTTATTTAGCATACATTTCTCTAAAATGAGAGGCTAAAAAAGGATGCTAATTCATTTCAGAATGCCTCAGGTATGTGATGTTGTGACCCAAATGAAATGTTATTGAACTACTAATGTATTTTATTTTTTTTTACCAGAGGGACGTACGCTAAATTAAACGACCTTAATTGCAGAGAGAACTGCTTGGTGAGTTTAATTTTGTATCTATGAAAAATAATGAAGATTAAAAGACTGAACAACTATCTAACCTTGCACTATCATTAGCCGTAAAAAGCAGTAAAAACTGCCAGTAAAGAGAGTCACTCATAATAATCACTTGTTCATGGTTGCTTAGCATTGCCCCCTGTTGTACTACAGGCAGCATTACACCCTAACCTTGGCTTCAGTAGGTATTAGTGCATAAAGTATTACAAAAGAAAAATCAAAATCCTTGTGAATTTCCAATCAATCAGCTGACTTACAGGCCTCAGTATTCAAATGTGGGTTTAAACATGGTTGATTATTTCATATTCAAGATACCATATTAAACATCTGAAATTACCCTGTATTAATAAAACAGAGAGACAGTTTTAAGAATAAATATATTAGGAGAAAAGTATGGAAGCAAAATAATTGAACAACTGAGGCAGTCCAGTGTTTTCAAAGGAACAATTTTATGACAATCTTTAAATGAGCAAAGCAAACATACCAGTAATTAAGCCTTCCTTTTTATCATCTTGCCAGTCCTTCCCTCCACCAAACGCAAGCAATTAAGATTTTCTTGTAATCCTTCAAGCAGTATGTTACGTTAAAATAGCTTTACCCATGTGATCCTACAAGGAAGAGGTGAGTGCGTTCATGCATGATGCCAGATACGGTCTGCCAAATGAAGATGAGTGGAAAGTAATTAGCAAAAGATGTGGAAGGAAACACCATTGTTGCACAAATAGGAATAATTCAGTGGAAAGATGTCTATAGCTACCTTGACTAGGTAAAACATATCAAATAAGGTTGTCAATGAACAAGAAAGTTCATTCTTGACCTTTAGAATAGTAGTGTGGCAAAATAATCTTAACCCAAGTTCCATTTACAAGGCTGTTAATGCATTAAAATAACACTGTCAGGCTTGGAGTAATGGATTCACAGCCAAGCATAATCCAACCATGGAAGGTCACCTAATTTATATTTTCCAAATAAATGCAGTATAGTGTGTGTTTGTCCTCCATTTTTATCAACATATTTTTCACGCCTAGCAACCTAACACTATTCTAAAAGTGCTCTCCTCCCCTGAGTCCATCCTGACCCTGTCTGCTGGAAAGGCATCGCTCAAGAAGGACACAACACTTAGAAGTGTGTGATCACTACACTTGCTCTCTAAATCTATGAAAATGTTTCATCTAATTGTTTTCATCTCTATTACATATAATGAAACATATAAAAAGGGACTCCTGTTGTATAATACTTCAAAATAATATAATTTGGGTTATTTCCTCTCTCTCCGTTTCTTTCTGTATCTCTCTCTCCCCCTCTCTCGTGTCATCACAGCCACCCTTCCTATCTTCTCCCCTCACTCGCACACCAGTCAGGTCTGTAGGTCTCTGTGGTTGCTCTGCTGCTAAGAGACCTACCTCAGATCTTCTGTATCAGGAAAAAAGCTATAAAACCGCAGACGTCACAAAAAATAAGGGTAAGCTCTTGAAATGTTATTTCATTACAGTGGTGGAGTGACTGTTAGTTCCTAATTTGGATTTAATCTGTCGTTGTGATGATGTCTCTGTGAAATAGGATTTCACATTTTGCATGTAGAAGTTATAAGGGAAAATAAGTTGTCTGTTCTTGTTCTTCAGCAACTTATGTTGTATTCAATATGTGTATTTGTGCTGTAGATCTGTTACTTTTGACCTATTTTACAGTGCTTCAATTATCTGTTGCTACTACAAAATAAGAGATTTCAAGTAGTCATTTCATTTGTTTTTCACATATTTTTCACGCCTAGCAACCTAACACTATTCTAAAAGTGCTCTCCTCCCCTGAGTCCATCCTGACCCTGTCTGCTGGAAAGGCATCGCTCAAGAAGGACACAACACTTAGAAGTGTGTGATCACTACACTTGCTCTCTAAATCTATGAAAATGTTTCATCTAATTGTTTTCATCTCTATTACATATAATGAAACATATAAAAAGGGACTCCTGTTGTATAATACTTCAAAATAATATAATTTGGGTTATATCCTCTCTCTCTCTGTTTCTTTCTGTATCTCTCTCTCCCCTCTCTCGTGTCATCACAGCCACCCTTCCTATCTTCTCCCCTCACTCGCACACCAGTCAGGTCTGTAGGTCTCTGTGGTTGCTTTGCTGCTAAGAGACTACCTCAGATCTTCTGTATCAGGAAAAGAGCTATAAA
>NW_024040075.1:0-49882 GCF_014851395.1 Micropterus salmoides | reverse complement strand
AAAAGAAGTCCTGCATCGTTACTATCCACTCTCACTTTGTTTTGTCTCCAAGGAGGGTGTCTACCATCTGGTGCGTTCAGATCTCTAACATTCTTTCCGTAACTAATTTGTGACTGAAATGTCCAAGTTACAAAGACGGCTACCAAGGATCAGGGCTAGTGGTCCCCCTGCACAGCCACAAACCCTCCGAGGGTTTTTGGGCTTTGATGGACAGCTTGTGTTCCATTTGATTTAAAGGCCTCACAAAGGCTTTTGTTTAGATTTGTAGGGGCCACAGTAAATACTTTTCCGTACACGTGAAATTGATTATGGTTAATGTATTTAACATCAGCACAATATATTGCCTATCAGCAGCTTTAATGAAGAAAAAAAAAAAGAAATAAACAAAGAAGAGAGTTCCGGCCTTCGAAAAGTTAAATCTTACAACATGCCCATCATGATTACAGTAAACGGTGCAAAGTGTGCATCCTCTGAGTCTCAGGAGTATGTATTAACAGCTGGGTAGATGACAAACAAGTCAAACTCACACCCACAAATAAACTTGACAATTTATTAGCAATATTTGAAGAAAGTTATAATTTCTGTTAAATCTTATATCGAGTTCTTTTTGTCATTTTATCGTTTTACCTTTTAACAAGAACCGCACAAGATAGACTCACGAGGATAGATGTCTAGAAAATGTTTAGCAGAGCGCACTGACTTGGACATTTTTTAAACCTTTTATAAGTTCATTTATTAATATGGCCTGCTTAAAGGCACTGCCACAATACAGGGGGTGGGGAAAAGCTACTGTCCATCACTCACACAAGACAGTCCATCCTAGTGTCTAGTATACATGGGGGGTGGGGGTGGGGGTTAATAGGTGGGGCTGCTATAGGTAAATCTCATAGAAATCGTCCAGCTCCTCGTGAAACAAGTCCCACTCGTCCTCTGAATCTGTCACTTCGTCGTCAGTTCCTGCGGCGAGCAGCATGAGGAGCATCTCGCTCAGCTCAAACGTCACCATCTCCTCGTCCTCGTTGTCAAAGGAGTCGGTGCTTTCCCGCTCGTCAAAGATGTCCCACAGCGGCGTTCGCCTCGAGTTCTGGAGGTGGGGGGGGATTTGTTTATTTTTACAATCACGATGCCTGCTCAACCATTAACCATCTGATGATGACATCGTCTATTGGCCCAACACTACTTAGGATGAGTACCGATTTTCACATGGGCTTTTTATTCCCACTTATCAGAAAAGTGTGAATGGTCAGAGCAGTACACTCAAAGTTTACAATAAACACAGCCCAATACTTGCTCTTACAAAATAAAGTGGAAAACAAAATCGAGCTAATGAAGGCAATAAATAGCTGAACTATGGTGTTTTTGCATTACAGAAGTGACTGGACTCTTTCATTCAGATTTTGTTATGCAATTCCACACAACTGTCCTATAACACTTCTAACTTTACATATTTTAACTGTCGGTGGCACTCTGCAACTGAAAATTGAGCTCTCTGACAGTTTGTGCTCAAGGTGAACTGGACTGCATTATAATACAGAGTTAAGACATCTTCTCTCTACATAGGTATCGGACTGTATTAATACAAATATACAACCTTTTAAGCGTGGTAGTATTTATTGCAGGTTTACTGTTTGCATTACACCTCAGATGTGTTTCTACACTGAACCGCACATTTTGGAGTGGCCTTTTATTGTGGCCAGCCTAAGACCTTTTATTGTGGCCAGCCTAAGGCACACCTGTGCAGTACCCATGCAGGGTCCCAGCAGATGGCAAATCAAATACTGCCATCTGCTGGTTCCCTAGTAAATCACATTAAGCCTGTGGCAAAGAACCTTGGTGTTTGGTTTGATAGTAATTTAAATTTCGAGCAGCACACCACAAAGCTTGTTCAATCATGTTTTTATCAACTAGAAATATAGCTAAATTCGATCTATGTTAACTTTTAAGGACACCGAGACCATTTTACACGCCTTCATCTCATCACGCCTGGATTATTGCAACAGCCTTTTCACCTGTTTAACCCAAAAATCTATTGATCGACTCCAGACTGTCCAGAACTCAGCTGACAGGCTTTTAACCAGAACAAAGAAATATGACCACATTACTCCTATTTTAGCTTCATCACACTAGCTCCCAGTATGTTTTAGAATTGACTTTAAAATTCTATTGATTACTTTTAAAGCTCTTCATGGCCTCTCACCTTGTTGTATTTTGACCTTTTAGTCCCATACGCACCAGCACGTACCTTGAGATCCTCGGGCAGAGGTCTGTTGTCTGTTCCAGAGTCTCGACTGAAAACTAAAGGGGACAGAGCGTTTGCTGTCAGGGCCCCGAGGCTCTGGAACAGCCTGCCCGAGGAAATCAGGTCGGCTGAGTCAGTGAACTCTTTTAAGTCCTTCTTAAAACATACTTTTATAGGAGAGCTTTTCCCGATCTTATTTGACTCTATTTTATCCCTTTTATTTTATTGTATTTATATAAATTTTCATGCTCTTATCTTTTTTTTGTATTATTCTTTACACTTGTTAAAGCACTTTGTAACTTGTTTTTGAAAAGTGCTCTACAAATAAGGATTATTATTATTATTATTATCTGTCAGCATCTTGATATGCCACACCTGTGAGGTGGATGGATTATCTCGGCAAAGGAGAAGTGCTCACTGACACAGATTGTGACAGATTTCTGAACAATATTTGAGAGAAATAGGCCTTTTGTGTACATAGAGGAAGTCTTAGATCTTTGAGTTCAGCTCATGATGAATGGGGGCAAAAACAAAAATGTTGCGTTTATAATTTTGTAAAGTGTGCTTTTCTGATCTCCCTGCATGTTATTACACCTTCCACTTTCGAAATCCAGCAGAGGGAGCTACAGTTAAGGAGATGTAGTTACTGTTTTAAGGACTATAAAAGCAGACATGAGCACTGAAACTAGTGATTGAGTGACGTTTAGAGAGCAGGGCAGCTGATGGCCGGTATCAAATCAAAAAAAGTCAGGAATAATTCCATGCCGAGTACAATTTAATACAAATGTTATCTAGCCAGTAATATGTTGTTTCAGATGGAAGCTTTATTAAGAAATAGAAAAATGAGTTCTGCTGAACATTTCAGAATGTGATTCAGCTCCATTACTCTCTGTAATATTAAAATTTATTTTTAGCGCTAGCCAGTGATGGTATTAGATTAGAGCTGCTGTCACTTAAGACAGCAAATCAGAAAAAGACGATAGTGACTTGAGGACATTTAGGGCTCCAAACTAACTTTTAACACCGCCTTCAAAAAACTCACAATAGGGAGCACCGACATCGTTCCACAGCAGCTCACTGACGAGGCTGCTGCAGGTGTGTCCACAGACACTTTGTCTTTATCTGCCTCGAGAGCATAGGTCTCGGATTTTCGGTACCAATCCATGTAATTACAATCTTGCTCGCATTAATGTATTTTAGGAATACTTATTGGTGAATAGTATGACAGTATGTTAGGAGACAGTGTGAACAGTTACCCGATTCCTGCTGTTGGATCCATTCTGTCTTCGCTGGGGCTGTGCTTCCTCCAGCCGCCCATCAGGAAAGGCATGCTTGTAGAAGCAATTTGAGCCGAAAGGACACGTTCCACGACCCTCATCAAAGTATCGACACGGTTTACTCCTGGAGAAGAAGAAAGGGAAGCCAGAGAGGATGCACAGCAAATTAGACTGTCTCAGTGATCAGACACCAAAACACACCTCTAGCATCACTAATCAATCTTTGAGTGATGCATGTTTCCCAGTTGAGCTTTTCTTTAATTAAATGAAGACAACATTTTCTAAAGAGTTTTAGTTTTGTTTATTTTACTGCTTCCTGCTGAGTTTCCCACCATTACAACCCCCCTAAATTTGCAAAAAAACACTATGAACTGGCTCCCTGCTTCTCTGACTTGTTGTTTCAAACAGTAGACACAGACCAGTTGGTAGAATCAGTCTCTGTGCAGCAGTGATACTGTTATTGTTTAAAGATTGTGTAGTGAATGTATGGGAGTGTATTCTCTGTGGTCCCTGAATATAGGGAACGGTCTGTGTACCCCATGCCGTCCTTGTTTCTGGATGAGTTCTGCTTGTCGTCCTTATCTTCCACCCAGTACTCGCTGGGGATGACAAAGTTGGATGTGATTCGACACTCTGGGCAAGACCTGCAAAAAAACAAAAAACCAACAAACAATTGGTGAGAAGGGTCCTAGAACATTGTAGTCAGGTTAAAGATTAGCTGTGTGGTCACACTGGGATTGGGCCAATGTGACATCCTGCCCATCACATTTTAATAAGAACACAACTTGTAACCTAACTTTAGTTAACCTGTCTATATCATTTAAGCATACCGTCTATCATTAGATTCTCAATTGTTTTCCCACAGCAGGGCTAGAGACTAACGGCGTCCTGGGGACGATACAAAATTTGTTTGGGACGAAGAGAAATATTCTGTAGGACACCTCTAGGACAAAAGGGATTATGTAGACCTAGGTGTTTATTTATTACGCTTAGCAAATGACAAACTGAACCGACCGAGCGCTGACTACAACGGAGGTCGTCTTCTCACACTGTTACTAGTCACGCCGGACTCACACAGGAGGCCGGCTGCTCACCTCTTCCCGCGGTAAAGGTCCATCTGTCCTCTCAGTGACAAACGGCTTGTTGACTTCTCAATCGCACTGTGTAGGCTAGCGTTTAGCGCCACACATCAATCTTGTCATGCAGTGAAAAACAAATCAACATTCTGATAACGCCGACTAGCGGCGAGAATCATCTCCACCCAGCTGATGAAACTCAGCATACGGCGTGATCGTGAAGTAACCTGTGCACGCTGAGTCGCTGCCAGCAGACTCGCCGGTAGAGTTTTGCATTATAAACATCTAAAACCTGAAGCACAATCTGGCTCTGTTTGGGACTGTGAGCTGCACTTCATCGGAGCTGCAGAAGTTAACATGAGGATTTGTGCTGAGATGTCTGCTTGATTGGCAGTGATGGTTTCAGTTGCTACCTCTGATGAAGTGCAGCGCACTGGTCTCATTCAGTACAGTCTGAAGGGGGGCACAGCAGAGTGTAGGTCAGGTAGACTTTTAAAAAAAGAATTCTCATTAAATAATGATGTTAGTCTATTTTCTTCTGGACATGTCAGAACACAGATATGGGAGATTCTGAACGTGCAGAAAGTTTTTAACATGAGCAGAAAAGCTGGTGAAACAAAGTCCAGGAGTTTCTAACTGAACTGAAATTAAATAATTTATCATCAAGGTAAAAATGTGCCCCAACAGATAGATTAACAAAACTGAAAAGTTTTTTGTTTGAATTAAGCAAAATAAATATTATTTATTTTATCAATTTATAATAATTTATTATGTCACTAACAACTATAGAAGATAATAAAGTAAAGAAACAACATTTTGATTTTGGGACGCTATACGTTAACTTCAGGACGGTTCAAATTGTTTTTCAGGACGGTTCCGGGACGGAGGTCAAAAAACAACTAGTCTGGAGCCCTGTCCCACAGGTACAAACATTCTGTTCAAACTGAGTTTTTTTATTATTTTTTAACAAAAGGCTGACATACAACAACAGGCTTCAAAAATTATTCTGACCATAATTTCACAAACTCAAAATCTTACCGATTCTAAGATGAGCCCATAAAATACAAACTGGAACTTAAGAACTGCAGGCTACTTTGGTATTTAAATACAGTCCAAATTCACTTTTTAAAATAGAGGGGACATGAAAGTGATCTGATTAAAAGAGAAGGATTCCTTGAATATAGTACTCTGGTGTCATAGCTGACCTGACCCTGACCCTGAACCTGCTTATCTTAGCACTCATTAACGATTTGCCTATCCTGCATACAGCCACCGTCAGTGACCTTACTTGTGTCTAGATATGATGCCTTACAGTATTTCAAAGTAGACAAGCAGATGCTCTTCGTCTTTGGGCACACATGGATGACACGAGCTAGAACTAAGTCTATCCCTGTAATTTCTTTTCCAGACAGTTTAGAGAACTGGAACTATGAATATTTCTAACTAAATGGTTTTCATTTTAAAGCCTGCAGATCACCAACTCAATACAGCTGACATAACAAGGACTAACTGTGGAACCACTACAGATAATCGTGTTGAACTCATTAGTCCATTTGTGGATCGTGAATAGGTTACTGACCGAGGATTAATCAATGGCAATTTAGATCATTTATTTTTGTTTAATGGGTTTATCAAGAAGACATGTCAGACATTTGTTGGTTAAAGCGTCTCGGTTCTGTTTTGTGTGTCAGGTAGCTTTAACTGCAATATAATTTGGCTTCTACACTGTTTGTCACATAGACATGGCAACTTTTTCCCGTCTTTAGTTTCAATCTCTTGTCCAAAGATACAGATTTAACACTATTTAGCCTTAGAGTGATGGAGCCCAGAATCTACTGGGGACACTTCACAAATCCTAATTTGCCATGTATAAGTGACTCACTTGATGATTTTGCTCTCAAACTGCTTGGCACTCCTCCACTTGCGGATGCACTTTAGACAGTAGCAGTGGCTGCAGTTGGAGAGGATGCCGAAGCGGCGCTCACTTGGGTTGGCTTTCTCAAACACCACTTCCATACACACACCACACATCATGTCCTTGCTGCGTTGGATGGCAAAGGAAATCTCCATGTCTTTTTCATGGGCCTCGATGCATGCCTAGGAGAGGGAACAGTTAAACCAACACCACAACCTCCTCTCCAGTTCCCCAGGGTTCCGTTCCTCAGATAACCATCATCGACCAACAGCAGAGAATACAAAAGGTGTTCACTACATCTCTAATGTTACAGCTCTTGCTCTAATAAACTTCTTACAGACTAGATGGTAATGTTTTATCAGGTTGTGTTCAGACTACAGTAGCACTGCATCAGCTCCCTTATTCATTTTAAATGTGACCACTGCACTGAAGCAGCTGTGGCCATTGTAGGCACAACATTTGAAGCTGGCTCAAGTTTTGCTGTAATGCAGTGCAGCATCCTCAGCAACGCACCGCACTGGCCTTGCCAATCAAATACATGCAAATGCACATTGCTAGTAGATGACTTTGTAATGTGAACGGCATTCATTTACTGTTTAACATGTGGTTGTTGTGATGAAAGAAAAATAACTTACCCTGATATCTCTCCAGAAGTAAATTAATTTAAACTGCTGTGCAGCGTTTTGGCAAACGGATGGACTACTTAAACTGGACTTCATGGACTATAGGCCTACCTGATATGGCTGACAAAGTGTCAACTCTCAACATCTCTTACCATTAGACTACATGAGTTATGTTTAAATGGATTCTGCCAAGTTAACCTTGGGTCTCAGTTGTTAAGATTTTTTTGAAAGAAAAAGCTCTAGTAACTGAAGCAACACACTGCAATCTGTCTGTAGTAAAGAGCTGAACGATCTGCATTTACAGTGGACTTCAAAACCTTAATTAAATACAACAAATCTGTGAATGAAGGTGGACTATATGAGCAAGAAACAATTAATCAAACACAGCCAAACAAACATAAAAATGGTGATATCCATAGAGGTCTTATAGTGAAATATAGATATTCTACAGATCCCCAAAGCCAGGGGGATGAACACATAGAAAACAACACAACTGATAAGTATGAAAGCATTCTGTGGAAAAGCTCCTATGATATTCTCAGACATTCATTGTTCACGTTGCCTTGATTTCCTTTGTAAACCTGTAGAAAATCCAGAGTATTCCAGGAGATGTCTGACAGAGGGATAGTGACTGCACACCCCAGCATGGTTGATGTGGACCCACCAGCAGGTTCTTTCTGTAACGGTTACCTTTATGTGATCGGAGCGCTGGTTGTTGTCAGTGGGGTGGAGCACCTGGAGGCCACACATGTCACAAACGTCGCCGTGGAGATAGGCGCAGTTGATTCCGTAGCGGCACTCTCCAACAGCAGCATACGGACAGAGCTGCTTCCTCAGCTCTTTGTTATCCACTGCTGCGTCACTGTCAAACTCCTCGATGAGAGGGACGGAGCTCTCCACCTTCACTGGCTCAGCTGCAACACAAGGGTGTATAACGAAAAGAAAGTTTGTCATGCTACAGATATTAACAGATAATTAAAATGCATATCAAATACGGTAACATATAAAATAAATCAATATACTACACATATTTACATGCATAGGCTACACGTACACACCCAGAACATTCTGCAGTGCATGTTTTAAATTTGTGTCGGAGGAGAATGTAAACAGCAGGTTTCATCTTCACATAAAAAAAATAAATCTGTCATTTGGGAAACATTCACGTCGGTTTTTCAGTTGGCTTAGTTCAGACCAAAGAAAAGTGACGGCTTTTAGTTGCAGTATTTGGGTTCACACTGACCGAGTGAATGGAAGGCAAACTGAGTTCTTTTCAGGTGGTCTTGGTCCAGTTGTCTGGCCGGCATTGGAGTTTGAATAAAAGTGTTCACACGCCTAAATGGACCCAGTCAGATGGACACAGGATGTTTGAATCTCAAATAAAGTACCCAGACCCCAAAAGGGTTACAGACAAAAAAAAAAAAAATTTTTTTTAAATGATGCCAGCGTGGCAAGCCGTTCATCACTACGTTTCCAACTGAGCTGAGCATCCTGGAAAACTCAGCTACCTTGAGAAACACGCGCACACCCGTTCAGAAACACGCGCACACACCCCGTTCAGAAAGAGGATCAGGTATGAGTCTATGTGCTGGCACCACCCCTTATTTCCATTTAATGATCAAATTATCTTGTGCCAGGTTCAACATCAAATGTTAAATTATGAAAGACAATCCCAAAAAAAAAAAGTTGTTAAAAGTGTGAACTCATGGTTAAGTTTCCGTGAATGCTGGTCACTCACCTCGTCCACAGTACGGCTGTCCTGGAACAAACTCAGCAGCGTTGACCCAGTCTTGTGCCCCTGGACCAGGTGTTGGCCCACTGGGTTCTGGGTCTGATGGGACAGGCAGCGAGACAGAGGGCAGCGGCAGCGTCTGGGGGGCTGGCAGCTCCTCGTTCTTTGCCGGTTTGCAGTGTTCAAACCTGAGAAAGTGCAGAGGGCCAGGATGGTTACATCAGGATGTTTTTGTGGTGAAAGAAGGCAGTCATGGTGATGCGGTTGATGTGGTGTTCAAAGGTGAGGTAGCTGTCAAAGATGACTCAGAGGTTGTTGATCTGTGGGGCTAGAGATGAGGTGGAGTTTTTGATGGGGAGACTGAAGTTGTTGGTGTTTTTTGTGAGTAATTTGGGGTCGATGATGAAAATGTCAGATTTATTGTAAGTGAATTGGAAGCTGGTTTGCATCCAGGTTTGTCGGTGAGGCAATTGGTCAGAGTGGTAGAGGTAAGTGTAGGGATGGATTTGGTGGAAATGTAGATCTGGACGTCATCGGCGTAGCAGTGGAAGTGGAGACCATATTGACGTATGATATTTCAGAGTGGCTGGATGTACATGATGAACAGGAGGGGACCAAACACCGACCCTTAGGGGGTGCCTTGTGACAAAGGAGCGGTGGAAGAGGTGCAGTTGTTGATGCTGATGAACTGTTGTCTCTTGGTGAGATAAGACTGGAGCCAGGAGAGTGCGGTACTTGTGATGTTTGGGTAGGTTTCCAGTCAGGAAAGAAGAACGTAATGGTTAATGGTGTCGAAGGCTGCACTGAGGTCGAGCATGATGAGAATGTTAAGGTGGACAGATGAGAGGAGGTGGTCATTGGTGACTTTGAGAAGGGCTATGTCAGTGCTGTGTTGTAAATGCTCCATATTTGTATAGCGCGCCTTTCTAGTCTTTGACCACTCAAAAGCGCTTTTACACTAAATTGCATGCACACACAGTCATACACTGAGCCTAGGTGCTCAAACAGAAACTAACATTCACACACATTCATTCACTCACTCGCTCGCTCACTCACTGGCGGAACAGCCACCAGAGGCAATTCGGGGTTCAGTATCTTGCCCAATATGTGCAGCCTGGAGGAGCCGGGAATTGAACCGATTTCTAACGATTAACGGGCAACCCGCTCTACCTCCTGAGTCAAAGCCACCTCTTGTAAGCAGAATCCAGATTTAAAATGGTTTGAACTGGTTGTTAGATACAGTTAGGTAGATAATGGCAGTGATAAGGGGAGTGGAAGCAGATAGTTTGAAGGCGAGATGTTTAAATGACAGAACAGCTGGGGTGGAGATAATGGTTATTTTAATGTCCTTTCTGTAAACAGTGGCCCCCCCATTTTCAGGTGATGATGTTTTGGGATTTGTTGGGAGGATGGAGATCGAAGAGATTTACGTGTGAACTGTTGCGATGACATGGTAAGGAAATACGTTGAGACCACAGTGAGGAGATGCAGTTTGTTGTTGTGAAGTGGTATAAAAATAGGCAAGCAGAGCATTTGTGTGGAGGAAGAAGTAGTGATATGTGAGGTCACAAGGTGAGGGTAATTGAACAGGAAACTTCCAAGGTGGGCGGAGAAGACTTTAGGGAATGTGTTTAGGGATGTGTGGTGTAGTCATGCGATAGCATGTTGTAAGTTGGCTGCTAAAAGACAAGCTACCTAGTCTGTTTGGGTGCACTTCATCGGTCCTATAAAAAGAAAACGGTGTGTTGTGAGCATTGCAGGTGGACTGGAGTCAGGTGTTGATGCTAAGAAGTCTGCTTATGCGCTCGGAGTCATGGGACAGCATTGGTAAGGGACCACTGATAACAATAAAAAAAAAAATAAAATAAAAAAGACTAAACAAAGACTTGCCAAGACAGCTTTTTAAAAGGCTAAAAAGTTCATTAAAATCCTTTTTTGTCCGTTCAGATTCCCAACGAGCCGTGTCATTATGGCCAATACGAACAAGCACCCGGTTTATGGAGGATTGGAGGGAGTCAGTGCAGCAGTTAGAGTAGTTATTTAGGATAGGATAATTACACACAATAACTTTCCGAAGATCCGAAATGCCGGCGCCGTATGCATCTGCGCAAGCCTTGGAGTTGTAAATGGATTCAGACAATTTTTTGATCAGAGTTCTGAATGGAGTAGCAGACGAGTCTGGTGGGTCAAAACAGGATTGCCATGTTGGTGGCAGTGACACAGACAGGACAATCACAGAGGTGAAGGAGACGACAGAGCAGACACTGAAATTTCTCATCGATATAGCACACATGCCAGGGGTAGGCAGATAAACAGAGGACTTGGGCAAAGACGAAGAGCACCCAGTCGTCAACCTAGTTCAGACACTGACATTTCAGACACAGAATGGTTTCATGGCCCAGGTCTCGTTCTCCTTTCCGACCCGCCAGTGGTGTAAGACAAAGTTTTGTTTACTTTCATAGTATGTTACTCATATTGTATTACAAGTAGGCTATGTGCAACAGATGGCTGAAATGAAAGTAACAAGCAACAAGCAACATCAAGCATCAAGTCAGGTCAACACGAGCCTCCAGAACAGCTTCAGGGCTCCTTGCCAAGTCATTTTGTTCATACTGGAGGGAGGAACACCACCCCCCCCCCCCCCCCAAATATTGAAAGATTGGCACATTGGAGGAAAAAACACTTCAGTACAATGAGAACCCCAGTAATAAAAGAAAGATGAAAAATGTTTTAAACATTGTTACGTATATGTCTCAATAAGTCAACAAAATGGGGGCCATTCTTGTTTTGTGTACAGATTAGAACACAATCATACATTCGTACAAACTCAATAAATTTTTAGGGGGCTCCCTCAGTCAATACAAAAGGCAAACATTTGAAGAAGGTTAAGAAAGGCTGCCACTTACTGTAAAACTTATCAGTTAGTACCCAGAGAGTACCTAATCTTTTCCAATTTTAAAAAACATCACTGAGCCACTGAGTGCTGGAGGGAAGCTTTGTGGATTTCCACAAGATATCTAATTGGTTTGAGTTGTACCTGTTATAACCCTCCAGATAACCAAATATGGCAATATGGGGCAGTATTTTTGAGATGCTATCAAAATAGTTCTGCCAGAAGGAAAACAATAATGGGCAGAAAAAGAACATGTGGGTTAGGTTGCAGGGAGAGCCATGACATTTATCACACTATCAGTGACAGTGGGATAGATCCGTGACAGACGTGCTTTGGAGAAATGAATGGGGTGCGGAGGGAAATGTAGGAAACAATGATTTTCCGCAGTGTCTAACTTTGAAATAGCGAAAGAGATGGGACGGTGGAAGCTGAAATTCACTCGACAGGTCTGCAAAGCTACGAAAAGTACCATTCCTATAGAGATCTTTGAAAGTTTTGAGACCTTTGTCGTGCCAGATAGAGAATGTGGGATCACATAGTGCAGGTTGAAATTAGTGATTTTTCAGTAAAGGAGCTAAAGCAGACGCGGAATCAAAATTAAAAGTCTTCCTAAACTGGTACCAGATTTTTAGAGTTTATACCTCACTTCCTGTGTCCCCTTAGTGGAGCTACATAGCACTTGGCGCTATGAATATAAAATCGGTATTGGCGTGTAGATGTCTTCGGGGTGGGAGAGTTATCAAGCACGTAAAGTTTGGTTCAGATGTGAGCATGTACACTGAAGTTACAACAACTTCCTGTGTCAAGGCGAAGAGTTGATCTTTGACGCCACAGACACGCCCATTGACGAAAACTCACACATAGCACAACTTTTCATCGTCAATGCCTTTAGAAGGCACAGCAGAAATTTGAGGTCGATCCGACTAAACGCCTAGGAGGAGTTCGTTAAAGTACGGAGTGTGTAAAACATCCAAAAATGGCTGTAAAATTCAAAATTCTTTTTTTCTAGGTGGCGCTAGCGAGTCATTTTGCCACGCCCATGCGCGAAACCCATAAAATACAACATTTTTCACCACTTCTGACATGTGTGCAAAGTTTGGTGAGTTTTCGGGTATGTTTAGGCCCCCAAAATTGAGCGGTTCGTGCTCGGGCCCTAATAAGATTTTATGAATGTGTGATGCCCAGTAATAAACTGGAAGTTTGGGAGAGATAGGCCGGCACTGAGTTTACATCTCTGAAGCATTGGCTTACTTATTCTGGGGGCCATGCCGCACCACAAAAAGCTAGAAATGTCTCGATCAATTATCTTAAAAAAACGTTTTGATAAGAATAGAGGGAGACATTGGAATAAAAAGAGGAACTTAGGCAGGATATTCATTTTAACTGTGTTAATTCTGCCTATATGCGATAGAGGTAAACATCTCCATCTATGAAGGTCAGATTTGATTTTGGACATTAATGGGGAGAAGTTGGCAGAGAAGAGTGAAGTTAGAGTCCTGGTTAGAGACTTGGGCTGGAAACATACAGTAATAAATCATCCACATAAAGAGATAGTTTAAATTCCATTCCCAAACGTGATATCCCAGTGAAAGAGGAGGAGGACCTCAGATAAACTGATAAGGGCTCTATAGCTAACGCAAAAAGTAAATGAGACAAGGGACAACCCTGTCGAGTGCCACGGGATAAAGTAAAATAAATTGACTGAATACCATTGGTGGAGATACTAGCTGGGATGTGTAAAGAAGGCGTATCCATGAAATAAATGCATCACCCAATCCAAATTTATGTAATACAGCAAGCAGGAAGTCCCATTCAACCCTGTCGAACGCTTTTTCAGCGTCAACTGAGATCACCACTTCAGGGATTATGGTGGAGTGTTTGGAATAGATAATGTTTATAAGGGTGAGGACATTGTAAAATAGCAGACGCCCCTTTATAAATCCAGTTTGTTCTTCTGAAACCATGATAGGAAGAATTCTTTCCAAGCGACAAGCCAAAGCCTTTTTGTCTTTTTTTTAAAAGCAGAGTTCTAGAAGGCTTGTCGTAAAGTGCGAGGAAGAGAGCCATCCTGCAGAAATTCCTTATATACAGAATGCAATAAAAGGCGACTATTTAGATTTAAATCTTTAAAAAAAAAAAAATTCTACTGGGAATCCATCAGGGCCAGATGCTTTATTGTTTTGCATGCTATTTATGGCTAGGTTGATTTCCTCTAAAGGTCAAAGATGAATCAAGATCTTTAGCAACATCTGGGTTAATGGTAGGGAAGTTGAGACTGCTTAAGAAAGCATTCATGTCAGGAGTCCCAGATGGAAATTCAGACGTATACAGGGAGGAATAGAATGAGCGAAAGACTGAGTTAATGGTATTAGGGTCTGTATGAAGTATGCCAGACGAATCTTTTATTTGAGGGATCATGCGCAAGGATGCCTGGCGATGTAGTTGGTGGGCCAAGAGTCTGCTCACCTTATCACCATGTTCATAATATGCAGAACGCAAACGTAGAAGAAGGTGCTCTGCATCAGTAGTTGTAATGAGGTCAAATTCAGACCGTAATTCAACACGATCTTTAAGTAAAGCGTAAGAGGGGTCGGTGGCCAGTTGTCTATTATCCATTTTGTCAATCTTAATCGATAGCTCTTGAAGTTTGGTTGTGTGCGTTTTGTTTAAATGTGCAGAGTAGGAGATTATTTGGCCCCGTACGCTTTTAGTGATTCCCACAGCAGAGAACAGGAAATAGGTTCAATCCAAGTCTGATTGATTTCAATAAAATCGTCAACTGAAGCTGCAATAAATGTATTAAATTCGTGGTCTGAAAAAAGAAAAAAAGTATCAAACCTCCACGATGTTGAGGGGAAAGCTGAATATTCAAAGAAAGCGGAGCATGGTCAGAGATTACAATAGGATGATATTTAACTACTGACACTTAAAAAATAGGAACACCATTCCTGCACAAGATATCCCCTCATTTATATACACCACCTGCTGTTAATCAGGTAACTCACTGAGATCAAGAGAGACCCGAGTACAGCAGATAGAAACAAAAAGACAGCCAGACAGAACAAAATTACATCCAGTATCAGAGACTCTAAATACACTTTACAAAATTATAAACGCAACATTTTTGTTTTTGCCCCCATTCATCATGAGCTGAACTCAAAGATCTAAGACTTTCTCTATCTATACAAAAGGCCTATTTCTCTCAAATATTGTTCTGAAATCTGTCACTGTGTTAGTGAGCACTTCTCCTTTGCAGAGATAATCCATCCACCTCACAGGTGTGGCATATCAAGATGCTGATCAGACAGCATGGGGATTGCACAGGTGTGCCTTAGTCCCCATCCACACTACTGCGTTTTCGAATTAAAACAGAGACCTTTTGCTACGTTTGCACCTCCCGTCCAGACTACAACGATGAAAACGAAGACCTAAAACGGAGACGTTTTGAAGCGCTGCCGACCCCGTTTTGCGTTTCAAAACTCCGGAGGGCGTTTTAGCGAAGACGGGCCAAAACGGAGGACTTAAGAGACGATGACGCATAGACCATCTGCTTCATGTTTACACTGGCACACGCTTGCCCAGTGCACCTGAACGGGTCCTAGCTGTGCGTTTTTAGTCGTTTTAATGTAGACGGAGATCAACTCCAAAATGCAGTGGAAACGCTGGTGTGGACGGAGATCGTATTCATTTTAATTTTCCGTTTGTAAACTAAAACGTAGTAGTGTGGATGGGGCCTTAGGTTGGCCAAAATAAAAGGCCACTCGAAAAGTCTCCTATTTTAGCATCGGAGTTTGTCGAGAGTATTAGGGCAGTGTTATGGGTATAATGTGGCTTTAGCTTTTTAGCTAACTTACTAATGTGGCAAACATCTCTATAATGCAAACGCAACATTGACACTGGTAACGGCTCTGGTAAATCTCAGATGGTGGACAAATGTATGTTGTCTCACAGTATAATCGCCCAACCCTATCTCTGAGCAAATCCACGTTAATAACTGAGCATACAGAATTTTCCATCCTTTACTCCCCTTCAAAAGGCACCTGGGTCAATGACATGACATGCATATTTTTGTGTCCGAGTGAATTCTTTTCTTTTATTATTTTTAATCAATTCACAACATATATAAATTTATTCTACAAAACCCATTTTGTGTGATTAATTTTTCACGTTTTGGCATCTAAAACTCCCAAAATGTCAGGCGGTGCAACCGTCTGTGCAAATAAACAGATTAAGAAAAGATTTTAAATTGTGTTTTAAGCATTTTAAATTCAAAATAAAATACTGTGGCATGATGTTTAAAACCTTTCAAATAAGCCAAATTTTACAATTTCCAATAGTTTTAAAGTTGCTGAGATAATTGAAAAACTTCTGTCCAGCAATTTGCATGTTTTTGTCAATGTAACAGGTTATTGCATCATCCAGAGGACCGCAAGTAGCCTTTATGTCTGAGTGAAAAGGTTTGTAAATCCCTGATGATAAAAATGACAAATATACCTGGTTCACTTTCCATGTCAGGCAGTACAACCAATGTAATACTTTATGATAAATTATTAATTTATCATAAAACCTTTTATTTAATCCAAACAATATATGTATAAACTTGCTAACAAAAGCAAACATGTCAATACAAGTTTCATACTATAAGCCCGTTTCATTTGAAATAAGTTGTAAAGTATGTCAGGTGGCGCAACTGCAACGAAAGTTATTCTAAAGTGACTAATGTTTGGATTGAAAATTAAAATTAAAAAAGTTGTTTTAAATTAATAATGTTTTACACTCTCTTTCATGGGAATAGGTTGTGTTTACTAGCTTCAGAAGAGCTGCGTTCAATACTACCAATTTAATAAGGCACCTAAAAAATGAATACTAAAAAGGTAAAAGGTAACTCAATCGAAAGCTGCCACGAAGCAACACACTAGGATACTTTTAAGGATAGAGAAATTTAATTAAACATAACCATCCTGAAGAGACCATGCATGAAATATCTGAAAATACAAAATAAGAACAATGTTTAGTTAATAGACCCATATAACTAGAATTTTAACAGGAAACAGTTGTTTATTTTCATAACACGGAGTTGTGTTAACTTTAAAAGGCTGAACAACCCGCTACAAATAAAAATCGAGGCAGCTGTGTGTAGATGTCGTCTTTCACTTTCATATTAGTAAAGCAATCCGGCTAATATTGCGCGGTCACAACAACAAATGAACTGGTTACGGCAGCTAATGTAACCTGGACGTGGCACCTAGCTACTAAGAAATGCAAGTTACACTCACCAACCAGCAAAGCTCGCTGGTTCTAACCGTTGGTTCATTTTAAAGTGAACGTGTGCTGAGTGCCTGTGAACAGCTAAGTTACCTTCTAGTTAACACTGGCATTATGGGTTTTGTTGTTCTATTGTATGGAAGCTGTTCTGCGTAACGTTAATGTGAGTCTAACGTTAGAGTCTGGCATTACTGGTAGCCGAGTTCATCGTTCAAACATACCTAGCAAACTGGCCGTCAACCTAGCACACCAGTCTGCGATGTGACCACAACACAGCGAACACAACAACACAGCAGTCTAGGAACAGCTAGCTAGCCAGGAGCTGAGCCGAGCCTCAGAAAACGCTTCTGTCAGTCGCTCGCCAGCCAACGCATCGCCACTATTTTGGTGTGAAACAATAGACGATATAATCTTCTTCGATATTTTAATAGTCATGTGTCTTGTCTTACCTGCAGGTTACGTGTTTGGTCCAACCTCCTGTTACTGCTGAAGCCGCCGTAGACGCTACTGCTGCGTTCAATACTACCAATTTAATAAGGCACCTAAAAAATGAATACTAAAAAGGTAAAAGGTAACTCAATCGAAAGCTGCCACGAAGCAACACACTAGGATACTTTTAAGGATAGAGAAATTTAATTAAACATAACCATCCTGAAGTGTCGACTGTGCAACTGTATTATCTAGTAAAATACAAGTATCGGATCGGGACTCGGAATTGGCAGATACTAAATATTAAATGACTCGGATCTGAAGATCCCTATTTATAGTTATCTGAGGAGGAAGATAGAGGGAAAACTGTGAAACTCCCAATTAGCCAGTGGTCCAGAACAGAATAGCAAATAGTGAGGCAACAGTGGAAAGCACAGTGAGAGAACATTAAAAACATTGTTGTTCAATTAAAATCTAATACAGTGTATCCACAGGACTTTAGCCTATTCCAGTTGTTTTACTGAATGAGATATCATGTATCCTGTTTTTAATCAGTTCATTACTTTTACTTCAATAGAGACTATTGACTAAAACACCTTTTTTGTATTTGAAAGAAAAAAATATATGTAAAATATTTTTTCCCTACTATTCATTCTAAGTTATAGCTTTGGCAAGCATTCCCGAGAGCATCTATAGGCTTAGCAAATTGTTAAATTGTCAAATTATCTAAGATTATTGCATTGTAGAGGCCAGCTATTTAGTATCTTCAGCATCCAATTTTACATTTATTGATGGAGGAAAAAAAATTCTACAAAAAAAACGTTTTCAATACAGTATCCATGATCATCATTGTTGTGAACCACATGTTCGCTTTAACCTATTATTTATCAGTTTAAATCAATATTTTAGCTGGTCGCACCACCTGACAACTTATTATTAATGACGCTTAAACAATGCATCGATGAAATAATCTATAGAAGTTCAAGTACTAAAATCATCATTAGTTGCAGCTTACCTGTGACTCAGTTTCATTTGTTGGGGAAAAGTTTATGAATAAAATCAAGTCTGTTCCAAAAAAGGTCTGCTATTGAGGGGAGAAGAAATTTAGAGTACTCTTCTTTTTTCAGCACACACGGTAGTTGTTTATGACTACTTTGTTTATGAAGTTTGTCATGTGGCATTTGTTATACTTATCACATTTGTTGATCCAACACAGTAGAACTGAGCAGTGCTTAAATGTAACTAATCTCTTCCCAATACATGTACAGTAGAACCCTTGTTATAAGAATGAGATTGCTTAGAGGTATTCAAAATCACAATAATAATCACATGATTAACACTGCAGCCCTGATAATAGATCCTCAGCTGTCCACATGGATCGGTCTGTTAGAGTGGCCTCTGTATAGAAAACGCATGACTATCAGGCCATGACAGCCTGTGCACACAGCCTTACAAAAGGAAGACCTGGCCTATATCTCCTCCAGCCTCCTCCATCAGCTCCATCAGAAGACACTTGTGCTGGAGCTATGCATAAATAAATGAGAGGGGGAGCTGCAGCAGAGTGAATCAACAGCACATGGGGGGGTGCAGAGAATGAGGAATGAGAGCAGGAGGGAACAGAGCATTATGCAATTGCCATGCAGGCTGCAGTGCACTCCGTCTGGCCCTGGGGGCTGCAAAAGAGAGAGAGGGAGGGAGAGAGACACAGAGGCAGAGCGAAAGAGCGAGGACAGAGCTCATCACAATAGACAGGGCCCAGGGAATTCAAACATAATAAACCCCCACAGCGAGAGCCTTTCTCCAGACTACAGGGTGCACAGGCCCCTGGGACACATAACCCTCCTTACTGCAGCTCCTTACCAAGGATGGAGGAATGTGACTAAACACAAAGCAACAACAACAACTCGCTGCTATTTAGACTCAAACAAAGGCTTCCTAAAGGCAATAGGCTGACTATTCAAGAAAAATTATCAAGTATGCGAGTAACTGCTGTGCCCCTGCTGCTGTTGGGGTGGTCTTGAGTGCCTCTGTAACTATGGGGATGCTCCTGAAGCCAGACACGGAGCAGACACCGTCTGCATTTGGCTGCTGCTGTCTGGGTACTCTCAAGCTTGACAACAAACTGGGAGCCTAATCCGCCTCTGAAGAGGACCGTACCGATGCATGTTTAAGCCCATTTACTTCAAATAAATATGACTGACCATAGGCATGCTGCAGTGTTCTCCTTTTTTTAGAAAGCCACTGGTTGACACTGATATCAGCGTGCATGGAGAGGAAAGTTGTTGGACAGATCTAATTAAGATACAAAAGATGCGTTTAGAAATGTACTCTGGACCATCATGGATGGGGATGCTTCATGAAAATGAGTGTCCTTTGACAACCTGAAGCTATGATAAAAACTGTAAGGACATCTTTGTTATTAACCGTATGTATCGATTTAAAACATATTTTTAATGTACAACTGAACGCAAGAGGCAAATCTCATGGCCAAATTGTGCAGCTAATTGTGAAGGAATATATGGATACTATGACACAGTTCTCCTCAGGGAATGATGGGGTCCATTGCTGGGCAAAAGTAATCCAAAGGTGACAGCCAGGGACTCAGCAGGTCAGGTTCTCTCTCTGCCTGCTTGGTCGACTGACTGACGCAGCTGTCTTGATAATGATGCACTGCTATCCATTTGTTAGGTAACCCAAGGTCGGGGTTATCTTTATTTTTTTTCGTTACAGAAGACTGAGTGGCTCTATGTAGAAAGTGTGGCTCAAATGACACACAAGTGTGCTTACCAAAGGTTAACTTGGGAAAGCAGAGTGTCTTGATTTGAACAAATAACCAAAAGAACCTTCACACGTCTAGAGGGGTGAACAACAACATTATTTGGACACTTAGCAAATCTCTGAAGATCTACGAAGGATAAATATCCCCAGACAGGAAGAATTCTTCAGATTTTTTGTGTTGGCATTGCATGTGTTCACAAACTGTATGCCAGCACTGCGTCTCCTCGGCCGAGTCTCATTAAACCACACTGTGCAAGTCTTCATCAGTCTCCGAAACCCCTTCATCACACCTGAACCTGGATCACTTTATTTCCAAAACACTAAGCGATATAATATACACATAGTTAACAATGTTTCAACTTGATTTTTCACATAAAACAGAAAATGAATTAAAACAAAACCAAGATGGTTAGCTCAGTGGTATGGTCCTTTAAGATAAAACACTGATGTTCAAACACAGACCAGACCCATGTGTATCATGTAGGTTTTTGACAAAACACAAATTTGCTCAAAAGAATCTTCCCATTTTACCAAAATGACCAGCCAAGCGCACATGCATGTACTGGAAGTGTTGTCCTTTCCATCTTAACAAAGACCTATGGTGAGACAGGCAGAGGGAAGCGTATGCTGGCAGGCATGCTGAACCTACACTGGCTCCACAGAACTTCAGATTTTCTCCACATTTTATAATACACAGTTTCATCCAGCAGAGCAGTGCTGAAATGCCAGATGAGTGATTCTAGTTCCTTGGACCAACATTGAGCTGCCACAGACGCAGACCAACAACATGTTGACATTAGGAAGCAGCAGTCTCAGGTGTCAGGTCCACTTGAGCAGCATGCTGCAACACTTCTGAGAAACCCCCACCAAAGCTGCTGTGCTGTCACTTGGCTGAGAGTATAACTGGTTTTAGAAAGGAAGTTATAATACTGCTCCACTGACAACTGGGAGCACAGCTGACTCTGAGCATGCCAGTTGAGTACAAACACCCAAGCCTTTTTAATTCCATCCACATTTGAATCATTTTGGGGTTTTGTGTCAAAGAACTTTTGATTTTAGTTGTGTCTTTACCTGCAACGGTCTCCAAACACACAGTTTCCCTTCTGAAAGAACTTGCAAATCATGGCTGCAGGTTTGCTGCTGGTCAGATCATGAGAATATCGACAGTTGTCTCCCTCTTTGCAAAGACCATGCATGAAATATCTGAAAATACAAAATAAGAACAATGTTTAGTTAATAGACCCATATAACTAGAATTTTAACAGGAAACAGTTGTTTATTTTCATAACACGGAGTTGTGTTAACTTTAAAAGGCTGAACAACCCGCTACAAATAAAAATCGAGGCAGCTGTGTGTAGATGTCGTCTTTCACTTTCATATTAGTAAAGCAATCCGGCTAATATTGCGCGGTCACAACAAACAAATGAACTGGTTACGGCAGCTAATGTAACCTGGACGTGGCACCTAGCTACTAAGAAATGCAAGTTACACTCACCAACCAGCAAAGCTCGCTGGTTCTAACCGTTGGTTCATTTTAAAGTGAACGTGTGCTGAGTGCCTGTGAACAGCTAAGTTACCTTCTAGTTAACACTGGCATTATGGGTTTTGTTGTTCTATTGTATGGAAGCTGTTCTGCGTAACGTTAATGTGAGTCTAACGTTAGAGTCTGGCATTACTGGTAGCCGAGTTCATCGTTCAAAACATACCTAGCAAACTGGCCGTCAACCTAGCACACCAGTCTGCGATGTGACCACAACACAGCGAACAACAACACAGCGAACACAACAACACAGCAGTCTAGGAACAGTTAGCTAGCCAGGAGCTGAGCCGAGCCTCAGAAAACGCTTCTGTCAGTCGCTCGCCAGCCAACGCATCGCCACTATTTTGGTGTGAAACAATAGACGATATAATCTTCTTCGATATTTTAATAGTCATGTGTCTTGTCTTACCTGCAGGTTACGTGTTTGGTCCAACCTCCTGTTACTGCTGAAGCCGCCGTAGACGCTACTGCTGCCTCCGCCATTGCTGTTTATGTTGAGGAGCTGCAGCCGGATGTTCCGGACAGCTCCGCTGCAGCTCGGCCTCTTTCGCTATTGTACGGGTTCAAGTCGGAGTTTACCGAAAACCTCGCGCCGGGTACTGCCCGCACTGCGTAGGGATCCCTGATGGATCCTGGTGGATGCAGCGCCGCCTGGCGCCGGGTGGATGCCGTAGACCCCCCCCCCCCCCATGCCTTTATTAGTACAAAAGTATTAACAATACAACATACAAGGATACTTACAACACATATAAATAAAGTTCAATTTCCTTCTTAAAGACCATAAATAGTTTTTTTCCCCTATAAATTTGCATTTATGTATATGAAATTTGACAGAAACAAAACTAAATTTATTATTTAAAATAATGGTCACAGTGCTGCTTTTCATTACTGAAAACCCCAAAAAGAAAATTTTTCCAGAACAAGCTGAAACCTGGATAAATATAATCATTAATAAAAGTACATACATCCTGCCAAAATTGTTTTACAAAAGTACAGTGCCAGAACAGATGTAATATCGTTTCTATATGAGTCTCACAGAAAGTACATTTAGGATTGATGTCATTTTTAAACCTCTTCATGTAATACTTAGTGGGGTACACACAATGAATGATCTTAAAGGATACTTCCATAACCTTGTAAATAAGTAAATATTTATGGGGCAACATCCAAATGTTTCTCCAGCACAGATCATTGACAAACTTATTCCAATAATACATGACATATGGAATAGAAACTATTTCTTGTTGGAACAAGGCACAAATAGCTCTGTTGTTAGGTGGATGGGAAGAGAAGCAGACTTTACCTACTGGATAGTCACCAGGATCAAATGCAGATACAACCTGAAGGTAAGAAGTAAGAAGAAAACCCTCCTCATTTACAAGCTGACTTACCAGTAAAATTATATTCCTGAACCAATATCCCAAGAAGAGGGACTTGTTTTTATACAGAATGTCACGATTATTCCAGATATAATATCTGTGTGGAGAGAAATTGTGTTTGTAAATTAAGGCCCATGACAAAAAGGCCTGCCGGTGAAAAGCAGCGAGCTTAACAGGTACTTTGTCAATATCATAATTACAAACCAACATAAAGTTAAGGCCACCAAACATAGAGAATACATGATTGGGAATCAAGTTCCACATCGAGTCCGTATTCTTTACAAATTATTTAATCCAATTAATCTTATAGGTCTTATTTAACGTAGAAAAGTCCAGAAAGTTTAGCCCACCATACTCATAGGTATTCATAATAACACTCCTCCTAATATAATAAATACGTTTTTTCCACAAAAAATTAAACAGCATTTGGTCTATTTTCCAGCACACTTTGTCATCAAGATACAGGGACAGAGCAGCATAAGTCAGCCTAGATATTACTTCAGCCTTAATAAGGCCTTAATAAGGACTCTTAAGTGATAAATCCCGCTGTAACCACTGATTTAGTTTTGTTTGAGTCTTTTTAATAATAGGGTTAGAGTTAACTAGGCCTCTGTAGAAGTTTTTTTAACAGCCATGAGTTTACGTTTCTTAATGTTCAGAAATAGACCAGATGCTTTGGAAAATGGCTCTATTACTTTAAGTGAAGCATAAATCTGTGTATCATCTCTGAGAAAAAGTGTAGTATTGTCCGCCAGTTGGTTTATCACAATCTCTATGCCTGCTATAAGAATACCATCTAGAGAGGTTTTAGTAATAGAATTTGTAAGAAGCTGGGTTACCAACAGGAACAGGTGGGGGGGGGGGGGGGGGGGTCAGAGGTCTGCTGTATGCAGATGACTTAGTGTTGCTTTCACCTACTAAAGAAGGTTTGCAGCAGCACCTTAACCTCCTGCAGAGATCCTGTCAGACATGGGCCCTGACAGCAAACAAAGCAAAGACTAAGATAATGATCTTTCAGAAACAATACAGAAATCAGGTTACACACAATTTCCAATTAGGCACCACTAAATTGCAACATACAAAAAAACTACACTTACCTTGGCCTCAACATTACATACACAGGAAACCTCAACATGGCTGTGAAAGATTTGAGGGACAAAGCAAGGAGAGCTTTCTAAGCGAGAGCACCCGGAGAGAACCCACGCAAACAGGCCAGGGCAACCAGGGTTTGAACCTGCAACCTTCTTGCTGTGAAGCCACAGCGCTATCCAACAGACCACTGTACCACCCTGTGAGTTGTACCATAAAAAACTCTAATCCTAACAGAGAAGTGTAAGTTTAACAATTATATTTTCACTGAACATTGTCAAAAGTGTAAAATATATGCTCAAATATAGTTACATTTGAAGAGGGAGGATGCAAATATACTCCATAACGGCTACTGTTTGACACCATTTCAGGACTTTCCAACACCTGCAGTGTAAACCTAGACCCTTCTGTGAGTAAAACACTAAAGGAGGGTTTTTGCGGGTTTTTGTAGCACTTTGCAGAGTGGATTAGTTAACACTTGGAGAGTGAAAAAGGACTCTATGGTTCACATACTCCTGCATTTTTCATTTTTCCCAACACTTTCAGGGTAATGTGATAGCATGAGATGACTGGCCTGTTGAATGATGACAAAAGCAGACTTGCAAACAAAGCATGTAAAGATCATAACTCTTCAGGTGAGGAGCTCAGCCCTGAAGTCCTTAACTCTGGGAGTTTTGTGAGAGTGACCAACATCACTGTTGTAGATGGTGGTCTGTACAAATTTGTACATGCTGTTTAAGACCTGGTTATAGGAGATGCCAAACACATACTGTATTTTGAATAGTTAATCAAAGGCTGATAGGGAAGACTTGGCCTTGCAGAAAAGAAGTCCGCCATCCAACAGATGGATGGTGTTTCTCTGTTGGTCTAAACCAGAGTGCTCCATAAGGCTGAGTCATGACTGTAAGACTGTCGGTCAATGAAACAAAATATAATTACACTGCAGGTCACACAAAGAGAGTCAAACTTCACAGAGGTCATCAATGTTTTCTACCGTACCTATGTCCCTACAAACTCCAGTGCACTGGCAAAGCAGACAACTGAAAATAAGAATAAAAAAACACAAGACTGCAGTCAGAAGAGATGAACCCCACTCTCCAGTGGCCAGGCGCTTCAAGGACCAAGTATCAGACTTGATATTCTGTGGTATCCAAAGAATTACAAGGCCTGGACAAGAAGGTGACATTGCAATGATGACTACAATGCAAATCAATATTTTATTCTTATTATTAAAATTGACCATTGTGCTTACATGCCATTTCTTGTAATTTATTCTGGTATTTCTTGGACATTACTTGTCAAAATGTTAGTTTGCTCACTGAAATTCGCTCTATTCACTAAGTAAGTTGAAACAGTCATGTGACTCTATCTGTGAGAATTCCTTTGTTTGGACTAGAAAGCGTGAAGGTTGGCCAAAATGTTTGTTTGTTTTTGGAGTTTGGTTTACACTATTGCCTATTATATGGGAAAAAATGGAAATCAGGACCCATTGTACTTATGAAACTTGAATACATCCACAGCCCCCTTCCACTTCTCACTGCTACTGCTGGTCAGCCTCCTGCCACCACCACCACGTCACTATCCTTACCTGAGAAGAATAGGGGAAAGCACCTGCTTTCAGCATGAAGCACACAAGATGAAAGCCCTTCATACATCAACATGAAAATTCAGAAAGCTCTTGTCGTCTTGTGTCATTTTGAGCAGAATCTTTTCTCAAAGAACTCACAATATACATTTGCAGCTCATCTATTAGTGCACCCTTGAAAGTCAACAGCTGCACAAACTCCTAAAAGCTGCCAAAAAGACCATTTGGAAGGCACATTAGAGCCTTCATGAAGGTAGGATTTCTTACAGAGCTGCTGGATTAAAATGTATTAGTTTTAGCTGAGTATACCTAATAAGATGGAATTACTGTAAGTGTATAACATTTGGTGTGGGAATAGGGGAATATGCACAGACTAATTTCTAAGCCACATACCCACAGTGTGATAGTATGTTGCTTGGATCCCAGGAGTCAATATCCTGCAAACATCCATCAGCCCATACAGCACAGGGCTAATAAGTTAAAGCAAAGCAAACAGAGCAGGCAGCAGGTGTTCTCTCCTCCATCGCTGTCTTTGTCTCTGCGTCCTCCATGATTTCAATGGTGCTGTTTGAAAGTGTAAGACCATTCATTTGATCACAGTGTGTGTTTTGGTGCATGACACCACAACACCGTCCCTGGTATTGTTCAGCCTCTCATCGCCAGAGCAGACATCCTGTGCTCGAGGTTGGTCTCCATGGGGACAACACATCAGTTATGTCAGTGCACAACCGTCTCATGGTAAACACTTCGTATCTCTTTCATCGTGTGTCCACAGTGGAGAGTATGAGTGTGTGTGTGATCACAACATGCGCTCTCAGTTGGCTAATCAGTTTGAGTGCTACCTGTGTGGAAATATGAGTGAGATCAGGATTGGTTTATTTACAGAGAATAAACAACCTCAGGGTTACAAAGGCCCTGATAACACCTGGCATTAACATGCATCTTGGGTGATTCGATCATAAGTACGTTAGTTTACACCTGGCATTAGAATACGTCTCGAATGATGTGATCGGATCTATATGCATATAAACAAGTACAACATTTCAGTTTGCAAAGACCAAATGTGTTGTTTCTTTAACATGAATTTAAGGAATATACTTTTTATCAAACCCAAAATGAGACAAGAACTAGGTTTGGAAAAAATGATAGATGCCGCCAGAGTGTGTTTCTGGGGGCCGGGTCTTCACTGACTACTGTACAAAAACACAACTTTGCAACTTCATTCATAGATTTTTGGAGAAACCGGATCATATTTTATGGAGAAAATCTTCTGGTTTTCCCTGATGTTCTGCCTCAACTCTCAGCGAGTTTCCTGACAAGAAGTGAGAGGCAAGTTCAATTTATACAGTTACATTCCAACACTGATCAAAGATCTCTAAAAACTAGCCTATACAGAAACCTACCATGTCTTCTTCATTGTAACAAACAACGGCTGTGTTCAGTTTTATTCTGTACCATCAACATCTAAGAAACAAAAGAAATTTCTGTTTCAACAACCCCCCCATTTTTAGGTGAGCAAAAGTATGGGAACAGATTCACTTAAAGAAAATCAAAGTGAATACTACTTAATATTTGGTTGCATATCCTTAGCATGCAAAAACAGCATCAAGCCTCTCAAAGTCTTGTGCGAATGGTAGACTGTGATACTGTGATACCTTCTGGATGTTGTTGGCAATGGCTGACCTGTCATGTGTGAACAATCAATGCACAACAAGAAGCACTTGAGCAACAAAAAACGCCTGTTCTGCAGAACATGTTCCCACCCCTTTGCACACCTAAAGACGGGACAGGTTCGAAACTTAAGGTGCTATTTTATAAAACTGGAAAACATACAGTAGGCTATATGCATGTAAATACCATAAAAACTGATCTCTGATCTCTTGTTTCATATAATCTTTTGATCTCAAATCCAAATGTGTATCAGTGTATTGCAAAAAACCCCAAAAATAACTTGACCTTGCTGTTCCCACTACAGGAGGGCACTGTATCTCCTAAAGGAAATGTATAGTAAGTGCAGTTCAGTTTAAATCAGTGTAATAAGTACATTATTTATAGTACTACATTTAAGATGGAATTGCCCACAAAAGTCTGTTGGTCTGTCTGTTTACATTGTTGTCATGATTGCTTTGAAAGAACTCTTTACTTTCAGTTGACTAAACTCTCAATACAAAATGTCATGCTCTTCTTTTCGTGGCCAAAGTCACCTTAGGCAAGTAGATAAAGCTGCAACATCACTGTCCCAACCTCTGCTCTGTATCCATCCCAACAGCACCTCCTGAGACATCCACACAGCCAGCTGCCAACAGTCAGCTCAAACTAGCTTCTCCCTGCTTAGAAAGTGCTGTTTATCTGATGTAGCCCCACAGGCTAGGCAGTGACGACCCTCAGGAGCCCTCAATGCTGGTGATCTACACAGGAGACCCTAACCCTAAAGACCTGCACAGCCCTCACAAAGACAGAGAAAGATGGCGGAGCAGGCCAGTAGGGAGTTCCCTGACACCTGCATTGTGGTGGACAGACACCCTTCCTCATGTCATCCATGACATTGATATGGAGATCAGAGGAGGATGTCCCACCTTAGCCAATGTCCACCTGGCCCTACTCCCAGTCATTAGCAGCTAGTACCTCTATGATGGACTCCATCTACACAGAGAGAGGGTGGAGATATTTGCAAAGGCCCTCAAAGACAAGGCCCTGGGACGCAGTGCTCCCACTCCCTCCTCTACTTAGAGACCATCCCAGACCTCCTCCTCCCCGTCACCACTCCAGGACCCCCCGCAGTGAGAAGACACAAAAGTTCAGCCTGGACCCCCGACTCCCTACGTGCCCACCACCTCACCACTGTGAAGCACAGCCATAGGAGGTTACCCTCCCCCATCCTTAGCCCCTGCCCACCAATGTCATCAGCAGAGCTATACAAAAAAGCTAAACAAAAAGGGAACTCAGTAACCTGTATAAATTAAATCCTACTCATAGATGGGCCCCAGACAGTGGAGACAAATTCATCATGGCCTTGAACTCGCCTAATCTGATGAATGATCCAATATCATCCAAGAGCATGCCATTGGCATGTGTGTGTGTGCACACACACACACACACGAGAAACTTGAAAAATTTACATATCATGCAAAAGTTCATTTATTTCAATAATTCAACTTAAAAAGGTGAAACTAATATTATATAGACTCATTACATGCAAAGAGAGTGATTTTGATGATTATTGTGTACAGCTTATGAAAACCCCAAATTCAAAATCTCAGAAAATTAGAATATTACATGAAATCAATAAAAAAAGAAGGATTTTAAATGAAATGTCAGCCCTCTGAAAAGTATAATCATGCATATGGGGCTCTTTTGCATGAATTACTGCCTCAGTGCGGTGTGGATGGATATCAGCCTGTGGCACTGCTGAGGTGTTATGGAAGACCAGGATGCTTCAATAGCGGCCTTCAGCTCTTCTGCATTGTTCGCTCTCATAGATTCTCTATGGGGTTCAGGTCAGGCCAGTTTGCTGGCCAGTCAAGCACAGTAATCCCATGGTCACTGAACCAGGTTTTGGTACTTTTGGCAGTGTGGGCAGGTGCCAAGTCCTGCTGGAAAATGAAGTCAGCATCTCCATAAAGCTCGTCTGCTGAAGGAAGCATAAAGTGCTCTGAATGTCCTGGTAGACGGCTGCGCTGACTCTGGACTTAATAAAGCACAGTGGACCAAACCAGCAGATGACATGGCCCCCAAACCAACACAGACTGTGGAAACGTCACACTGGACTTCAAGCATCTTGGATTGTGTGCCTCTCCATTCTTCCTCCAGACTCTGGCACCTTGGTTTCCAAGTGAGATGCAAAATTTGCTCTCATCAGAAAAGAGGACTTTGGACCACTGAGAAACAGACCAGTTCTTTTTTTCTTTAGCCCAGGTAAGACTCTTCTGACGCTGGTTGTTGTTCAGGAGCGGCTTGACAAGAGGAATACGACATTTGAAGCCCGTGTCCAGGACCCGTCTGTGTGTGCTGGCTCTTGATGCAGTAACTCCAGCCTCAGTCCACTCCTTGTGAAGCTCCCCCACACATTTGAATGGCCTTTTCCTGACAATCCTCTCCAGGCTACGGTCATCCCTGCTGCTTGTGCACCTTTTTCTTCCACACTTTCCCTTCCACTTAACTTTCTATTCATGTGCCTTGATACAGCACTTTGAGAACATCCAACGTCTTTTGCAATTACCTTTTGAGGCTTTCCCTCCTTGTGGAGGGTGTCAGTGATGGTTTTCTGCACAACTGTCAGCTCAGCAGTTTTCCCCATGATTGTGA
The DNA here is from genome assembly GCF_014851395.1 of Micropterus salmoides. Lineage (NCBI taxonomy): Eukaryota > Metazoa > Chordata > Actinopteri > Centrarchiformes > Centrarchidae > Micropterus > Micropterus salmoides. The sequence continues at coordinate 19,757 of NW_024040075.1, read as the reverse complement.
ATTCCACTGAACCAGACTGAGAGACCAATTAAAGGCTCAGGAAGCCTTTGCAGGTGTTTTGGATTAATTAGCTGATTAGAGTGTGACACTTTGAGCCTACAATACTGAACCTTTTCACAATATTCTAATTTTAATTTTCAAGATTTTTAATTTGGGGTTTTCATAAGCTGTAAGCCATAATCATCAAAATTATATCAAATAAAGGCTTGAAATATCTCACTTTGCATGTAATGAGTCTATATAATATATTAGTTTCACCTTTTAAGTTGAATTACTGAAATAAATGAACTTTTGCACGATATGCTAATTTTTCGAGTTTCACCTGTATATGTATATATGCTGGACAATAAAACAATAACAATTCAATATTCAATTGTTCAATAAATATTGAATGTTTGATTTTATTCACTTGAATCATACACAAATTAGGATGTTTATTTTGTTGAGGAAAACTCATGAATATTTGTTCATAATCATAATTGTTTTTAATGTTGTTCCTCAGATTTGTGAAGTGATCCACTGGAATCAAGTGTTGACCATAAAGAAGACTTTAAACCACAAGTAACCATCAGATTTCACTCAGGAGCAAAAATCAGCATTTAAACAATTTGATACTTATGGTGATAATAATCAATATCGAAGATATATATATGAAACTTTTTATCATGATTTTTGGCCATATCGTCCAGCTCTTATATATACACACACACATATCATTAACCAGTTTGTATCCACTCTTGTCATCCGATTGAACAATGGAAAATAAACTCCAAAGACGCTGAGAACTTTTTCACATCCATCAAAGATTTAGTTATTGGTTGCTAACCAATAAATAACAATGGTAACTATTTAATGAACTCTTTACAGGCTCTTCCTGTGTTGAGGACTAGAAACCACCAAATTTGATGTGCACATATTGCTTTGATCCCCATAACAACATGCAACAAGGGGTTAGAAACCAGTGTCTGCTGGGATTTGTTTTGTTTCCTTGGGACTAAATGACTGGACTTAAGCCCGCATGGCAGCTGTATTCTTCTCTGTGCTCAGCTTGTGTTGCTAGTCCGTCAAAATCATGTTATGGGGAGAACATCTAAAAATGATGCAGAAAAACTAGTCCATGCATTTGTTACTTCTAGGCTGGATTACTGTAATTCCTTATTATCAGTTCTGCTCGAAAAAGTCCATTAAGACTCTTCAGCTGATCCAGACCGCTGCTGTTCTGACAGGAACCAGGAAAAGAGATCACATTTCTCCTGTCTTAGCTTCTCTGCATTGGCTTCCAGTAAAATCCAGAATAGAATTTAAAATCATTCTTATTACCTACAAAGCTCTTAATGGTCAGGCACCATCTTATCTTAAAGAGCTCATAGTACCTTACTACCCCACCAGAGCACTGCGCTCCCAGAATGCAGGGTTACTTGTGGTTCCTAGAGTCTCCAAAAGTAGACTAGGAGCCAGAGCGTTCAGCTATCAAGCTCCTCTCCTGTGGAACCAGGTTCCAGTTTGGGTTCAGGAGGCAACACCATCTCCACATTTAAGAGTAGGCTTAAGACTTTCCTCTTTGATAAAGCTTATAGGTTAGGGCTGGCTCAGGTGAGTCCTGAACCATCCCTTAGTTATGCTGCTATAGGCCTAGACTGCCGGGGGACTTCCCATGATGCACTGAGCTCCTCTCTCCTCTACTTTCTCTCCCTCTGTATGCAACCTCATCCCATTATGCATGTTACTAACACAACTTCTCCCCTTTCTGGTAGTCTTGTGCTTTCTCGTCCTCTCCTCTCTCCTCCTATCACTTCCTGCAGGTGTTTCTGGCTCTGGAGCTGTGGAGTCTGGATCTGTGGCTGCGGGTCACCTGCTGCCCCCGTGTTCCTGCTCGACACCCTCTGCTGCAACTATTATTACTAGTCCTATTGTTATTATTGTTATTATAATCATCATTATGATTGTTATCATTAACACTACTATAAATATCTGTACCATTTTTCATTTAGTCTATAGCAACATCACCTTTACTGTCTGTACCTCTGTGTGTATATTGTGTAGGCTGCCTCCCTCCCCTCTCTCTCCTTCCATCCCCCTCCCTCTTTCTCTCTGTTCCTCTCGCTGTTCCTCTCTCTCTCTCTCTCCCCCATTCTCTCTCTCTCTCCCTCTCTCTCCTTCACCCCAACCAGTCGAGGCAGATGGTCGCCCACCCTGAGCCATGGTTCTGCTCGAGGTTTCTGCCTCTTAAAAGGAAGTTTTTCCTTGCCTCTGTCTCCTAGTGCTGCTCTTGGTGGGAACTGTTGGGCTTCTGTAAATACGGTCTAGACCTGCTCTTTTATGAAAGCGCTGTGAGATAACTGTTGTTGTGATTTGGCGCTATATAAATAAAATTGAATTGAATTGAATATTTATGTCTGCACTTAGAACCAGTTCAACACACACATCCAAATCAAAAATCAAGTTGGCTACAGCACTCCTATCCACCTCTAAATTCTGAACACACTGACAGTCTACCAGTCAGAGCACTAACAGTCTTGACCTGAGTTCTACTTGACCCGATCCAAAGTGTGGCAGGCCTCCATCACTGATTGACAGCTCACTAATTGTTGTCACATGTTTTCCACTTCTCATTCACATCAGTGGCAGAGAAATGAAAATATCAATATAGTTGTCTTATTCTTGGATAGATCCTCGCATCATATTCTGCAACAAAGCACCCATTGGTTCTGGGAAATAAAAGAGAAAAGCTGGTCTGTATGTCAAGGTGCGACACATCAGGGAACTAATCACGTCACTGCAAAACACTCTGGAGCAGGGCGTGGCAGAGGTGGAGTGCTGGAAGGGACATATAAATGAAATCGCAGTGCTGGAGACTTGGGAGCTTGGAAACCGTTCAATTACTTGCAGAGAGTCCAATGGATGTCCATGTCCTATTGACGAAATGCTTTTTTATCTTCTACATAGCTTGCCTGCATATTCCCTCTGTAGAGTCAGGTAAAAGACTGATAACACCATGGCAAAGAGAGGCTGGGTGGACCAGCGTCTTTCAGCCTCCCCCTCTGATGACAAACAGTGGGAGACAGCGGTCCTCCCTACCTGAAGCCAGACAGGAGTATTCTTATGATGCTGGAGCAACACAGGGAACAGATATGGTCCCCTTGCACGGAGGTTTCGGAGGATTCACCAGGAAGAAGGGTGTCAAAGTGGGCCATGTGAGGCATTTTGGACAGTTTAACTCAGACACGGTGAGTGCTGAACAAAAAGAGTCATAGAACACAGCAGCAGGGGAGCAGTAACATTAATATGATACATTAAAGGGTTGGGAAGTGAACGTATCGCACTTCAGCAAGCACAACAGTAAACAAAATCATGTGCACACACATTTAACAATCTGTAAATACACACAAAAGTCACAAATATCTTTAGATAGTTGTCACAGGGAGCTTTTGGAAGTGAAAATGATCAGATCTGTGAAGCTGAAGTTAAAAATACGTCCGGAAATATTAATATTTCAGGTTTGATGTGGCATTGGAAAACTGTTATTGTATGCATTTGTAAATCTTATTTATCTTATGCCAAAACAAATGATACCATACTATGTGCATAATGACATAATGATAAAATCATATAATCCGCAATTACACAGAAGTTGAATAAAGGCAAGGAAAAGGAAATCTTTGAAAATGAGTGTTTAGCAAGAAGCTAATTTCTCATTGGACATGCCAGTAGTTAGGGTGTTGTGTCCAGGTTTTGAGATATCTGTGTCCTTCCCAGTAAAATGGAGGTGAATGGAATTAATATTTTTCTACCTTCTGGGCCATTGCTTTTCATCCAGCGCAACACAGACACTTATTAAAGATACGTCTGCATACAACAGTAAACTGAATATGATGAATACTAATAATATTAACATAACAATGAAGACATCTATATGTTTACATTAGTAAAATATTCAAACACAAGACCTTATCATTTTCTTTAATGACTGCACTATTCCATTCAAAGAAAATATTCCGCATTTTATTCATTTCATATTTCTCTAAAACTCAGCCTTACATATTTGGTATCTTTTGAAATTTTGGGAACTCCAACAGGAATAAAATATCCTGTGAACAAAGGTCGACAGCAGGACCACTGTCCTACTTCTTACAGTACATTATTAAGGGAGCTGTTTGTCAATCAGTAAAATGCATTATTTCTAAACACTAATGAGCTTTCACATTACCTTACTACTCTTCCTCTTTCTAAGAAAGACAATAACAGCATATAGTTGTTATTTATCCTCAGCATGGCTGCAGTGGAATCCAAAGAAGGAGCTGCAGCTCTTCTTCACACTGCACAGGATGCTTAGGACTGTACACCTGCAACCTGACCCTGGGAACGTGCCAGCTGAAGGGCCTGTCGCAACAAAAAGGTACATGTTTCTGTGGCCCCATGACCGCTTTACCAAATATACTGTGATGTGGTTGTAAATGAAAACCCGGGTGTCCTGCCCACCAATGAACAGGGTTTGCTATGTGATCTATCGCAGCCAAATGACAGGACAGTGTGAGCAAAACCTGCGCAAAATAGTGAATTAGCGTATTTCATTTTCGCCTCTAGTCTAAGTCATATTTTAAACTAAATTTGTAATAAGATAAAGTAATATATTCATAAACAATAATTGTATTATTATTATACTATATGTTTTTTGACACAAATTATATAGTATTGTTGCAAATGAAAAGGCTGAGATAATGGATACAAAAATATTTTGATTTCCAACACTGTTTAATAAATATACATATAACCACACCATTTATTATAAGGTAAAAAAGGAGTTGATCAAAGACTGGGAAAGTCAATAAAGTCCTATATTGAAGCCTCTGTAGCCACAAACAAGGAAAGTGAACTGAAATAGTGAAGTCAACTCAAAGTATTATTCTGAAAGTTCATCTTTTGTCTTTGCAGATAAATTCCTCCAGACCTTGAGGGATTTCTAATCACCACCTTGTGCTCCAATGTGCAGTATATTATATTTTCACTAACAAAGACCACACCTGCGAAGATAGGTAAAGATGAAGGTAACTCACTGTGGCCTGCAGGAGATTTCTCCGGAACTCAAAGTTCTCAATACATCTTACAGTGACCTATATCGTCCCTGACATTTCATTGAAACCACTGAAAATCATTGATTTGGCTAACAATCTGAACAGCTATCAAATTCCAACATCATTTCAGAACCTAACAAATCTGGATGTGCTATAACATATATTTTCTTTGCATAATCTGGTTTTGGGAGCAGGAATTCACTGGCAAAAGTGTGATCATGGTGCTCTTGTAAAAAGGTCTCTGAACCTCAGCTTCAACTCCATCTACGTGGACAGGGACTGCTCTTGGCCTATTCACCTGGCTGAGCTCAGCCTGGGAGATAACAACCCGAGCAACAGCAATACCTGTGGTCCAACGTTAAGAACACTGACTTGTCAAAGATGGGCATAACAGCCATAATGCATGAGGATCTGTCTCAGTTTCACAAGCTGACACGCCTCCAACTCGGCTCCAACAGCAGATCTCACCACCCCAACTCTGCTCAGTCTCTGCATAGACCAGAACGTCATCCCATGGATATCCAGGGAGGTCTTGGCAGGACTTCCCAGGCTTCCTGCCCTCAGTGCTGGAAGAAGTGCATTTGTCTGCTCATGTGACTCCTATTGGTTTGTTACTGTTGTCAACAGAGCTGTAAAGAGAGTCCCTTTTATAATGTAGAAATAGAGTATAATAGAAATATTCAGATTTCGGCAGTGTCCATTATTTCAATAATATAAAATGTCTTTACCCAGCAGAGAAATACTTAATTTTTTCTGTTTTATGATCATGTGTTTGTGTCCTCTGTTTACAATTTAAGCACAAGTCTCTATCTACTGTTTGTAATGACACTGCAGCACACAACTGTGTGAAGGAATGACTTAGAAAGAGGCTGTATAGCACATATACATTTTTCTTTTTTCGATTAAATCACTTAAAATGTAAATCCATGTGTTAAAGCTCTACTCTAATAAACAATCACACACAGTACACTTGTATTTATAGAGGGTTTTATTCTAATGGTATTAAGACAATTTTGACCCCTTGCATACAGCAGCTAATGTATTTTGTATAGAGAAATATATTCTTGTGTATTTTATTAATATATTGAAATACTGTAAATACCATTGTTGTCAGCTCAATATCACATTCAGCCAGTGTACTGTACTGTAATTTCTTTATATTTAAAATGGTTTGTTGCATTTTGAATGAGAAATTCTGCCCGAAAAAGCAGTCCTGGATTATATCAGTTACCCAGTGAAGGTTTTTGTTCCTAAACCCATTCAGTGCAGGCACATTTGGTCACAGATCGCTTCTGTGTAGACATGATGGGATATGTGGTAAACGTGGAGATGAGATGTGCAGTAGCAGAAACTGTGGAGAACAGCCCAAGTGTGTGTGTGTATTGAATTTCTATACTTGTATTGAATTGTTTTTTTTTTGTTGAATTTTAAACAAAATCCATACATGTCGTTTCTCTGGCGTTGTCCCTGCCCCACTGTGGAATGCTCTTTTCTACTTAACAAATAAAAAAATGATAATAATTCTTACTTTTACCCGGCCACAGATTGGATAGGACGACTGAGTCTTTTTAATCCAGCAGAAGGCGGTAATGCAACATTTTAGATGCAAATTGCCTTTGAAAACCAACGAAGAAGAAAAAGAAGCTAGCCTACGTTTCGCTAGTAGAGACTACAATACCCATCATTCCATACACGCAACATCAAGAAGGCTTGCGCCGACTCACTGAGTTGTATAGTTGTCCCTTTTCTCTCCTCCTTTCAATGTAAGATGGTGGTTTGCGGTGTAAGTAGGTAACTAACACCTTTACATCTGAGAGAGAAGGCCGGCGTTTCCTTCAGACGGCTGCTTGTCACAGACGCAGCTTTCTGTAACGCAGTTCCCGTCTCATGCAGGCAGACTTCTCCCACAACATCCTGGAGGGGAATCTCCAAACACAGACAGGGTGAGTGTCAAGATTAACAGTTATCCCGATTTTAACAAACGCCATAAACTAGGCTGCCCACTGAATCGCCAAGACATTGGAAGACTCAAGTGAGATAGTTCGTAACAAAAGCCTGACACAGCTGTCAGGCGGCCGTCGGTCTGTCAGAGGCGCTGCTCCGGGAGCAGAGCCGCGGCAGCCTCGCTCACGTTGGGTCGGTGTTTCTGTGATGTCGGGCTCTGCCGGCGGAGGGCAGGCCGCGTAAACTCCTCTTCCTGACAGACATTTGTTCATATCACAACTTGTAAACAGCACACGACTGTGCGAGGAAGTGCAAGTGTCTTTTGATAACTTTGGCGAGGGCTGTTCTCACACTTTGAGTTGCTTCTGCAGAGCGCAAGAAAATGCTGCCTACCCGAGCCGACGTCACACAAGGCAGACTGGAACGTTAGCTAGCAGCATTCCAGGCAGGCAGCCAAGCAGGTTAGCATAGCTGCTTAGCTTAGCCCAGCTAAGCCCCTGCGCCCTTAAACCAACAATTTGACATTTAAATAGAAACGTGTCAATTAGACAAGTTAGTAAATTAGCTAAGAGGGCACTCTACATGGCTTACAAACCTTGCATATTTAAGTTACCCACAACTTGTGTGGCGCATCCAGTCAGGTTTACAGTTTCAGAGCGACTCTGCTCATATGATGTAACGTTTTAGTTCAGCACGCTTAGTTAGTCCTGTCTTGTTCTGATCTTGCAGCTATGGAACCAGTGACAAGATATCGTGTGGTCAAAATCAGTTATTGTTAAGGATTCTTGGAGTTTAATTGTTCTGCAAAGGTCTATCATTTGGCCTCATCACCAAAACAAACACAGCTGATTCTGAATGTCTGAGTCAAGTTTAGTGCCAGAGATTGGCAGCATGAAGTATGAATGAAGTCCTCAGCTGGAACGGCCCTGTGTTGACACCTGACATTGTTCTCACTGCACTCATCCTTGTCCTAAACTGTCCACAGGCCAGCCTCAGGGCCGCTGATGTGGTGTGACACTTGTTGATTGCTTCACTGTGTTTCATTCTAATGTAAAGTTTTAATGAAAAAGTTGATTGTAGCAATTTTATTCAGCTAATTTCATAGCTTGTGATGTCAGACTACTGTTACGTGTGTGTTGCAGCGGGGGAATCTGGCCATGTTGTTCTACATGCCACACCTGCAGTGATTAACACCTGCATGCTGAGAGCCAGGAGCCGGCTGTAGAGAACGTTTGGACTGTGACAGAACTGTTCCGACCTTAAAACCATCTGTCAGAGAGCAAGTTGTTTGGTCACATGTTAACCAGACACACAGCTTTGTTTTTACGACATTAGACTGCCTTCCCTTTTTGAAAGATGACTATATTGCAGATTGGAGAAGACAACATATGTTTTTATGGTCAATTGCCAGAACTTCACCGTAATAAATGCGGTAGAGCTTTTTCTACTATTATAGTAAAAGGATATCAGTACTGCAGATTTTAATTCAATTCAATTTTATTTATATAGTGCCAAATCACAACAACAGTTATCTCACAGCGCTTTTCATAAAAGAGCAGGTCTAGACCGTACTCTATGATGTTATTTACAGAAGCCCAACAGTTCCCACCAAGAGCAGCACTAGGCGACAGAGGCAAGGAAAAACTTCCTTTTAAGAGGCAGAAACCTCGAGCAGAACCATGGCTCAGGGTGGGCGGCCATCTGCCTCGACCGGTTTGAGAGAGAGAGAGATGTAAGAGAGAGAGAGAGAGATGAGGAGAGAGAGAGAGATGTAAGAGAGAGAGGGGAGGGAGGCAGCCTACACAATATACAGTATATATAATTTACAGTTAAGCTTAGAATTTGATTCCATTTACTTTATAAATACAAGTTTTTACCATAGAGAGAAATGCTGTTTTGCAATATAATTAGCATGAAAATACCACATGAATACAAAGGTCTGAAGTAAAAATAAATCCCCTTCAAATGCCGTATGAAAAAAGGTTTTTCTATGAAATACGACATTCATTTTAAGTTTACAGTAATATATTATAATATTTTTAACTTCCAATACATTTGAAAAAAGGTTTAGCACAACACTAATTTACTAAAAAAGCTATTTGCTATTTTAATTATAAAAAATATTCATATAAAAAAAGCATACTTCTTTAAAAAATCAAATATATCATTGACTCTAAATTCATCAGTACTCAGTATGACACTTCCGGCTCAGCTTGAAGGTTAAGCGTAATGAAACTGCCGCATGATGTGGCAGTTTTGGTTACAGTGGGCTTGAATAGAATTACCAGGGATGTCTGGGCTTCCTCTCACATTCCATAGGCAGTTTTTAGTCCATTGGCATAAAAGTGGCCTTAGCCAGCAAGCTATCAAGATGTTTCCAAGGTGTGGCCTCCTTGTAGCTGTTGAGGGAGCAGTATGCGGACATCAAGGGTCCCACCAGTGTGTGTGGAATGAGTTACCGCAATGGATCAGCATCTCAGGACCAAACACCAGCATCAGGGAGAGAGCAGAGAACAAGCACAGGATCAGAAGTGGTTTCATTTATTATGAACATATTGCAAACATTTTATATGATAGTATTTTTAGAATACGTTAGAACGTTAACGATATACAGTATATCACAGTATACGGATATTTCTGGTAATTCAGGTTGAAAATGGTTCATATATGAAAAGACTCTCTCAAACACCTGTTTTTGGCTACATTTTCTCTATAGTAAGGCCTGTTGTGGGAGTAAATTGTAGAATTTTAGGTGCTGGATGGAGCTCAAAGCTACTGCTTCACTGGTCTGTGCATCACCACATGACAGGTGAACAGCCAGCTGTTGCACAGAAGAGTGACTTGAATTTGCCCCTGGCTGCATGGCACACCGTGGGAAACAAACCTTTTCACTTGATTGTTATGTTATGATTATATGATGTGTTGATTATAGACTCTGCTAGCAGTTGGAGTAATGTCACTTCACTGGCGGTAACATATGCAAAAATGTTTATTGTGACTATTAAAATAGTCATTTTAACACTCTGATGCAGTAGAAACAGTACTAAATCTACTGGTGGATACATTTCTGACATAGTATACTGCACTACAGCACTACATCACAGCATCACCATAAATGTCCTGGCTGGATGCATAAATAAGTTCAGGTTGAAGGATCAGGGAGAGAACTTCCAGCAGCAGGACAACACTGAGCAGAACATTTTTGACTGAGCCCAGCTCAATGCCGTGAAGCAAGAAAGTGTAATTTATATATCTATTTATTTTTAATAATTTCATCATTTACTTTCTCTAGACTGAAAAGGTAATGATGTCCAGAAGGATCTAGTTGAGGACCACTTGATCTGGGGGCCACTGGACATTATTGGCTTGACCTATTGGAAGGGAAACAACATGTATATTTTGAAATCTATTTTAAATATGCAGCTATCTTACCAGCTGAGTCCTTAAATGTGTCGTCAGAGGAAACAGAAGTTTTCTGATGCAAATTGATACTTCAAAATTGCTAAATGTGGTAGCCACAAAAAACCTGTTCATCTCCCACTTTGAAATATAGTAAAGCTTTTTTTGCTTTTGTTGAAGCGCAAAGGTTTGACATTTTAATCACAAAAACTAACAAAGAGATCATCTGAGAGATTCCTGGAACTATCAAGTTTGACCTCCCTCAGTAAAGCTTTCCACGTCCCTTTTACAAATTTAACCAGGTGCTTTTCTAACTAAAAATACAATGGTGCTTATTACATTCAGCATAGGACACCAAAATAATCTCTAATGTGTACTGGTAGGCGGGTTAAACCATGCTACTGCAGTGAGTTCTGCTATTTGCTGACCTTGGTACCAGGTGAAGTAATAGCCATATGGGCTGGGTTGCAGTTGTGATTAGATTAACCGTGCAGCCCTAATAGAAAGACAGACATAAATACAAAATAAAAAGAGCTGTAATTTAAAAAAAAAAAGAAAGGAAAAAAACTTAGCTAAGCAAACTTTTATTTCCTGCTGGCATTGTGGATGCAGCGCAAGCTGGCCAATTTTAACAGCCCAGCTCTGTAATGTTTTTATGAAAATACATCATAAATCAAGAAAATACTGATCACTGATTATTTCAGTGATTGTGGAGACTGGGTTATATTTTCCCTCTCATGTCCTCTGGCTGCTCTGCCTCAACTTACTTTGAGTTGATTGACAGATAACTACTTATTGTTAGCGGTTACTTAAGCCGCTCACTGCCACCTCAGTTAGCCTTGCAGCTAGCCATTCTATTAGCTGACTGTCCAGACTGAGAGCCCTGGAGCTTCAGTTTGTCTCCTCGAAAGAGAAAGAAACTGTCCGTTGCCGTTCCCACATACATCAAAAATACAGTTGAGAGAGAATGACAAATGGGAGTACACTTTATTAAGTACATCTGTTCAATTGCTTGTTAACACAAAAAGCTAATCGGCCAATCACATGGCAGCAACTCAATGCATTTAGGCATGTAGATGTCGTCAAGACAATGTGCTGAAGTTCAAAAGGTGATTTAAGTGACTTTGAACGTGTCATGGTTGTTAGTGCCAGATGGGCTGGTCTGAGTATTTCAGAAACTGCTGATATACTGGGATTTTCACGCACAACCATCTCTAGGGTTTGCAGAGAATGGTCCGAGAAAGAGAAAACATCCAGTGAGTGGCAGTTGTGTGGATTAAAATGCCTTGTTGATGTCAGAGGTCAGAGGAGAATGGGCAGACTGGTTCCAGATGACAGAAAGGTTGTAACAGTAACTCAGATAACCACTCATTACAGCCAAGGTATGCAGAATACCATCTCTGAATGCACCAACACATCCAACCTTGAAGCAGGTGGGCTACAGCAGCAGAAGACCACGCCAGGTGCTACTCCTGTCAGCTAAGAACAGGAAACTGAGGCTACAATTCACACAGGCTCACCAAAACTGGAGAGTGCCACACATTTCACTTCGATGAGTCTCGATTTCAGCTGCGACATTCAGATGGTAGAGTCAGAGTTGGGCTTAAACAACATGAAAGTATAGATCCATCCTGACTTTTCAGGCTGCTGGTGGTGGTGTAATGGTGTGGGGGATATTCCTGATTGTAACTGTCTGTCTAGTTGTCATATCTGGGCAGTCCTCTGGGGTTACAGACAGACACAAAAAATGGCGGCTTTCCTGTCAGGCTGTTGGTGCCCGGTGGTGGTGTGGGGAGGATGTGTGCTGAGCTGAATGTCCCTGCCTTAACAGATGGATGTGGAGGAAACGGGAGTGAGAGAGTCTATGAAGAGAGAGTTCTTAGAAGTGCAGATTTTCCTCAGTATTAGCAGAGATGGTAGTCATCTGCCCTTTTTATCTGAATGGCTAATAATAAGTCAATCTGTTTTATTTTGTTAGTTCTAAGCTACAACTATGACCAGTGGCGTCCCTGCAGCCTCAGAACAGCGTGGGAAACTGTCTCATAGTCCAGTGGGACTATGCCATGTTTCTGTGCTATTTTAGACAGACCAGACCTATGTATTAAGTGTGGTTGTTAAATGTGTCACTAAAAGCAAATTCCACCATGCAGAGTTCTCTGGCCTGCAGACCAGAAGACCTCCTTTTCTGAGTGATGAATTAAGCTTAAAGGGGTGATTTAGTAAGTGTTGAAGTCCAGATTTCTCTCTCTATCAGCTGCAGTGAGGAACTCATAGTTATGGATATTTGAGCCGAGCAGCATTCTGTTTCTAATTTCATGCAGTGTGCTATATAGACTCATTTCACGTATCAGCAGCCAGCCCACACGGCAGCTCCCTGTGCTGAGCTGCTGGAGGAATCACTGATGACCATACATGTCCAGCAGGGAGAAATGGAGAGGCTGCAAGAACACCTCTGCTACCCAGCTGGACTTCCCCTTAAAAGAAAGAAGCCTCGGCCGGCTCCACCCCTCTCACTCGGGACAAGCAGGGTATTTTTAGCTGTCATCCACTTATCCCTGCCCTGCTGCCTTGGGCAGGGGTACAGGGAGCCTGAAATGTTTTACAATTAGCTGAAAATGTTGTCATTTTAATGGACAAAGTCAGCCTGCTGTTGCCCACTTGCAACTTTCCAAGCTGTTAAGTTGCCTGTTTGGTCTAAATGTTGATACTCGGCCAGGGGCAAACTCCTTTCTGATGAATGAAGCTGACCAGGAAGTCTCAGAAACTGCTGTTTCTCGAATGGCCACTTGAGGCTGGCTCCAAATGCAAGCCCATCCATCTCCATAGACATGTCAAAATGCCAATCAATCTATTTTTATGTTTGTTATATTTTTTTTCAGACATCCATTAAATTTATATTAAGGTTTTTATATATATTTTATAAGTTATCCATAATTAAGGACATGGCCTGCTTTGAATGACAAGTCACAGATGTCTAGTCTCAGTGTTTCCTTGATGGCTCATGGTGGGAATTGTTGGGTCTGTTAATAATTATTACAATGACTATGGCCTAGATTTTTTCATTTTCAAAAGTGCAATAAGATAACTTCTGTTGTGAATTTGCATTATACAAAGCAAATAGAATTTGCTTGGACTGGGAGCTCAGAGCACCGGTGGAGCGTTGGTGATTACTCCTCTAGCACAGGAGCTTTTCAGGCCATGCGATGGGGACCCAGCGGGGAATGTTTACCTGAGGTGTAGGTGTGTGTGAGTGTCAGGGTGTGGGGAGAAGAGAATTCCAAGGCAGGTGCAAAGCATACTTAAAAACAATAAGAATGTTTGTGGTCATTAACCTGCTTTCACAGGCTGGTATAATGTGAAAATTTGAGATTTATTTTTTTTGTTGCGGGGGGGTCATCAGGGGAATTTTGAGGGATGGACTTTGGCTGCTCTATATCACCCCGTCCCTCAGAATTCCCATGATGCATGGCGGTGAAGAAAGTTTTTTAAAATTTGCTAATAAGTCTCCTATTTGTTTGAAGTTACTTTGATTTATGTTTTGTTAAACGTGTCTGCTTAGAATACAGTGTTTTTTGTTGGTAATTGTCATTCTTGTGGTGGTTTACTATTAAACCCAGCAGTAAAGTGCCTGTTTCATTTTATAAAAATGGCATTGATAGCTAGCCCACAATCAAGTTTGAGTCGGCTCAAGTAGTAATTTTTGACTGTCTTCTTTGCCCCCCCAATTATTCAACTTGCATTATTTATCTCTGTAATTATTGTGCAGACCCATGCTTTATATTTTCATGCTCAGCTGCTCAAGCCGTAACTAAAAAAACCTAAAGTACAGTTGAAAAGCTTAATTTTTTTTAAGGCAAATGTACTTTACCATCAACAATACTTCAAAATGTTACTCAAAAAGCCCTGTGATCCAATAGCGTAGTAGTAAAGAGACCTCAGAGTACTACTTCCTGTGCCTGACATTGATTTGATTCACGATATTAATATATTATAGCTTTACAGAGCTGGTTGATGTTTGAACTTGATGTTAACAAAATGTGTCCTTACTGACTTTCAGTGGTTACTTTGTTGTTAGTCTTTCTAAATGCAATCATTGTTTACATGATATTAAGTCTTTCACAGCACAATTCTTTGGCTGTTGATTTATTTTATTCTTCAACAGCGGAGTAGACATCACAGAAAATATGTTTATAAGCAAAACATGCCTTCTGTTGGTGCTTAGGAGGCATTTTTTTTTTGTCAGAATAAGACTGACAAATGATGACTGACAAAGAAAGTTGAAAGCCTTCCCTTCACAGTGTATCTGAGTAGTCTGGCTGAGGTCTTGCTCTTGCTCCTGATCCAGAGATTGATGGATCAAACCCCTCTCACAGCATGTTAACGAAAAGGGGCAAAACTTAACACATATGTTTGCTGAACAAGTGTGCAGCACATCATTGAGTGTCTTAGCTGATGGAGCCGCACATTGCACCGACAGGGGTAGCAATCGCAACAAATAGCTGGCAGCTCTCTCACGCATTTTCGGAAGGAAATGCCCATTCTAGTTTTATATTGCACCCCCCTCACTCCATGTAAGGAGATAGGGAACATGTTGAAATACTATATCATGGGTAGGGTATTCTGATGGCATGCCCAACAGCAAGGTTGCACAGATTTCTGGGCGTGGAAACGGACCACGCTCGTGGGTCATGCACAAGCGCAGAACCGCTAAGTAGCACATCTCGATAGGTAGCATAAATCGACAGAATACTGGCTCAACGTCGTGATGTCTGTCAGACATCGCTGATGGACGATGGCATAGGCTGTCGGCCCAACCCTAGTGAGAACCGGGTCCAGCTTCTCGGTGCACAAAGCCAGACCGGGACAGCTGTCTGAGACCGACTGAGGCCAGTTTGATGACAGAGAAGACAATACAGAGGTGACTTCCAGCAACTCTGAAAAGGACTCGACAAAGAATCAAGGGAACTCTAAATTCTAAAAATGTTACATCTTCTGATTTTCTAACCGCTAATCCCAGTGAACATGGCTGGACGGCTACAGAAGCCAGCTTCCAAGACCAACAGAGGCCAGTCTGACGACAGGGAATAAGGTACCTAGGTGATTTACAGCATTCTGGCAAGGACTCTGGAGGCAGAGCTACAGTATATTATTATACTATCGCCTCTTGAGATATTGCGAGAGAGGACAGGCTAGCTGGTTAGCATGCTCACTTCAGTAGACATCTCTACAACACAATACATCTTTTGACATAACGTCAGAACTCTTCACATACTGTTTATAAAGTTCTTTGTTTCTAATGTATTTTTTTAACATTCTGTCTAAATCGTACACATTGCACCTTTAACATTAGCTAAGGTGTTCAGCCATGGTGGTGGCTGCTTCAGTTGGTGATGGGGCAGTGGATAAGACACATGCCTTTGGTGTGAGAGACACATCTACCAATGTGTCCCTGAATAAGACACTTAACCCCTCGTTGCTCCAGAGGCGTGTGACCTCTGACATATACAGCAATTGTAAGTCGCTTTTTGATAAAAGCGTCAGATAAATCAATAAATGTAATGTAAGAGGTTAACCTTGGTTAAAAACAAACAAAGAGGACAGGCCAGGGCTAGCTGGTCTTTGTTGTGAAAATTGGAGAAACTAAAACATTTTCAAATGTTTCTGGAACTTGATATTAATAAGATGTGCATTATAGATGTAAAACAGCATATATTAAGCTCTTCATTCAGACAAGCTAAGGCCTATTTGTTGGATCTTTTCCCTCTCTCGTCCCTTAGGTTTTCTGTAGTGTGATGCAGGACGAGCTGTGGTGGATGATCTGTTATTTTCTTGTTAATGTCCTGGTTGTAGCTGGTTTGAAAGTAGTATGTCAGTTGAACTAGACTGGATCACAGATTGTGGGTTCATAGCCTTTTGGCTTATTGGGGCATATAATACTTTTATTTTTCGATTATCAGTGTGCATTGTCCCTGTTCAATAAACCTGAAAGAAGAACAAATAAAATAAATACTCAAACTTGAAAATACACACAATATTTAACACAACACACGTAACATCAACATAATTTTCCGCGATAAGAACAAAAGGAACCACAACACACATTTTGCATCTGTCCTTAAATATAAAAATATTCTAAATTTAAATCTAAAGAGGTATTCAGCTATGAAACATCGATTTCTCCTCTTGACACTGCTGCTGATTAACCATAAGAATATCATTCTCTGAGCTGCTAGTAGCAGAACCTCTGATCTTTCACCTGGTTGATTCTATTTATCTCTGTTCCAGTGTCTGCAGCTCCTCCTGTCCCTGTACTGTGAAAGCTGTCCGGTCCAGTAGTGTGGAATCGTAGAATGTCCAGGAACCCTGAGGTGAAGGACGACCTGATGGAGTGCCCATATGTATGGAACCACTGGAGATCGATGACGTCAACTTCTTCCCCTGCACCTGTGGATACCAGATCTGCCGCTTCTGCTGGCATCGAATCAGAACAGATGAGAATGGTCTCTGTCCTGCCTGCAGAAAGGTAGACCTCCATCATCTTCTAACTAGGTCTGGGTATCCAGTTCAATACTTTTTAGGCACCGACCGAATTGCCTCATACCATCGAGTATCAAAAATGCCTTGTCTTTCGGTACCAAAGTTTGATACCTAAAGGTTTTTGTTAACGCCAATGACCCAATGAGCATGCAGCATTCCTGATGTGCCCACATCTAAAAGTGATTGTAATTGGCTGTGGTGATGTAAGTGGATGTAAGACGTGGACAAAATCAAAAGTGTGGCTTGATGCAACAGCGCGCAATGTAATATTTGCGACGTAAGATAATTGCTGCCAAGAGCGGCGACACGACAAACCTGGTGAAGCCCTTGACTGTGCATGGAATAAACTTCAGAGCAGAAAGTTGCTCCGTCTTTGACGGAGCCGGTGCAGTCATCGTCTCAGCGCCCTACTGCCATCGAGCTGCTTCAACATGCCCACCGTACGAGCAGTGTTGGGCAGTAGCGTTGCTACTAGTTTACCTACATTTCTCAGTAGCTCGGTGGCAGCGTCGCTGTTTCTGAATCGAATCAAATCAAAGCTGTTTTATTGACCGAGTAGCTTCCACACACGCCACATTTTCCAAGTATTTCTGAAGGATCAGTACGTGACGCCACCGCCACACATGGACCTGTATGTGCAGCCGGCGGAAGCGCTTCCTGTGATAGTGACATCATGTACTGATCCTTGGACTGATGTCTGCGACTTTGCTGCAGTGGATTAAAGACGCGTGCAGCTGAGTTTACTTTCTATTGTGATAGTTGTGCCTGACCATCTTCCTCTAGTGAGGAGGAAACTTGTAGTGGCAGAAACTTGTTTCCATGAGATGAGAGATTTCTCTCTTTCTCTCAGGCCTATTGCCATGAATGTTTAGGTTGCAATGTTGCCAGAGCACAAATTCACATATATACAATAAAAAATATATAAATATACAATGAAATGACATTAAAAAAACTAAAGAAAGAGGAATAAAAACAAAAAACACAATATAGGTCTGTTACATTGAAAATATGTTGGTTTTGACAAGCAGCAGCATTTTTCAAAGGAACAATATCGATATCGAAAATCTTTGAACGATACCCAGCCCTACTTCTAACCCTTCCTCAAAGCCTGTTCAGCCTTTCACAATGTTTGCACAAAAACAATTGAAGAGATTCAGTCATTTCAGGCCACATTTTCAGTAGTGACAAGCATGCACAAAAGAACAATGTTAAATCCTTTATTCAGGATACTCATACAGAAAAATAAACTAAATACAGGCATTTATTTAAGGATTCATGTTTAATTGAATCTTACTTTTTCTAAAAAAGTAAAAACAAAAACAATTGCTTTCTTGAAATGAATTAATTAATAATTACATCCACATGGTGGCTCCGCTTTAATCATTGTTGACCTTTCTCTCTCTGCTGTCTGCCATTCACCGGTCTTGTGTAGAGTTTTGCGTGCAGGTTGCGCTTCCTCGCGGGTCTATTTCAAGTAGCCGACTATTTAAAAACAATAAAATATTCTTTGTGTGGTTCATCAACGGGAAAATATACGAAAGTCCCGCAAGGTGCGGACAACTCGGCACAACACCAGGGAAGCTGGAGCCGTCCCTTCTGCCACCACACATACACGCTACGCTACACATGCGCACTGACAAACCAGGGTTAGAGTTACAATTTTGGATTTATTTACGCACTTTAATAACATTATTGAAAGTTTTTTTTTTTCTTCTATTTACAGCATTAAACATTGAAATGTATATTATATAGGCTGTATATTAACCTATTGGGAGAAAACTGGTAGTTCTATGTAAAATCAGACGTTAAGCACCCCATATCGCCAAAATGGAAAAGCTGCGAAGCTTCGACTGTGAGATTGACAGTTGAACCAGGCTCCGCCCATCGAATCTTTGACCATTCGGGGTCAGCCCTGATGTATACTATTTTTTAAATCACGTTTTAGTTGTCTAAAAGTCTGGGTATTTTAGTCAAAGAAAATCAAAAGTATTTTAGTTTTCTAACTCAATAGTATCATTTTGATTAGCATTTTGGTTAATCTGCTCTAACCAAAATAGAGAATTTAACTTTAGTCTTTATTTCACTTATCTCAATATATTAAATTGTTTTGTAAAATTTTGCAAAGGAGACATAACTTACCTCAATGCCTGGGGGTTAGCCTTGATACGCTGCTTCAAGTTTGTAGTGTGTTTTTCGAAAATCTTATAACCACATTGCTTGCTGTCTGATATAATTAGGCACTCTGTTTTTTGTCCACCTCACTGTATTTGAAATGGGACCAAATATCTAATACTTTCTCCTAGCATGTTGTGTTCATCACCACAGTTCGCATCCTCCACAGTACAGTAACGTTTTCCTCGCTCACCAGGCGTCGCCCCGGTCGGCAGTATTCAAAGCACAGGAAGAAAAAAATACTGCTGAATAACACACTGTTCAAGTGAAAATCAGAGGGAGAAAATCTGGCCTGTAAATTTCTTCCTCATATATGACAAAAAGAGAGATTTTATTAACGTTTTTATTTTATGAATTCCATTTTACATGTAATATAGTCACAGTCAGTGTTAAGTACATTGTCACCGTCTCGTTTAGTCACAAATTTGTCGCGGGAAAAAAAGGTTGTTGACAAATATACTTTAGTTTTGTCGACGAAAGTAACACTAGCGTGTGATGTGTTATTTGAAGGGACAGCATATACACTGTTTACAAGCTGGACTCGTCACATGAAAAGATATAATCAAATATTTACAAAAACGTAAGGGGTGTCCACAGTTTGTGAAATACTGTGCAGAGGAATTGCAAGTCACT
>NW_024040074.1:0-36222 GCF_014851395.1 Micropterus salmoides | reverse complement strand
TGAAAGCGTTGCACTGCAGAGCCCTGCTTCACTGTACTATTGTGCATAAAGCTTACTGTCTATGATATAAATGTGTAAAAAGACAGAAGTTGACATCATCCTTATTTACAAAAACAGTGCCCAATTACAAGGTGTGGTTCCCATAAATCATGATGTAAATATCTGAAAGTGACAACAGGCCCTTTTATATGCTGGAGGAAGGAGTGGTGTTCTGCTTTGTCCTGCCAGTCCAGCATTTATCTGAACAGAGAGTGATGGTAGGTGATGGGGCCTTGATACTATCATCATCCTCAAACCTGCACAGGCTCACACCCTCCAGGTACTGGGGAAAATCTGGGAGGTCCTGAGATGAGTACCAGGGAGAAAAACTAAATGACTCAACTTCACTTTTATTTTACTTTACACAAGTACAAACAGGACAGAGCACGGCCTTTATCTGGTGGTTCATCAAACAGAATTAAACCCAAAAAAGCATTAAAAGATCTGAAAGCCCGGGAGCTCATAATGCTCACCAGGTTTCACACATAAGTCTGCCTAACTTATGAGAACTACAGGCTGCATTAAAAATATTTACTCTACTTAACTAACATAGATATTTTACACAGGCGAAAATAGCAAAGTTTACAGCTCCACAGATTTGTTTTGGAAGAGTTTTGTTCTGACTCATAACAGCAGATGGTGGAAGCTGAGAGTTTTTAGCAGCTCCACAGAAAGAGAAGCTGGAGGAAGGTGAAGTTCTGCACACCCTTCAAGCCCAGTGATTTGCTTCCTCTGGTCGCAGTGCAGCCTTCTCTTATATATATAAGCACAAGTCAAAAGGTCAAAGCTTGTTGGCTGTTGGCGCCACAGAAGGACTCAAGGGGGCAGAGTGACCTCTGCTGGTGGAGCTTCCACATAGCAAGAAGGCCTATAAATATGTTAGGAAACTAAAATATCAATTAAATTATAAACTTACTTAACCGGCTAACTGCGATCCTATGCTACATATAACATTAGTTAAATTCCTAATCTGAAGTTACAGGTCACCAATGGTCTTACAAGTGTTTAATTCTCCCTAACAGCTTAACAGTTATTATTTTTTTATTTTTTTATTTTTTTATTTCAGTTAGCTAAAGTGTTTTTTCACATCCAGTTCTACTTAAGTTTTACTAAAAAAATGTTCTTTTAGTTTAGTTTTAGTCTAAAATCACCTTTCTAACTACATGGTACATGGGCTACTTTTATTTTGAAGGTTTTACCGGTTGCTGTCGCTTCCATAAAGGAATAGACCACGTGACTTCCGTTTTTGCTTTATAACGAGAAACGAATTGACTGAAGTTCACAGACTCTCTTCATTATTTGTTCCAAAAGGAATAACGATGAAATGAATGACCAAAAAACGAAAAACGGGCCGTTTTTAATTTGTTTTTCTTTTTTTGATTCTGACACCAAAAACGGTTATTTGGTTTTTCGTTTTGAAACAAAAAACAGATAAACGGTATTTTCGTTTTAGAATTACAAATGAATTGCGGATTATCCAGAGATACCCAGACCGTCTGTTCATGACCTCAAGCTGAAGCGCACCTGGGTTCTGCAGCAGGACAATGATCCAAAACACACCAACAAGGCCACCTCAGAATGGCTTAAGAAAAGCAAAATGAAGACTTTGGAGTGGCCTAGTTAAAGTTC
This sequence comes from Micropterus salmoides, assembly GCF_014851395.1. Classification (NCBI taxonomy): domain Eukaryota; kingdom Metazoa; phylum Chordata; class Actinopteri; order Centrarchiformes; family Centrarchidae; genus Micropterus; species Micropterus salmoides. The sequence continues at coordinate 34,554 of NW_024040074.1, read as the reverse complement.
TGACCTGAATCCGATTAAGATGTGGTGACATGACCTTTAAAAAGCGGTTAAGGCTCGGAAACCCTCCAACAATTCTGCAAATATGAGTGGGCCAAATGCTTCATTCGTTGCTGCAAAGGGTGGCCCAAGTTATTAGGATTAGGGGGCATTAACTTTTTCACACAGAGCCATGTAGGTTTGGATTTGTTTTCTCCCTTAATAATAAAAACCTTAATTTAAAAACTTAATTTTGTGTTTACTTGTGTTATCTTTGTCTAATATATCAATTTTTTTGATGATCTGAAACATTTCTGTGTGACAAATCAGGAACACTTTTTCACACACTTTAAGTAGAGACAATGTTACTTTGCAGTGCTGAGCTGACAAAACTACTTTCCCTCAAATCTGTTACATGTTTGATTTATCAGCCTGGAACACTAAATGGGTAGGGCTTTTATTACAGTTTTAATATTATAACTTTCATGGAAAATGCATTCACTGAAACTGAAATGATGTGTTCTTCCACTCACCCTCCATGTTACTGTTTTGCTGCTCTTGGTATTGTTCTTTCCTTTGTTGAGCTTAACATATACAATAGCTGTCCTCAGGAAACTAATGGCCTCATATTTAACGCACACTCTGTATTCACAGTTGCCACACTGCCAGCGCTGACACCCGATCCTCTGACATTTTATATGTTGCGTGAGAAGAAACTGTTTCAATGGATCTGGGTTTAGTGTCTTCTCATGAGCCCTCTTTTCAACAGGACTAAGGCGTAACCTGTAAATCCTAAAAGAGGTTTTCAGGTACATGCAGTGGCGCCATCAGGGGTGGGGGGCCTTTTCCTTCACCTGTTGGACAAGGCCGGCAGGGGTGGAGATAAAAAAATCCTGTATTTAGGTATATAAACAATATATTTTGTAGAAGATATAGTTACAAACATAATTTCACAAATTATTAGCAGTACAGTACGTGAAAATGTTACTTTGCAGTGCTGTGCTGAAGAAACTTCTTTCCTTCCCATAACAACTTCCAGTTGTACTGACTTTAGACAAAGGCTTTCTCTTACTTTATCAGCCTGGAGCAGTAGATGGGTGGGGATTTTATTACAGTTTTAATATTAAAAGAATAACAAGACCCTACATGGAAAACTTATTCACTGAAACTGAAATAATGTGTTCTTCTGCTGACCTTTCATGTCCTGCTTTGCTCTTGCTTTTGTTCTTTCCTTTGTTGGGCTTAACGTGATAGCTGTCCCCAGGAAACTAATGGCCTCATATTTAACACACACTGTATTCACTGCTGCTCCTGCAAGCGCTGACACCCAATCCTCTGAATTATATGTCTTATGATGATGTAAGAAAAACTTTCATTGAAAAGATGTTTTCAGGTAGGTAGATACTATTCCTCCATGACACATTTAGAGCGCAGAAACCTAAAGCTAAGTGTGAGATTTGGCAGAACATTGTACACTTCGACTGCCTGTACATGTAGAGGGAGTGGCCTTTATGTGAGGAGAAGATGAAGTTTGCTCTGATTGGTCACCGGTGGCTCAGCAGACAGTATATATTAATCATGGCAAGTTCAGAGATGATAACTGGAGTCAAGATGAGAGTACTTGAGGTGTTTCTCTTGGCAGTGCTGGGCTGCAGTCTGGCTGGAGGGAGACTTGTGTCCAAATGTGAACTGAAGGACCAACTGATGACGGCGATTGGTCAACTGATGGAGAAGGCTGAAAAAGGACAGAGTGTGGAGAACTTAGTCGCTAAGAGTAAGTCCTGGTTCTAACTTCATAATGTGATTCATCATTGAGAAATTAATATTTGTTTTAAAACAAGTTTAAGAGCTCCAATACAACCAATACAGCATCCCTTGGTGCCTTGGCTTCTTAATTATTATTAGCTGTTTGTTATTTCTTGCATAAGTGAATGTAAAAAGACATTTTAAGCATTATTAATTACATGTATGTGACATGATCAATCCCAATAATTCTACTTTTAGAGAAACAGTGGAATGAGGGCTTGTATGCTAGGTGTGCATTTTTATCAACGAAAGGGAGGATCAAAGCATCTACGGGTGACCCCCGGGGCCGCTGGGCCACCCGCCCCGCTCCTAATCTGTCATATGATCATGACAATGACATGAAACAATAAACACAACTTGTCACTGAATAAGAATTTACTTTACATTCCATGCTTGTAAACAGCTTCTTCGGTATATCTCCATTCTTGTAAGTGCTGCATACTGTATAAGCATATCAGACTTGGATGGGGCAGGAGAAAATTGTTGTATTACTTTTGTCGTGCTTCAATACGAGTATAAGGCGCATACACCCTTTGTTTTTTTCATTCCCTTTGATCAAAATAGTGAAAATTGTAATGTGATGTTTTTCATCTATAGGGCCTAAATGGAGTGCCTTTTGAAAAAAAAAGGAGAAAAAACCTGAACACTGAAACCTGAAGATATATGCGAAAATTTGCCTGCAATTTGCAACCTATGATGTGCAGAAGCCAAACATGGTCTGCATGAATTATTGGCCAAAAATCCAAATAAGACAAATCCAGTAGCAGAAAATAATGGATAGGCAGGTTTAATCTGAGTACTCTCTTTTTTGTCTTTGAGGACGCTTCAATTTGAAAATTCTGGATGTCTATATTTGACTTATTTAGTGGTTATTTGGCTTATTTTGGTACTTACAGTGGCTGGTTCAGGGTAATAACAGAACATGTCAATGTGCTCCGTGGCTTTATGGATAGCGTTGTCAGTCAGTTGGTCCATTACTTTTATCCAGACGGAAATATCTCAACAATTGTTGAAGAGATAACAAAGAAATTTTGTATCAGAGCATGAATCATAAATAATATTATGATATATATATATTCCTGACTTTCCCCCTAGCACCATCAAGATGTTGATGTGGATGCATAGGACTGAAAGTTGGTACAAAAACAAATGTTCCCTGTAAAAGGAATAATAACAACTTTTAATTTGTCCAATACTTTGGTTTATCACCAGATATCTGCAAAACTAGTATGGCTGCACAACGCTAGGGTGGCTGGTCTCAATTTTGGACAACAATGGAGCTCTATGGCACTAGCTATAGCTTAATTAGGCTTTACACACACAATACTTGCAGTTTTCTAGTACAGCAGGGTGAAATAGTACAGAACTGAATGATCCTGTAAAGGTTAAGATTGGTAAAGATTAAATGGTGAGGGCGGCGGTCGAGTAAAGCTCACATCATGCATGGAAGTGAGGCTAAAGAAGTGTGAAATGTGGAGATGATTTTGATTTTCTCTCTTATCTCCCCTGCCTTCAGTCGTCTGTCACGTGGAACAGGCGTCGGATTTTAACACCAGTGCAGTGAATCTGCTGACTCCTGGGATGGAAAACTATCCCAGTAGAGAGAAGAGGGAAGCAGGCCGTGGGGGCTTGATTGGCCTGGCCGAGGCCGAAGACTTTTTGATCACAAAGCGGCCCAATACCATGGAGCCTCCATCAAAATCCTGGCCCACACCACCCTCTCGTCCCACCCGCCCTCCACACCTGGCCGAGCATGAAGACCACTTAACCACAATCAGGCCCCACTCCAGGGAGCGCCGGGGAGTCCAGCAGGCTACATCAAACACCCACCCTACATTCTCCACTCACCCCACACCACCCAACCGCCCTGAACCATCCATCCATCCTGAACCCATAACCCTCCCCAGACCATCCACCCAACCCACACCATCCACCCATCCCACTCCATCCACCCACCCTTCACCATCCACTCATCCCACACCATCCACCCGTCCCACACCATCCACCCACCCTTCACCATCCACTCATCCCACACCATCCACCCACCCTTCACCATCCACTCATCCCACACCATCCACCCATCCCACACCATCCACTCACCCTCCACACCTGGGTGAGTCTAAGGACCCTATAACCACATTCCAGCCCCATGCCAGGCAGCGACGGGATGTCACGCATCCTCCATCAAACACCTGGCCTACACCATCCACCCGCCCTCCACAGCTGGTCAAGCAGGTCTCGAACCTCTACGGTCTTTTCCAGCTCAGCAGTCACCTGGTCTGCAGCAACGGCATGACTCCATCACCCAATATCTGTGGGATGGACTGCAACAGTGAGTTTCAATCTCAGTTTGGTCTTATATCTACACGTCTTCATTATTATCACTGTACAGGTTTGTGCAGACAGTTTATTCACCCCAAACAGCCAATGTAATGACTCTACAGACATTAGCTGTACCTTGTTATCAACCTATCCACCAATCTTGTGTGCTTGTGTGTGGAGTGATTTTATGTGACAACTCAATTAATGGGAACAGTTCACTCTCCTTTTCTTCTTCTATCCTCGGTAAAGCGTCCATTTTTGACATTCACAACTTGCATTTTCACTTAAACCAGGAAACTTGTTTTCTTTCCAGACTTGATTGATGACGACATAAGTGATGACATTAGGTGCGTGACGATGATAATCAACGAGCTTATGTAAGTTAATTTTTAAATTCCTACATTACATGCATCAAACGTCAGAAAACCTGTGCAGCAACTCATTTTAAATGTTTGGTGAACATTGTTGAATACACGTTTGTTCATTTAATTTGATGTTATTGTACAATGACCTTCATTTTTATATAGTTTTTCATGACATAAGTGTTAAATTTTACAGTTTTACATAAAGTTTGTAATGTACAAGTTTTACCTTGGCTGTATTGATTCACTTACTGGGGAGAGGGGGAGGAGGAGGGTGTTAGATTTTTAGTGTTTCTTACAGGTCAGCAATGCTCATTTGTAGAGAGATCAACCATAAACCTCTACATCACTAAACTGCAACATACACTTTAATGCAGCAGCAATTTTAATCCAGAAACATCAGATATATTAGTATAACACAGAAAGGGACCATTTTACTGCACAATAAGTAATTTTACCTTCAAAAGTTTACTTACATTTTGCTGACGTACTTAAGGTTTGGACACAGGACTTTTACTTGAAGTTGGGGAAATTTTCATTTTTGTAAAGGATCTAACTACTGCAGGTCAAATATCCATGTCCAAGGAACATTAAGAAAACCACATTTTCTAGTGGAGGGGGAATTTAAGGATTCATCATGACAAGCCCACCAGGCTGAAAAGCAATGAGTTTTTCATGTCATTTTGTACAGAGTCAGACAGTACGAGGAGAGAGATATGGTATGCTACAAAGGTCATCTGCTGGAACGGGGACATTGCTGTTATATGACACCAACAAATCATTCGGGTGCCAAAGTACCCCGTGTTTTGTCTTTTATAGCTGATGTCTGTGATGTTGGGTTGGGTTATGGCCTGAAGTCAGTCAGACTAAAAGGTTTGTTTGCCCTATGCGAATGAAATAGGAACTAAACCCTAATGCTTTGAATATGTTTTTCTGAAAATTTCCACAGTGAAAAAGGTTTTGGGGCGCCCCACTGGAAGGAGTTGAGCAAAATGTAAGTTATTATCTTCAACTGTTTGTAGTCTTTAAGTTGGATGCACTGCTTTTTGTAATCCGCCTTTTAAATGCATTAAATGATGACTTCATTACCATTTAATCATGAAATCAATACAGTCAGTTACCTTACAAAAAACAACTCAAAGAATGTTGATCTCTTCTGTTTATTTGCAGGATCAGGCTCATCTTCCAGCAAGAGTGCAGTAATCTGGATGCTTCTAAATACTTTGCTGAATGCGCTTAACTTAAATACTGTGCCATAAGTATCAGTGGAAGGATCATCGGCCTCTGAAATGAGTGGCCAGTGATTTATAACAATAATAAAGTGAAGCATGTTGCACTTGTTGTGTTTTTGTGTCTATAATCCAAAAAAATAAGTCTGCCCTACGGCATTGTTGAAAAAAATGTCGGTGATTTTACACAAAATGTGCATGTCAATAATCGAAAGACTAAATGGTTCTCTAAGTAAATGTTTTATTAGTGCCTTAACAGCACATTAAACTAAATTATTAGGCTGTATGGTTGAGTCAGCAGGGTCAAGGTACGTTTTACCCGTTTGTTTTTGGTATAATTAACAAAGGCAAAAACCAGAAACAGGTCGTTTTTCCATTGGTTTTTTGTTTTTTTGTTTTTTTACTCAAAACCAAAAAACAAATTCAGCACAATGTCTTGTTTTCCTTTCTTAGTGACAGAACAAATTTATTACTCAATACTTCCTTTTATTGGTGGGTGGGACTTCATCAACCCCCTGCTTCTGATTGGACAGTGTGCTCTGTGCTTCAGGCTACTCTTCAAAATGAAGGTTCTACCAAAGAATTTCCAGTCCTGCTGTGGCTCTCCCTCTTTGCCTTAAGACGATGCAATGTCTACACAAAAACAATAATAAAAATATACACTTAGTTGACAGTTTATTATCGAAAACTAATTACATAATGCAATATATCCCCCTTCATGATTAAGAGATTAACAGTTTATGAGAGGTGGCGATTCAACTCAGTTTGGAGCATGTAGCCTAGTTTGTGGTGTTGTTAAGCCGTAATTAATAAAACAAAGGTGTTTCTGTTAATTAGTCTAACCTCACAGATTAAGGCTTATTTTAGTAAATACTGTGGACAGTAAAGTGTTCTCAATATTATAAAGATCGATGGCATCGAACCAACAGCAAGCACACCAAAAGGATTTACAGAAAATGACCAGCAGGTGTCGCACTGCACCTCCCTCTGCTGTGATCACCTGGAGCCACTTGAGAGAACAGAACTCCACTGAGTTAATTCTGCAGTGTTTAAAGATTCACCACACCTGATATGGTGTATCAGTATCGTATTACCATAGCAAGCGCATTAGACTACTGTCTGTGAGCGTGCGTATTATCATGATGGAGAACCCAAAAATGGTCTGTGCATGGTTCAAAAGGGTTGTACATAGTCTGTGAATTAGTCATGGGTGTGTAGGGCATAACATGCAATAGCCTACACCAATCAGTGTAATTTCCCTTTTAAAGCCAGGTGTGCATTGCTATTATAATAGCGTATGAATGACGCATTATGCAAAACACCAATTGACTGACTGAACTGCAGACTCACAGCAGAGACGGGATATGGAGAGAAGTGTGGATGTGATATAAAAAACATCTCTGATCATGAAGCCTGTGTTATTTTGCTGCTTTGTAGTTTATCAGTGAAGAGTCGGAACTGCAGGCTGTAAAGAGACAGACGCTCTATATATAAACTTATATACTAATATAAACTATGATAACCGGTCGTGGGTCACATCTCTCCCGTACAGTGGATTCTTTCTTTTGTGTTTTATTGATGTATGAGTGTATTCTTTAATGATTTACTTTCATGCTTAGAGATGCTGTTGTCAGTCATTTTAAATGTCATGTGCGCAATAAAGTCACAACAAATATTGTGGGGTATATGAGCAGCAAAACAGAAAAAAGCTTAAGTTCTAAACTTGACATGACAGGACAGAGGAAACTCTCCAGAGGAAACAGAATTCAACTTTTAGCTTCTGAAATTATTTAGACGCTCTGATGGAGGACAGATCAGGAGGACTGCTGCTTTACTCCAAAGAGTTTCACCTTATGAACCTGGACTGTGTGTGAGACCTTTTGGATGTCTAAAAGAACAAAGAACATCAATTAACATTTGATACTGACAGATCGTGACAGCGTGTAGGGAGATTTTAATGATCAGTGAATTTACGATGCTGTGCCTCGTACGTAAATACGCACAGTGTCACTGTAATGCTGCCCTAAAATAACAAAAACAGTGAAATACTGTGCCATTGACTTCAGACCTGTTTTTTTGGGTCAATGGTGCAATCGCTTTCTGCTGCCTCAATAGCAATGTGCCAACAATATGCCTGACCTCACCTCATTTGAAGACCAACACTCCCATGGGCTCACAGATGGGTACAATACCCTCCCGATCACGGCAACCACATTCCTCTCTGACAGAGAGGTAGACATTGTGTTGAATAAGAAAGAAAAGTGTCCTACTCATAAACAACGTCATGTCCTGAAAACAGGCCAGCTACGGCACACACACACAGTTTAATACCCACAAGCACTTCCACTCTCGACCTGTCCCCGAAATGATAACAGCCTTTAAGACAGCGGCACGGCAGCCTCACCAAATCCACGGAAAAAGCAATTGTAAAGTTCCTCACCTATTTGAAAGGCATCCGACGAGCATGCATTGAGCCAAATCTTTGACAATGTCCTCAGTAATCCAAAACAATCTTATTTGGGAGCTTTGTGACCCTCTCCTCCTGTTCTTTTCTCTCCTGTCTCTACTTGAAACAACTTTTATGTTTGAATAACATGACTGCTAGCTTGCACCTGCAGAAACTTAAGATTGGGCAGCCATTTACATATTACCCAGCAATAATCACTGCATATGCGGGCTATGTGACACCAATACCAAAGAAAATACGATTAGATTCATTCTGTTCAATGTGTTGAATCTATTTTTGTGATATTTCACCATATAGCTTATCTTATCCTACTGCTGGCTACAGACTACAAAAGTCTATGGTGTCATACACCACAGCATAGGGGGAAATGCACATTTGAGGATATTGATTTCTAAGGACATAACCAGCTGGGTGTGCTAGGTTTCTACTGTTTATTGATGAGACATGATGCATGCTGGCCCCCTGTACAGTAAGGGCCCCAGTGCAGCTACACTGTCTATACCTACACCCGTTTGGAACTTGAAAATGGTTTCAAGTTCCAAAACATCCTGTTTAGATGAGGAGCGGCTCTGACATACAGAATTGTTATTATGTAAGCCTATTGGCTACCTGGATGTTTACTGGTGTAATTGGAAGGTGTTTAGTGTAAAAATCCCCCTCCAGGCTTATTTGACTAGAATTTGAATGGATAACCAAATGTAGGCTACACGTCAAAGCAATCTGTGTGTGTTGTTTAGCCACAACTTTGAAAACGTACCTGTTTCATTTCCTCAATATTGTAAAGAAAGCTATGAAAACTAGTCAAACCTGATTGGTCAACAAGTTGAAACTGTGATATGTATACATTTAGACACATCTGTCTGCAGACAAAGAGAGGCAAACTGTTGTCAAAAACTCAGGAAAGAAGGTTTATACTGTAGTTGAAGGAACGTGGTAAGAAACTTGTCTTTATCTTATTATTATTTTTGTCTGTGCTGTTATATTTTATGAAAAATGACAGTGGAATTTGATATTTAATTTCAATACTTTTTTTGACTTTTTTACTTTGTTTGAAGCTGAACTAGAGATAATAAAACACCAGAATGATGAATTAATGAACAAATTGTATTTGTATTCATATACAACGTGTAGCTACTTTATTTGTGTATTAATATTGGATATAAGTAAAGGACAACTGGGGCCTGTTCTACAAAGTAGGATTTGACGGTAGCGAGGTTTACTTCGAGGTTGGACTAGAATACCATTACCTTGGCTACACCAAAACAACTGTGGGGTTGGGACTTTTTATTTAAAATTTTTTTACTTACTTAACGGCCGAGGCACTGAAAGGACCGACTGTCTGATTTTAACATATTCCAGGCTCTTGCTAAGTAAATTGATTATTTGATTAAATAAAAATTAAATACATTTCCAGTGGACAAGAGGTCATTTTCAAATGATTAATTTACTCGATTTTATCAAAACAACATGATACACTTACATGTAAACATTTTGTCCTTGTATTTGCTCCTGCCTTGTTTGTTTACCTTTTTTTGGCTTTCCCTGGTAACCTAATGTTTAACATCACAACGCTATGAACCATTAATAATTCTCTCAAGCAAAGTCTGCAGAGACGTGGACTCACAGAAGTGTGAAATTAGGGCTCAAAAACGTCTGCGAGGTTGACAGTGGGACAGCCCAAAGCCCTTACAGAAGTGTGGAGTGTGGAGATTGGGATTCAGCCAGATTTGTGCATGGCTGCTCATTTTATGTGAACTTTTATTAAGTTTTATGTCAATGGCTGGATTGAGAAACCCTGGGTTGATTTAGAAGAGTTGATAACCAGCGTCGTAGTCTTATTAGGCCTACCACTTTTGTTTGTTAGGATTGTTAGGATTATTGAAGTCATATAACAAAAAGATATCCTGGTTTGTGTTGAACTTGCTTCGTAGGCCTAGTATAGGATCCTTGTCTCTCTTATTAACATTATTCTTCCTGCTTTTTCTTGAAAAGCCATAGATCAGTGGAACTCTGCCGGACAATGTAAAGAGCTGCAGCTCTATCAGTGGTTTCAAAACCAACTTAAAGTCTGTTACAAGCTGCTCAGTTGTGTACTCACTGAATTCTATCTCATGGTCTTCATGACTTGTTTTCAAGCATAAATTTGTGATGTGTTGTTGTGTGTATTGCATGTTTTGTGTGTAGAACTTTGTACTATGTTATTGTGCAATCATTTTGTTCTGACCTACTGTTGGACTACAAATGTGAATTAGCTTACAGCTATAATCTAGTAAAATGGCAATGACGCAAAGGAATACACAACTTAAATATGCAAGTGAGGTGAGGATAACTAGACACAACCACCGCAAAACCCTGATAATTTATGTTTAAAAACTGTACATGGTCACTTTTGAATTAAATAGATTTAAAATTGATTTTTTAGAACAAAGGTGTAAAATTTGTTTTTAACAATTGAGCAACCAAACAACAAAATCCAATTTATTCAAATTAGTATTTTTTTTATACCTTCAAGTACATGAACAAACTGTTTTTGCAAATATACTTCTAAACTGTAAAAACACAAGTGATTTCAAATTAAATTCATTAAAAAATTTAAAAAATGTTTTGCTAATCGAGTGAGATAAGTCAACTTGTTCACTGTGCATTTCCCTTGTTTCACAATTTCCAGAAATTGTAATCCAGTTAATTGTAAACTGAGCTGAAAGCTGTCCTCTGCACAGCTGCTTAAGCACAAAGACTAGTTACAACCTGCTCATTAAAATGTCCTGCTATTTTTCAGTGGAAATTGGGTCCAAATGAAATCAATTGGTTTTGTGTCAATGTCCGCCTTATACCTATGGTAGGTTTTAAGTTTCCTATTTTATCCCACAGAAGGTGCTGACATGAAGTTGAGACTGTTGGCGGTGGTGACTGTGGCGCTTCTGGTGCTCAGCCCATCCGAGGCCCAGACCATCTCCAAATGCGAGCTGAAAGACAAGCTTGAGGCAGCGATCACCCTGCCCAGAATCCTTCAAAGATTCAAGGAAAGACTCCTGGCAATAGGTAAGTTTAAAAATGCTAGATTACTGTAGGAGTCACTCTGCTGTCAGGGGAATCCAGAGCAGGAAGACAGATAAGAGATTTGGTTCATGCAAACAGGCAAGAAAAAAGGGCCAAATGCAAATTTGGAAAAACTGATAGACAAACAACAAATTGATTTTTTTAAACTCTTCCAACAGTGGTTGAGACATTTCAGACAAAATGTCTACCTGTTGGTGGTGTTTGATTAAAAGTCAGGGAATCCCATTGATTTTCATAATCTCAGGGCATAATTGACCATACATGTATGCAACAAGATCAATTCCATGCCCCTCCCCCTCTCTTTTGCAATAATATTTTTTTTGTATAGTTTATTATTCACATGCACTTACAGTATGTATGTATGGAGGCACATAAGTAGGTATATTTGTTTATATATGGATGTGGAAATTCTCAGTGTATTTATATACCTGCAGTATGTGTATGACTATATTATACATATGCATGTTTTCTTCATTCTCTTTCAGTTTAAATGGTAAAACTTTAAATGCCAATTTCTAACTCTGTACCAGTACTGCTTCACTATACACATCCAGCAACTCGAGAAAATTTGCCTTCAGTCTTATAACGTGCAGAAGCCAAACATTCTTTGCATGAATCCAAATCAGAAAAGTCCAAAACAAATTTTTTGGCTTTAACAGCGCTTCAGTTTGAAAATATTGAATGATTTAATACTATGAGACAGATTATATTCTCATTTCCTGACTTAAAGGACACGGCTGGCGAGTTTTTATGTGTATGTCACATAATCAAATTACATGTGGTATTGACTCAAAATAAACTAGAGTGGCTGGTTCCCGGTAATAACACGTCACCTAGCGGCATGGCTTTTTGGATGACATTATTGGTCAGTTGGTCCACAATTATGATCCAGACAGGAATATCTAAACAACTATTGAATAGATGGCCAAGAAATTTTGTCCCTAGAGAATGAATCATAATACCTTCAGGGATCCCCTTACTTTTCCCCTACCACCATGATGATGTTGACATTTGTGGATCTATTTTAGGTGACGTATTGCATTGAAATTTGGTACAAAAATCCATGTTCCCTACAGAAAGAATAATGTTTAATTTAGCACCGCCAGCAGGTCAAATGTTTAAATGTTGTCCAATACTTTGGTTTATGATCAGATAAAGAACCTGCAAAACTAGTATGGCCTCATTGTCGCGCTGATCTGGCAGAGGTGCGCCTGTCTCCCGTGTGCCCGCCTCCTCCTGCATGCCGTCTCACCTGCGTGCCGCCCCGCTCTGCATCGGCAGCCGCGTGTGACCGTGCGTGCGCGCCCTGGCGCACCCTCGACCAGGTGAATTAGATTGAGCAATCAGAAGCTCGCACACACTTCAATCAGCGGGAGCATATAACGCAGTCATTTGGCTGGTGGAAGGGGACTGACACGACGGAATGAGCAGCACACATCCACTGCGGGGAATGAGACTTTTGATTTTGACGGGCTATCGGTAAGCTCACTTGAACGTTGTTTAAATCTTTTCTGTTTAGGTGTTAATATGGGTGTGTTAAAGTTGTCGCTGCATGGTTGAAGAGAGGGAGAAACTATGTTCAAATGCATGGATATATATGGTTAAAATGTGTGGGTTTTCTACCTAATTTGTGTAAAAGAATGCTTAAATAGTAAGCCAAAATTGTTTTGTTAAAGATTAATTAAAATGCATAATTAGTTTGGTGAAATGTGAAGAATAATATTGAATTTAAATATACTTACCGTTTTTGAAATATTTACCTTGACTTGTGTTTACTGTGGAAATACCTGTTTATTCAAAATGCTTTTTATTTCTGTGTTTAAAGGTTTTTCACCTATACTGTTCAACTCCTGTTCAATTATTCAAATAAATTATTCTGAGTGAAATCCGAAGTCTGGTCCTTTTCAAGTGTGGACACCTCACAGTTAAAAGAAACACTTGACAGTGAAAAACCGGCCTGACGGTAGGAAACCGGCCGTGACAAGTGAAGACTCCACAAGAGCCCACCACAAAGAGGGAGAAGACTCCACCTGGGGACCTGGAGAAATCAACTACCTGCCGTTCACCTGTCAGTCCAACAGCCAAAAAAGGCAACATGGCCGAGTCCAAGTCACTCGAAGAGCTGAAAACAGAGCGAACTACAGTAAAGAGACTTTTTTCCCGACTCACCAACCATATAACGAGGACCCACATGGAGATGTCTGTGGAGGAGCTGCAAGATAACTTCAAAAGACTCACAGCAGAGGGCGCTAAAGTGATGGATGCAAATGAGGAGCTTGAGGCTGCTTACATTGCACAGGGCAAAGGAACCGAAGCAGAGGGCGCACCTGAGTTAAGCGACCAACAGAGAGCTGACATAGAGAAGACGGAGAAAGAGTGTGAGCAGAAGTTAAAAGAGGTAAAGCACCTTGTCCAGGAGACATTATGGGCCTCATGTGGTGAAAGAGAACTGACCCTTGCTCTAAAAGCTGCAGAGGCAGAGTGCGAGAACGTCTCCTCCACTCAGCCTGACACACCCCTGGAGGCATATGACTTTATGCTCCGCCATTTAGAGAGCCTGGTGCACAAAGCCAAAGAAGCGCACCAGACCTGGAACCGCTGGGCTCCACGAGCCGAGAAGCAAGATTTCAATCGTCGGCTAACGGAGCTCGAAACCCTCCTTCCCAAGCTGGTGTCGAGGAAAGCCGCCCTGATTGGAGCAGCAAGTATTAAAGAGGACAGCAACAGAGTACCTGTCACAGCCCACAGCGCAGCCCCTGTTGCAGCCATAAAGCTAAAAGCCACAGCTTTACCAAAGTTTACCGGCAGCCAGCGTGAGTATTACAGATGGAGGAAAGAATGGGAGGCTCTACAGAAGCAAGGTGAACCAACCGGATCCAAAGAGGTGAAGAAATTTCAACTACTTGATAGCCTCGACGAAAGAGTGGCCAAGGATCTACGGCTCTCTACTTACACCTCAGCAGACGAGATCTTCAGAGTCCTAGAGAACCGCTACGGAAACCAAGCCACCATCGCTATTGAGATTGTCGAGGAGCTACAAGCTATCCCACCTGTTCGTGGTAACCACCCAAGAAGAATCGTAGAGCTCATCCAAGCAGTGGAAAAGGCCCTCTATGATTTAAATGAACTAAGCAATGCAGATGCCATAAAAAACCCACTAGTAATAAAATCCATCGAGAGCAAGCTGCCAGAGTCCCTGAAGAAAGACTGGCTTACCCACGCTGCTGACCCAAGAAATGCTGTAAGCCACCAGAACCGCTTTGACAAGCTACTGGCATACCTCCAATCCCAAGAGTCTATCTACGAGCAGTTAGAACAGCTGAGAGACATCGACCCTGCCAAGGAGAAGACCAGGTTTCAAACAAAGTATGCCCGAACAAGGACAACTAAATCCAGCAGTGAATTAGGAGGCTGCATCATCTGCGGAGATCCAAAACACAAAAGAAAGCTCTACATCTGCAGGAGGTTTAGAACCACCACAAAGCTCCAGGAAAAGAGGGACGCAGTGCAACAGCTCGGAGCCTGCAAGAGGTGCCTCGAAATCCACAATGAACCCTGCAGAAAAACTACTTACCTGTGTGGGAATCCAGAGTGCAGAGACCAACACCACTACCTTCTCTGTCCCTTACCCAGACAGCTGTCCCAAAGACCCAAGTTTGGTCCGGTGAGAGCTGAGGGGAAAAATTACACCGAGGCCCAGGAAGAGTTTCTTTCCAAACTTTCACCTGAGCTAGCGCAGCAGTGTCGCAATGCTTTCTGCAACATCGCATCTCGAGCATACAACTCCACTGCAGCAGAGAGAGGAGAGAGAGGCCTTCTGGAGGAGACTGGTCTGCACGAGTACCCTGTGATCCTGATGCTCCTTAACGTCACTGCCAATGACGGGCAAAGAATCGGAACACTTATTGACCTGGCGTCTGACACAAATTACATAACCCACAGAGCTGCAAGCAAGCTGAACCTTCGCAGTGAAGATGTCGCACTAGTCGTCCATGGCGTCGGAGGGATGAAAGTATCTGTCGCTACAAAGCGCTACCTCCTCAAGATCAGAGTCAGGACTCCAAAAGGAACTCTGAAGTCTCACCAACTGATCTGCTACGGACTTGACAAAATTGCAGAGGTGCACCGACATGTTCAACCTGACAAGCTGCAGAAAATCTTTCCTGATGTTCCCCTCAAAGACTTCATCAGACCCAGAGAAATCCAGCTTCTGATCAGCCACAAAGAAGGCCAGCTGGTGCCCCAAAAAATCCGTTCAATTGGTGACCTGGTGCTCTGGGAGGGTCCACTAGGCAAGACAGTCGGGGGCATGCATCCAGACCTCTTTGAGGAAGTCACCCTGATGGCCCATTCGTCCAAGACTCACTTCGCCAGATCAATGAGAACTTCAGCAGTCAAATATCTCGAATTCAAGACAGACCCAATTTCCTGCCAGTATCCCGACCACCCCGAGACCCAGTCTAACACAGCCACCAGCAGCAAAGACTTTCTGAAGTGGTGGAGGTGGGAGAGCATCGGAGCCGCCTGTCAGCCGAGATGTGGAGGGTGTCGCTGCGGGAACTGCCAGCCAGGGGGAAAGGAGATAACTCTTGCAGAAGAAAGGGAGATGGAGATCATAAGAAATGGTTTGACATACACGACTGGAGATGTACACAGCACCGAACCACACTGGCATGCTAAGTATCCGTGGACAGAAGATCCAGCAACCCTGCCAAACAACAGGAAAGCAGTAGAGGCAACATTCCTCAGAACTGAGAAGCAGCTATCAAAAGAACCTGAGTGGAAGGCGGCCTACGCTGCACAGATCCATGAGATGGTGAACCGCAGGGCCGCAATGAAGCTGTCCAAAGACATTCTGCAGAGTTGGACCGGGCCAGTGTGGTACATAAGTCATCTCATTGCACTAAACCCACACTCAGTCTCCACCCCAGTCAGACTAGTGTGGAACAGCAGCCAAAAGTGCAGAGGTCTCAGTCTGAACGACATCCTCATCAAAGGTCCTGATGTCCTGAACCCAATCCGAGCTGTCTTATTGAGGTTCCGAACTGGTGTCTACGCTGCCCTTGGAGACATCCGGAAGATGTACAACTCTGTCTGGCTGGAAGATCGAGAGGTCCACCTGCACAGATTCCTGTGGCGTGACAGTGAAGATGCCGAAATAGAAGATTTTGCCATAACAAGAGTCAACATCGGAGACAAACCTGCCGGTTGCATAGCCCAAGTCGCCATGCGAGAAACTGCGAACTTACCTTCATTCAGTCACTTCAAGGAAGAGAGACGCGTGCTGGGAGAAGATGTATACGTCGACGACATCCTGACTTCACATAACGACCTTGACCATCTGAAATGCCTCACAGCCAACATCAAACACATCCTGAAAGCTGGAGGATTCCACATAAAGCCCTGGGTTTACTCCATTCAAGGTGGGAGGAAAGAACCCAAGGATGAGATACCAAAGACTATGATCCTACCAAACCAGCTGACAAAAGACGACAACAAAGCCCTTGGCCTTGGTTACACCATCAATGACGACAAACTCCATGTCATGGTTGCAGTTAACTTCTCAAAGAAAAGGAGAAAGATGCGCCTTGGTCAAAACCTGCTCAGACAGGAGGTCAGAAATCAAACACCTGATCCACTCACCAGACGAGAGCTGCTAAGCCAGGTTTCTAGCCTGTATGACCCACTCGGCCTTGTGACTCCTGTCAAACAAAAGGGTGCCATCCTGGTCAGGAGAGCTTTTCAAGAAGCCAAGGTAAAATACTGGCTAGAAGACTCGTGGGATGCTGCTTTGTCTGAAGGTCTCAGAGAAGACGCTATAAAGCTATTGGAAGAATATGCTGACCTGAGCCAACTTCGTTTCACCAGATCCCTGACTCCACCAGATCTCTGCGCAGAGCCCAGTGCAATCACATTCTCTGATGGCAGCCAACACGCATATGGCGCAGTGATGTATCTTCGCTGGAGTTGCAACCGTGGTGTCGTTGTGAGACTGGTCGAATCCAAATCCAAGCTGACCCCCCTTGACCACAAAGGGGATCCTGTAAAAGCTGAGATGTGCGGAGCAGTCTTCGCAGCCCGCCTCAAGACCTACTTCCAGAGACACTGCCGACTCCAGGTCAAGAAATGGTATCATCTTGTCGACAGTCAAACAGTCCTGGGTGCAATACAGCGTGAGAGTTATGGCTACCAGACTTTCTTCGCAAATCGCGTTGGTGAGATCCAGAGCAGTACCGACGTCCAAGACTGGTGGTGGATTCCAGGGCCAGCAAACATCGCAGATATCATCACTAGAGGGGCCAGTCCAGATGCCCTAACTGAGGACTCCGAGTGGCAGTCGGGTCCAAAGTTCCTCCAACTTCCTGACGATGAGTGGCCAAAGAAATCCGCCAGAGACGTCGCAGCCCAAGCTCGGGACAAAGTCACAAGGATCCAGAAAAAAACATTTGTAGCACTACTCTCCAGATGTCGCCTGAAAACGGCACAAAATCCAGCCCAGCTAGAGTATGAAAGACCACCAGCAGGAGCAGCAGTCCGGCATCTAGTCGATGGAAAGCGCTTCAGCAACCTGAGAAGGCTGATTGGGACTGTGGCTTGGATCTGGAGAGCAGCTAAAAAGTTCTTAAGTGCCAAAACCAGAGACCAAGAAAAGTGGGAGGCAGTACCATCCTCGGGTATCCTTACAGTCAGAGAGAGACGGGACGTGTTTCGAGACCTTTGCCTAGCAGCACAAGAGGGCGTCAACTTCCCAGGCACCACAACAGACAGATTAGTCGTCTACAGAGACCAAACAAGTGGACTTCTAGTTTGTGGTGGGAGAATCCAGACCTTCAAAGAAGACCGCAGAGCTGTTCCCCTCCTACCTTTCCAAGCCTGGTTATCTACCCTGCTAGCCAGAGAAGCACACAGTAAGGGACATGAAGGTGTGGCGGGAACCCTGCTGCGGATGAGGATAAAGGCGTGGGTCATCAGAGGAAGGGTCATTGCCCAAAAAGTCGTTGACAAGTGTATCGTCTGCAAGAAAGCAAAAGCAAGAACCTGCAAGCAAATAATGGGAAACTTACCTGATGAGAGGTCTAGTCCTGCTGCACCATTCGAGTTTACGTCCGTTGACCTGTTTGGACCTTACCATGTTAAGGATGATGTCAAAAAGAGAGTGACCATGAAAGTATGGGGCGTCGTGTTTTGCTGTATGTCCAGCCGAGCCATTCATGTCGAGCTGGCAAACACACTATCAACAGAGAGCTTCCTGCTTACCTACCAGAGATTCACCGCTGTCCGAGGCCATCCCCGTAAAATCTGGTCTGATCCTGGTACGAACTTTGTCGGAGCGAGACCTGTCCTAGAAGAGATGTACACTTACCTGAATCAACAGAGCAAAGAGTCACTTGAAGAGTATGCTGCCAAAAATGAGACGACCTGGATGTGGAAAATCCTCCCGGCCGATTCACCTCACCGAAACGGAGCCGCCGAAGCTGCTGTCAGAGTCACCAAGAGAGCCCTCCAAAGCCTTGGCAATGTAGAAGGTCTTACCTTCAGTGAGTTCCTGACAGTGCTCCAGCTAGCTGCTAATCTTGCCAATGAGAGACCCATTGACGCCAGAGTCCAAAGCCGAGAAGAGCGCATCCAGTACATCACGCCAAACAACTTATTGCTTGGTCGAGCTACACAAAGTGGAGACTTCAAAACTGTCGACTACACCACCTACCCATTCAAGAGGCTCAAAGAAGTACAAACGATAGTAAACAACTTCTGGAAGTCCTGGAGCCAACTTGCTGGCCCGAACCTGTTCATTCGCAGTAAGTGGCATACTGCTGAAAGGAACGTTACCATTGGAGACATAGTTTGGCTCTGCGACCAAAATGCACTGAGAGGGCAGTTCAGGCTTGCAAGAGTCATCGGCGCAAATCCTGATTTCAGAGGTGTCGTTCGAGATGTTCATGTGAGAGTCTCCCCAAGTTCCAGCATCTCTGTGAGAAGCTCAAGACCTGGTGCCGCAGATCCTGGATCAAGTACCATACTGCATCGGGACGTCCGGCGCCTTGTGGTCCTCATACCATGGGAGGATCAAGTCAGAGACCAGCCCACCTGAGAGTACGATCTTTCCGGGCGCCGCCACGTAAAGATCGAGTGGGAGGTGTCGCGCTGATCTGGCAGAGGTGCGCCTGTCTCCCGTGTGCCCGCCTCCTCCTGCATGCCGTCTCACCTGCGTGCCGCCCCGCTCTGCATCGGCAGCCGCGTGTGACCGTGCGTGCGCGCCCTGGCGCACCCTCAACCAGGTGAATTAGATTGAGCAATCAGAAGCTCGCACACACTTCAATCAGCGGGAGCATATAACGCAGTCATTTGGCTGGTGGAAGGGGACTGACACGACGGAATGAGCAGCACACATCCACTGCGGGGAATGAGACTTTTGATTTGACGGGCTATCGGTAAGCTCACTTGAACGTTGTTTAAATCTTTTCTGTTTAGGTGTTAATATGGGTGTGTTAAAGTTGTCGCTGCATGGTTGAAGAGAGGGAGAAACTATGTTCAAATGCATGGATATATATGGTTAAAATGTGTGGGTTTTCTACCTAATTTGTGTAAAAGAATGCTTAAATAGTAAGCCAAAATTGTTTTGTTAAAGATTAATTAAAATGCATAATTAGTTTGGTGAAATGTGAAGAATAATATTGAATTTAAATATACTTACCGTTTTTGAAATATTTACCTTGACTTGTGTTTACTGTGGAAATACCTGTTTATTCAAAATGCTTTTTATTTCTGTGTTTAAAGGTTTTTCACCTATACTGTTCAACTCCTGTTCAATTATTCAAATAAATTATTCTGAGTGAAATCCGAAGTCTGGTCCTTTTCAAGTGTGGACACCTCACAGTTAAAAGAAACACTTGACACTCATAAAGCTAGCGTGGCTTCAGACTCAATTTTAGACAACAATGGATCTTAATGGCACAAAGGAATAAGATACATCAGGCTTTGAATACACACAAATAAGTTTTATAGTACAGTAGGATCAGTTAATACAGATCCTTTAAAAGGTTATGATTGGTAAAGATTAAATGGTGAGGGTGCCGCTGGAATAAAGCTCATCATGCCCAAAATGCATTCACTTCAATTAAATTTTACTTATATAAGTTATCTCAATGCACTTTTTATATAGAGCAAGTCTAAACCATACTCTTTATATTATTAGTTGGGTTCATCCTCTGGGGTTGATTCACTTTCTGGCAATCTACCTGTTAGATTTTGATATTTCCTGCATACAAGTTGAGGTTTTGAGCTGATGGTGGTGCTAGAGGAGAGATTAGGGGGCATAAAATCATTAGGATTCATCCTATGAGGACCATGAATATTCAGTCTGCCTTCCCTGCCTTCAGTTGTCTGTCACATGGAGCTGGTGTCAGAGTTTCCCAGGATGGAAGACCAAAACAGTAGGGAGATCACAATATGGCCCCTCTCCGGGGAGCCTCCAACGACAACCTGGCCTACACCACCAACCCGCCTGGATGAGCCTGAGGACCCTTTAATCCCAATATGGCAGAACGACAGGCAGCGACGGGCCGTCAACAAGCCTACACCATCCACTCATCCTAAAACGTCCATTAATCCCAAAACATCCATTAATCCCAAAGCATCCCCTCGTCCCAACACATCCACTCGTCCCAACACATCCCCTCGTCCCAACACATCCCCTCGTCCCAAAACATCCCCTCGTCCCAACACATCCACTCTTCCCAACACATCCACTCACCACAACACATCCACTCTTCCCAACACATCCCCTCGTCCCAACACATCCACTCGTCCCAACACATCCACTCGTCCCAAAACATCCCCTCGTCCCAACACATCCACTCTTCCCAACACATCCACTCACCACAACACATCCACTCATTCCAACACATCCATTCATTCCAACACATCCACTCATCCCAACACATCCACTCACCCCAACACATCCCCTCGTCCCAACACATCCACTCACCACAACACATCCATTCATTCCAACACATCCACTCATCCCAACACATCCACTCTTCCCAACACATCCACTCTTCCCAACACATCCCCTCGTCCCAACACATCCACTCGTCCCAACACATCCACTCATTCCAACACATCCATTCATTCCAACACATCCACTCTTCCCAACACATCCACTCTTCCCAACACATCCACTCTTCCCAACACATCCACTCACCACAACACATCCATTCATTCCAACACATCCACTCATCCCAAAACATCCCCTCGTCCCAACACATCCACTCGTCCCAACACATCCACTCGTCCCAACACATCCACTCGTCCCAAAACATCCCCTCGTCCCAACACATCCACTCTTCCCAACACATCCACTCTTCCCAACACATCCACTCACCACAACATATCCACTCATTCCAACACATCCATTCATTCCAACACATCCACTCATCCCAACACATCCACTCTTCCCAACACATCCCCTCGTCCCAACACATCCACTCGTCCCAACACATCCACTCGTCCCAAAACATCCCCTCGTCCCAACACATCCACTCTTCCCAACACATCCACTCATTCCAACACATCCATTCATTCCAACACATCCACTCATCCCAACACATCCACTCACCCCAACACATCCACTCATTCCAACACATCCATTCATTCCAACACATCCACTCATCCCAACACATCCACTCACCCCAACACATCCACTCATTCCAACACATCCACTCATTCCAACACATCCACTCACCCCAACACATCCACTCATCCCAACACATCCACTCATTCCAACACATCCACTCATCCCAACACATCCACTCATTCCAACACATCCAGTCATCCCAACACATCCACTCACCCCAACACATCCAGTCATCCCAACACATCCACTCACCCCAACACATCCACTCATCCCAACACATCCACCGACCCTACAGACCAGGCCCAGCCTGGAAACTCTTCAACTACAATCCGTCCCAGGCAGCGACGGGGTGTCAGGCAGCTTCCATCCAACAACACTGGTCCTACACCATCCACCCACCCTCCACACCTGGACGAGAAGGTCTGGGCACTCTATGGTCTTTTCCAGCTCAGCAGTCACCTGGTCTGCAGCAATGGCACGACTCCATCACCCAACATCTGTGGGATGGACTGCAACAGTGAGTTTCAATCTCAGTTAGATCTTTTTTGATCATGTCATCATTATTGTCACTGTAAAGATGTGAGCAGACTGAATGCATAGTCAATTTTTGCCTGGAATTATTTGCTCAAACAGCCTAAAGTCCCAGATGCACCTTGCTAGTAGCCTATTTACCTATTATGTGTGTGGAGTGTTTTTATGTGACAGCTAAGACAATTAACAGGAACTACAGCTCTCTCTCCATTTTTCACTTTCTCAATTTACATCTCAACCTTAAACCGGAAAACTTGATTTCTTTCCAGACTTGATTGATGACAACATAAGTGATGACATCAGCTGTGTGATGATGATCTTCAAACAGCTGATGTAAGTTCATTTTTAAATATCTTCACAGTGGACTCACAAGGTGCATCAAATATCAGACAACCTGCACAGAAACTTACTTTTAAAATTGTTTGTTGATTTATGTTGAATTTCTTTACTTTTAATAACCTCAGTTGCCTCATTTACAGCTGATGGTTTACTTTATTGTAAAATGACCTCAGTTATACATACATTTTTAATCAGTTATGCCATACCTGGAATCATTCACTTCCCGAGGAGAGAGGAAGAATGAGTTAGCTTAAAATTTGCTTGACAATTAGATGGAAACACAGCTATTGTCTTGTTTGGCTTCCTGTCTGACTGCTCCCTAATTGCCCAATATGTTTCACATGTCTCTTGTTACCTCTACCCCTCTGGTGGATTTTGTTGGTCTGTTCCTTTCATTTTCAACCACAACTACTTAGTTTATGTTTAGCAGTCAGCCTTCTTCCCTGTGTTCCCTGGTGTCTTTTGGAATATCTACTTGTTGAATTCTGAAATGTTGCCATGTTTTGGATCCTCACCTCACTTGACAGTTCCAACATTTGTCAAATGAACTCTCTCTAACCTTTATTTATTCAGGTAGCTTCACTGAGAGCAACCTCTCATTTGCCCCTGCACACCATTACACATTAACAACCTGGTCACAAGCTCGCTTCTCTTACCTTTGGGCCACCACTGTCTTTGCTCTATGTTATTTAAAATAGGAACTAAACCCGAATGCTATGAACTTTTCTATCTGAATATTTCCACAGTGCAAAAGTCATTTAAGTTAAGTTATTAGCTTCATCTTTTTTAAGTTTGATCTACTGCTTTTAGTTGTCTGCCTTTTAAAATGCAACAATTAATAAATTACACCATTACCATTTAATCATGTTATCAATACAGTTTACCCAACAAAAACATTTGCATACCTTAAGTAATGTTGATCTCTTCTGTTCATTTGCAGCATCAAGATCATCTACCAGCAACAGTGCAGTAATCAGAATCCCTCTGAGTACTTTGCTGAATGCTCTTAACCTAAATACATTTAGTGCCAAAGCTATCACTGGAAGGATTCACTACCTCCCAAATGAGTGGCCAGTGATTTATGGCAATAATAAAGTGAAGCATGTTGCTCTGGCTCTGTTTATGTGATATCTATAAACCAAAAATTAAGCCTGCCACATAGCATTGGGCACAAGACCGATGAAGGAATTTCCACAGAAACAATGAAAATGGTCGAAAGATTGGTTCTATAAATATTATGTGTTATTATTGCTTCAGCAGCAATAATGAATTCCATTATTTTGTTATTAGGTTGTATGATTTGAGTCACCAGCACACTACCAACAAGTCAAGAGTCCTATATTTAACAAATGTAAGAGACCCTAAATAGGTGGGGCTGAATCCGACATTTCACTGTATATTTATTATTGTTTTTGATCTTCCCGTCTTCCTGCCAACACCATCCTTCTAATAAAAAATGATTTTATTTATTACAAAATGTGACAAAATGGTGAAAATACAGCTACTATGTAATTTTGAATAAAGAGCTATTTACCGGTTGTTACAGCCACAAAATGAAAACAGGCTGCTGATTTTGGTGAGAAAGCCCTAATGTGGAGGGCTAAATCTGGGATTACAAAAAGACTCTCACAAAGATGTCAGACTACCCTCCCTTCAGCTGAAGAAAACTCCCACCCCTTCTTACAAGGTACAAAGTAATTTAATGTGTTGTTTTGGAAACAACAAAAGTTTATAAAACGTAAAGAAAGTTTGTAGTCCCTTCATGCTACACACACAGAACTTGTTTCTCCTTACATTTAATCTCTCATGCATGTACTTCTATTATTATGTTTTATCCATTACATGTTCTTATTATTATACTCATTGTATTAGTCTGTCCACATATGGAGGGTTTAGGTGACAGCTTTGAGATTGTTTTATTGTTTTGCCGTTATTCTGTTCCCCAGAACATAGAAACCCGGACTGTCTAAATGATTATGCTTCCCTTTGCTCTGGGCCAGACGCTTGAAGCTGCCCTGGGCAGCAGGTCTCTGGACCAGCTGTTGATTGTTTGAGTACTTCCTTGCTATTTTCTCCTTAAATAAATTCTGAAAGAGAACTGTTGCTGTAATTCTTTTATTTGCTCAATTATCCACCAGGAAATATCCATGAATATTCCACAATGCATTTTTTGCATTTGTGTGAGAATGTAAACAGCAGCAACATGATGATAAAATGGTTTTCATCACGTTGAAAGTCTGACGTCTGGGAAACAGCGTTCGAGTATGAGGACCAAACATGAAAACACAGAGTCCGCCTCTTCTCATCATGCTAGAGTCTTGCACCTGCCGAGTGCTTCATCCTGGATGTTGATAGGGCAGGTCTCTGTAAAGATGTGGGCAGTCTCTAATTTCTGTTGCTTGGGCAACATGAGTCCCATTTTGTCCAGACCGGACCTTCAGTAGCAGCCGTAAGTCCAAGCTGTGCCAACGTGGCCTATATCCCGGCTCTCTTTCCCTCTCTGAGCGACACCACGCCATGGTACCTGGTCCACTTGATCTGAGTGGTGGCTCAAGGTTTGCTGGTCTTTAATCCAAAACCCTGTCTTCCTTTTTAAATTAATAAATATTTCTGTCATAGGTAACGTGTTTCGGCAATAAAGCCGTGGAAAAAAAAAAAAAAACAAAAGTGTTGCGACGTTTAAAGGAGCTACCGGCTGGTGCATCTACATGTGCTGCCAGTTGCCATAGCAATAATAATGTAAATTTTTTTTATGTAAAGCACTTTGAATTGCCTTGTTGTTGAAATGTGCTGTACAAATAAACTTGCCTTGCCTTAAGAAGTTCTTCACATTTCCTAATGTGACAACGTTTTTTTTAAAAAAAAGGAAAATTCCCACTAACAAGCCTTCCTTCTCTAACCTGTTGAACCTGAACTTAAAGAAGAGCAGTGTCTCTCCTTAGTGACATGCTAGATGTTCAATATTAGAATTTAAGTAGCCATGACTTTACCAACAAGCTTTTCTGTAACTTATCTAAACTTATTTTAACCCAAGCCATAATCTTTTCCTAAAACTAATCAAGTAGTTTTGTTGCCTAAACATAACCAAACTACAACTGTTTCACAATGTTAACCACATGTTTTATGCCATACGCTTCAACACCCCTTAACTGTGATGTAATAAGCGCATACTACAGCCTGTCGTGAGCTAGTGCTTTGACACACTACAATTTCTTTTTGTTTTATTTCATCAATAGACATTTCTTTATGAATACAGAAAGTAGTTCCACCAGGCTGCTGGTACATAATGCATGACAGCTGCTAAGCAACATACATCAAAGGCTAGAAGGCTATGTTCACACTGCAGGCCTGAATGCTCAATTCCAATTTTTTCCCACATCTGATTTTTTTTGTTTGACAGTTCACATTATAGTTTAAATGCGGGCCATATCAGACTGAAGTGTGAATTGTCCACAGCCTGAAACTGACCCGCATGCG
The DNA here is from genome assembly GCF_014851395.1 of Micropterus salmoides. Taxonomy (NCBI): domain Eukaryota; kingdom Metazoa; phylum Chordata; class Actinopteri; order Centrarchiformes; family Centrarchidae; genus Micropterus; species Micropterus salmoides. Next base: position 8,349 of record NW_024040074.1, on the reverse strand, counting down.
CAGACGAATAAAAGGAGGTCACACGCAGCACGCTGTTGTACAGATGTAAACAAAAAGCCACAAAGATTAGTTCCAGTTAGCTCATACTTCTAACCCTCACGATTTTCACGGACGACTCCAGTATTTCATTACCCTTTCCTGGTTTCCTCCGGAGATCACATTTCTCCCTATTTATGACAAATGTTCACAAATTTCTGTCCTTTCCATGACATACATAAGTAGAATAGGCCTACGTGACTTAGAAGAGAGCTCGCGACCCAGTGGATTTGAGGTAGAAGAAAGGGAAGTAGAGAGCAGATGATAGCAAGGTAGAGGAGAAAAAGAACCAAATGTTTAATAATGGCTTTTGTGGAGCCTAGCGCAGAATTGCTGCTCTAAAGTGACGTCAGAGTTGCATGAACTCCGATCTGACCAGACTGAGGTTGCATTTCAAAAATTACGACCTGTATCGGATTTGGACCACATATGAAAGTGGCCCAAATCTGAACTGGAAAAAATTGGATTCCATGTGACTTGAGCTGCTCACACTGTTGATGATGATGATGGATTTGGTTCACAATCTGATACAATCCACCACTGCTGGTGCCTGATCATGCAAAACATGCAGGAGTGATCACAAAAACTTGGCAATAGATTTTGAATTTGGTGGGAAGCCAGTTTAAAGAAAATCAGATCACAGTTACATGAGACCTTTTTGATGACCCGATCAAAAGCTTTGCAACAGATCCCTTGTAAACAATCCAGGGAAGTCGTGCTAAGATTCTTGAAACACAATAGGTAGTAGTAGGAATATTAGTGGTAATAAAGTAATAATAAAAGTATCAATATTAACAACAATATAATGAGAGAGAACCTGTTGGACAAGGCAAAGTCAAGGGTTCAGATAAAAACCCCTGTGTTTGTAGAATATAAACATATTTTATAAAACTTCCTTCATTCCCATATTAACTTCCAGTTGTACATGTATCCTCTTACAAAATGGTGCCTTCTGTTACTTTCAATCACATCTGTCCTATACATGTTTGATTTATCAGCCTGGAGCACCAGATGGGTGGGGACTTTATTACAAGTTTAATATAAAAAATTGCTGCTCTCTGTATTGTTCTTTCTTTTGTTGGGCTTAACATGATAGCTGTCCTGGCCTCATTTTTAACGCACACTCTGTATTCACTGCTGCCACACTGCCAGCACTGACACCCAATGCTCTGAAATTATTCATGTAATCATGAGAAGGAACTGTTTCACCTCTCGGGAAGTTCTGCCAAATCTCAAGCTTAGCTTTGGGTTTCTATGCTCTAAATGGGTCACGGAGAAAAATTATCCATCTACCTGAAAACATGTTTTCAGATGTACAAGTTACGCCTTCGTCCTGCAGAGAAGACCATGAGACTAAAACCAGACTATGGATGGATAATGGAGATGGATAATTTTTCTCCATGACTCATTCAGAGCACAGAAACCCAAAGCTAAGTGTGAGATTTGGCACAACTTACCGAGAACCGTTTTTATACGCACAGGGAACGGCCTTTATTTGAGGAGAACAAAAGATGAAGGTCTCTCTGATTCACCATTGGTGGCTCAGCAGACAGTATATATATTTATCATGTCAGGCATGTTTTCAGAGATGATATCTGGAGTCAGGATGAGAGTACTTGAGGTGTTTCTCTTGGCAGTGCTGGGCTGCAGTCTGGCTGGTGGGAGACTTGTGTCCAAATGTGAACTGAAGGACCAACTGATGATGGCGATTGGTCAACTGATGATGAAGGCTGAAAAAGGAAAGGGTGTGGAGAACTTGGTAGCTAAGAGTAAGTCCTGGTTGTAACTCTACAATGTGATTCATAATATTTTTTGATGTAGAAATTAACTTCGTTTTATATTATGTTTGAGACCCCCTGGGAGAGCTGGGATGATTGAAACACTTTTCAGATAAACGTGAATTTAAAAGATAATATTTTTTGTTGTGATTAACAACTCATGTCTGTTCTATCAGTACCAGGTGCTATTTTGTACAAATCTGGCTTTGGTATAAATCTGGCCAAAGCTGAGCTACTTCGTTGGGTGTAGGTTAAAATAATTATCTTACTTACGTGACTTAACCAACGTTAGTCATGTTACTTACATAAATTACGTAGCTTAACTAAAAACAATGTTATCTTTTTTATCACATGGGAAATGAACACCAGTGTCCTGGGGGAAAGTCCACCCATCCACCCCAACCGCATCCTTACTCAGACGTGAACTATGATGCTAAGGGGCTCCCCACTGCGTTACAGAATGACGCCAAGGGGTCTTGACTATGTCCATATGTGACGACTCGGAGTGAGAAGGGTACTTTACGTGGCATGTCCACCCAATTTCTTAAGCTTTTGGTAAGTAGTGCGTACAGTATGTGCTGACATAGTTTGGCGTATCAGACTTGTTTCATTCGTTCCGACTCTCCCATATGAGAATAAGGTATAACTACTTGTTGTTGTTCTTTAATTCCCTTTCGTCTCAATGGTAAAAATTGGAATGTCATGTTTTTAATCTGTAGGGCCTACATGTACTGCCTTTTGAATAAAAAAGGAAAAGCCTTAAACATTGGAACCTGAAGACATCAAGTTACACAAGAACATTTGCAATCTTAAAATGTGCAGAAGCCAAACATTTTCTGCATGAATTATTTGGCCGAAAAACCCAAATCTGAAAAATACAAAACAAATTGAGAAAACAAATAGCAGAAAATAATGGATAAGCAAGTTGAAGCTCAGTACTCTTTTTTTGTCTTTGAGGATGCTTAAGTCTAACAAATGATAGTATGTTAATACAAAGAGATTTCTTTCTCATTTCCTGGCTCAAAGGACAATGTTGGCGTTATCCTATATTTTACTTATTTGGTGCTTTAGTGAGAATTTATGTGTACATGTATCTGGTATTGACTCACAATAAACTGATATTACTAGCTGCATGGCTTTATGGGTAACATTGTTGGTCCACGACTTTGATCCAGACGTAAATTCCTAAACAGCTATTGAATTGATGGATGAATCGTGCTAACTTCAGTGACCCTCTGACTTTTCTCCTGCCACCATCATGATGTTGACATTTGCGTAGCCATTATAGAACGGATTGCATTGAAATTTTGTACAAAAATTAATGTTCCCTTAGGAGGAATTTTAACAACTTTTCTTTTGGCACCACCAGCAAGCCAATGCTTTACTACTAAAGTATTGGCGATACTACGATACAACTCTCCAATACTTTTGTTTATGATCAGATACCTACAAAACCAGTATGGCCTCACAAAGGCTATAGACTTGATTTTGGATAACAAAGGAGCTCTATGGCACAAAAGAATAATCTATATAAAACTTGTAGTTTTGTAGTGCAGTAGGATCAATTCATACAGATACAGTTTGGTAAAGATTAAATGGTGAGGGTGCCACTGGAATAAAGCTCACGTAATGTGTGGACGTCTGGCTGAAAAAGTGTGACATTTGAATGAAATTGCTGGTTGTCAGTTAGTTGCTCCCTTCTATTCCCTTCCTTCAGTTGTCTGCCATGTCGAGCTGGCGTCGGATTTTAACACCAGTGAAGTGGATCAGCTGATTCCCGGGATGGAAGCCCATCACAGTAGGGAGAAGAGGGAAGCAGGCTATGAGGGCTTGTTTGGCCTGGCCGAGCCTCAAGGCCCTTTAATCACAATTCGGCCCCACAACAGGGAGCGACGGGATGTCAGACATCCTCCATCAAACACCTGGCCTACACCACCCACCAGTGCCAGACCGTCCACCCGCCCTCCACAACCGGATGAGGAGGTCTGGACGCTCTATGGTCTTTTCCAGCTCAGCAGTCACCTGGTCTGCAGCAGCGACATGACTCCATCACCCAACATCTGTGGGATGGACTGCAACAGTGAGTTCTAATCTCAGTTAGTGCTTATATCACCATGTCATCACTATTGTCACTGTAAAGGTTTGTGCTGACTGAATGCTCAGTAAACTTTTGCCTGACATTATTTGCTTAAATTTAATTGTTAATTTGCTGCAAATGGCCAGTGTACTGACTCTAGAGACATTAGCTGTACCCATCTAGAAACCTATGCTCCAATCATGTCTGTGTGGAATGTGTTTGTGTGACAGTTCAGACAATCACTCTTCATTTCTTCTTCTCTCCTCGGGAGAAGCATCCATTTTTCACATTCTCTACTTGCATTTTCCCATGAACCAGAAAACATGTTTTCTTTCCAGACTTGATTGATGACGACATAAGTGATGACATCAGCTGCGTGATTACAATCTTGAAACAGCTTATGTAAGTACATTTTTAAATTTCTTCACAGTGGACTCTGCATCAAAAGTCAGAGAACCTGTGCTGCAACTTATATTTAAAATTATTTTATTGATTTATGTTGACTTTATTGTAAAATGACCAAAATCTTTATACATCCATGACACAATTGTTAATTAAAGCTTCAAGCAGCGTTGGATAGGCCTTCGCTAGTGAAGCGCGTTGGGGCACACTTTAGATGCCACTGCTCTGCCAACACAGCTCTGAATTGTCACATGCTTGGGACACTGAACTTACTTACTATACTTTATGTCCCACTACGTCAAATGTTGAATAGGTCGTGACATGTTCATGTAAATCTTGTGATAATCATCACAGAGAGTTGACCTCCTGTTGCCAGTAGGTGGTGCTATGATTATATGAAATTTTGGCATGTAAATGTGTTCAGGGTGGAACTGTTATCAAGCACGTAAAGTCTAGTGCAGATTTGAGCATGTAAAGTGAAGTTACAATGACTTACTGTTTCATGGCAAAGCATGGAACTTCACTGCCACACCACAGACATGCCGTTGAACGAAAACTCACAAGTTCAACAAAACAACATGGCCATCAATGTGTTATGGATTTTCTGAGACAGTTTTGGAGTTTATATGCCCAACCTGCTAGGAGTAGTTCATCACTGCATAAAACGCTTCATTTCCTGTAGCCAGTAGATGGCGCTATGACTTTGAGTGAATATTTGCATATGGATGTGTTCACGGCGGGACTCTTATCAAATATGTAAGTTTGGTACAGATGTGAGCATGTACACTGAAGTTACAACAGTTTCCTGTTTGATTTTCGACGGAAATTGACTGTACAACTTTTCATCACCAATGTCATTTGATTGCACAGCAAAAATTTCAGGTTGATTGGATAAATTCGTAGTAGATGTGTTCAGGGCAGGACTGTTATCAAATGTGTAAAGTTTGGTACAGATTTGACTATGTACAGTTAAAACAACTTCCTGTATCTTGGTGAAGCATGGATCTTCGTCACCACGCCAGGGAAAAGCTGTTAACCGAAAACTCATTAGCTTCACAACATAGCATCATCAATTTGTTAAGGGTTTTCTGGGACAGTTTTGACGTTGATATGGCCAACCTACTAAGGTGTAGTCCATCACAACATAAAACTTGTCATTGCCAGTAGATGGCTTTATGACTTTGAGTGAATGTTGGCATTTGTATGTGTTCAGGGCATTAGTGCACTTCCTGTTTGATGGTGAATCTTCGATTTTTGATGCCACGCCACGGGTACGCTCGTCAACAAAATATCAGTTTTAATTGTTAATGGGATTAGACTGCACAGCGAAAATTGGATGTCGATAGACTAATTCTCTGGTAGGAATTTGTTAAAGTACGGAGTTCTTGTTGGGTGTCGGGCATCATTCCAAAAGGCCTTTTTATACGTCGGGTCATGATACATGTACCACAGAGATTTTGTACATTTAGGGGCAAGTTTATCCCTGATGTGTGTGAAAGCACAAAAGTGAGTTTTCAAGCAGGTCTAGGCTGCCAAAAATTTGGTTCATTTGCAGAAAAAAAGACAATAAATCATTCAATTCCAATTCATAGTTTTCAGTCACGTGACATGCGCAGGGACTTGGAGGGCGAAACAACAGACCAACATTGCAGCTCAGGCCGCAAAAGCAGTTCAATTTTATTTGGATCACCTCTCATCTTAAGAAAAAGAAAGACATGAACACAAAGTGCAAGTTGGGCCCTTCTGATCCATGTCACAGCATCCACTGCAGCATTTCTACCGTTAAAAACTGCCAAGTCCCTGCTGCCTCTTGACTGCGGTAATGTTTGCGTTTACCTTGTGGGAAACCCCTCATCTAACACAGCCCAGGCTTGTCTCTTCCTCAATTAGTGCATCCGAAAGCACAACAACCATTCAGCAACAACCATTCCTTTGGAGCATGTGGCCGGGAATTACACATTTTACCTTTAAATAAAATGAAATAAAAATGAGATATAGCCTATTACTTCTACCTCATTGAAAAATCAAGAATCTATGACTATGCAAATATTACAAACTACAAAACACAAGATGTCTTCTAATGTCACTGAAAAGTCCATTCTCTGTGCAACCTAGTCTCACTTGTCAAGATTCAGATGAGTGCAAAGCAGGAGAGAGCCCAAAAGCAAGACACTGGAGAGCTGACAGCAAGTTCAGGGATTTGTATGATTTGTATGTTTGCCCTATATGATGGAAATTGGAACTACACGCTAATGCTATGAATATTTGTTTCTGAATATTTCCACAGTGAAAAAGGTTTCGGGGCTCCCCACTGGAAGGAACTGAGCAAAATGTAAGTTATTATCTTCATAACTTAATAAGTTGGATGTACTGCTTTTGGTAATCTGCCTTTTAAATGAAATAATTTATGAATTCATTACCATTTAATAATGAAACCAAAACAGTCAGTTTACTTAACAAAAAACAACATTTGCATAAAAGTAATGTTGATCTCTTCTGTTTATTTGCAGGATCAGGCTCATCTTCCAGAAAGAGTGCAGTGTTCAGGATGCCTCTGAGTACTTTGCTGAATGCTCTTAGTGCTGCAACTGTCACTTGAAGGATTATCCACCTCTCAACTGAGTGGCCAGTGAATTATGATGATAATAAAGTGAACCATGTTGCACTTGTTGCGTTTGTCTATAATCCAAGTCTTTGTTTGAGAAAATTGTCCTATTAGTATTCTGTTTTATTATTGCTTTGACAGCACATTTAGCTAAATTATTAGGCTGTGTGATTGACTCAATCATACCATCATTGGTCCGGCACTTCAGCCATTAGACTCAGGTCTTGGTCTTTGGTCACGTTGCTGGTCTCCCACCTTTGCCACTGGCCTCCGGAGGGGTTCTGCCATATATGCCTGGAGTCATCTATTTAACAGATGTAAGGGACTGTACAAAAATAAATGGGATGGAGAAGGGAGCTTCACTTCATAAAAAAAGAAGGTCTTATTTATTTTATTTATTAGTATTAGAATTATTATTTTCTTTGGATCTTACATAAATACAGTACAGTGATTTCTAACTTCTAAAACTATACAGCCTATATACAACACTGTTTTAGATGTATCTAAGACAAGAATTCAGTTGGAGATATGTATGTTGCTGTTCTGACTTGGTACCACTAGGTGTGTATATACTGTATATTATTCATACGTATATGACATCCTACTGATCAGAAAAAGATTTGTCGCATGATGCTTAAATAATCTTGTCTTGTGGTGTCCGAACAATAATCCTGCGCTGATGTGTTGAGAGGAAACCCGCTTGACACTCTTCTTGATCATAAAAGTTTATTACATCAAGGAGTTCAGCATCAATTACAAGCTCTGCAGTAGCTTGGATAGTGACCCAGCCCGATGACCACTCTGTCTCTCTGTACATCATAGCTTATATAGGATATGTTTAGGTATCTGTTAGGTACCATAGAAGGGTTTGAGTCTGCAAAGTAAAAGGTCAAACCCATAGAAGGGTATAGTGCTATTCTGAGGTAACAAAACAAGGGGTTAGAGGTCAAATTCTATAGAAGGGTTCAGTCCCTACATAACCATGCTCTCCCCGTAGAAGGTCACTGACTCTCTGTCCTGCTGCTACAGTGCTATTTTGAACTGTTATGAGTCAAATGCATAAATATTGGATACTACAGTCTCCATGGATATATTAGCTATAATAAAGGCTGTAGGGATGGTAATGTCTGTCAGTCCACCTCTGAATTAAATATCTCAAAAACTATCGCGTAGATGGTTTCCACAGGATAAATCCTACTGATTTTGCTGATCACCTGACATTTCTAGCTTTTAGTGAAATATCTTGAGAATTATTCGATGGAATGGTGTGGTTTAGATTTGGTGGAGAGATATAACTGCGCCCCAAGGGATGAATCACAATGATTTTGGTGATACCTTAACTTTTCCTTTAGCACTACCAGCTTGTCAAAGTTTTCACTTTGAGTTTTCACAGCTCTACAGACATTCAAAGTTTCTAGTTGACTACTGACTTTAGTGATCCTCAGATCTTT
>NW_024040073.1:0-30250 GCF_014851395.1 Micropterus salmoides | reverse complement strand
GGTAACTTGTTACATTTTACAAGTAATTTACCTACAATGCTTATGAAGCACCAGTTTGGTTACATTCCATAAGTTGCTTATTTAACGAATACGAAAAGTGCAAACACAACGAAAGACACGTAAACTTTTTAGCAAATGTTTGTAAAAATTCAAGTGATGCACTTACGTGATGGAGGTAAAGGTACGTCTACTACTATCAAGTCAGCGAAAGTCAGCCGTAGTCATCTCAAACGCATCTTCCCCCGCTCATTGGAGGGCTGCTCAGTGCTCCACTGATGGCTGGAAACTGTATTACAATAGTTAATACATATTCTAACACATTTTGTTTCTTTGTTAAACACATAGACTGTATATAAAAAGGTTAGACACTATAGCTCAGTGCTCACACATTTACTTTTCTTGTTTCATGTTTCAAGATAGCAAACCTTCCTAGATTAAAGGCTAATTGGCACAACAGGTCAAGGGCTTTGAGTCTGGACAACCCCAAGCCTCATTTTCTTAAACAACCTGTCTAGTGCGTGAGTATTTACTTTATAGTTGGTGGTACTTATGCACATGCTAATAAGCGAGTTGAAAGGGATCCCAGCCAAATAACACAACACACCAGCTGCTGTTATAATAATAATATAATATAATCCTTATTTGTAGAGCACTTTTCAAAAACAAGTTACACCGATTAGCACACCTTGGCCAGAGTCGGATGAGCCAATAAGCAACCTTAATTAATTAAGTATTTCATAGCAGGTCCATTAACCTCTACCTCCACCTTCATCTTTGGTATCATCCAAGAAGCTGACAATGCTGGTAAGATAAGGCCTAAATCAACAATAAATGAACAATTAGGCTATTCACTGCTAGAAACACCCAACGTATGAACATGTCAACTTACTAACATTAATTATTTTCTGTGTTAATCTTCCCCATAGGTCTTACTGTGCCTATTGAAGTGGAGAGCAGTATCATATGCTTACCACCACACCTGGCTCTCAAATTTCTTCTCCTCCAATTGACCCTTCGCTAAGCCACGCCCCGAATACACAACTGGCCAATCACAGCGCAGTATGAGACTCACTCTAACTGAGGTCCGACACTTTCATAGATGCGCTCCAGAAAAAGAAGAAAACATACCTAGACTATACATACAATCTAAACATTTAATAATAGTGAAGAATTTGATTGTCTAAGTGTCTTTTTGGAAATGTGAAGTCTTTGTCTACCTGACATGCTGCTCACCAGACCAAGGTGTAATTTAAGGACTGATGGGCAGTCAGCTGGATCAATTGACCCTTCGCTAAGCCAAGCCCCGAATACTCAGCTGGCCAATCACAGTATAGGACTCGCTCTAACTGAGGTCCGACACTTTCATGGATGCGCTCCATTGACTTTAATGTAAAAAGAATAATTTTCTAGCTTTTTTTGGCTATATTTTTCTAAAATATGGTCAAACGCTGTTCCTGGGGCACTTGTAATAGTTACAGTCGCTACCCAGAGAGGTTGAAAACACTTAGACAATCAAATTCTTCACTATTATTAAATGTTTAGATCATTCATAACTTTAATTCATATTTTAAAAAATTATGATGTCTACTGTTTTGTAGTTTTTGTCTCTTAAACTCTTGTTTGGCTGTTATTAAAGATGTATCTTTGGTCAGTGATAATCACTTCATCAGACTTTTTATTCAGCACTTCATCAGTGTCTACTGGGTCTTGCACTGCCATTCAGCTTAGTAGCACTGGTGGTGTAATATTTCCCTGTCAAATCAAACATTGTAAAATGTATAGTCTAGGCATTGTTTTTTTCTATCACAGTCAACAGCCAAGTAGATTTACACACATAAAATTAATTTGGTGTTTTGGTGCTAAACAATTGGCAAGGCAAATTTATCTTCATAGCACATTTCAACAACAAGGGATTTCAATGTGCTTTACATAAAACATAACGGTAACAGGGAAATAAGACATTGTCACAGTTAAATAGACAATAAAAACAGGTTAAAACAGGTAAGTAAAAGTAATTGTAGTGTAACATAATATTCAAAAGTCTTTACTTTGATTGAATAAAAGGCAGTGGTTTACTTAAAAAAGAGATGTTGCTTCTGTGCCATATGTAATGAGAACGCAGGTCAGTCAGAGGGGCCTCAAAATAAATTTTGATTTGGGCCCCCCAAAGGTGTAGGGCCGGCTCTGCCTTTGGCTAAACATTCACTGCCATGGTCAGGGTGTGTGGCGCTTTGGAGACAGTGTCAGCTACGTAACGTTCACTTGGGCTGGGACGGCACGTAACGTTCAGCTGCTCCAGCCTCCCTGCTGGCTAATTCATGCATCACAGACCAACGAGAGAAAAAAGGCGAAAAAAGGAAGGGGAGTCTGGTACGGTTGTCAGAAGGTACGCAGCTCAGGCTTTGTCGTGCCTCCAAGTGTCCCGTAGCTGTCCTCTCGTCTGTTGTTGCTTGCATAGACAACACCCTGTTTTCAACTGGTAAACCGGGCTCCGAAGCACATATTGTGGAAGTGGCTCTACCCGGTATGCCCCAACAGCACAGCTAACACGGTTAACGGCTGACAATGGCTTCGGTTCGGATGGTCGGCAAAGTTACGGGGGGACTTTTGGGAAGTATTCAGCTCCTTCACGGTGGTCTCAAAACTGCTCGTCCGGTTCCATTTCTGCACCAGGTAAATGAATCCTTTAGCTAATTAACTGAATTCGTCGTAGGTTTGCTAAGTTACACCCCCGAACAACTAATTCTGCCGTGATGTGGCTGATAAACTGGTTTCCTGCTTTTTGAGCACACCCAGGGTAAGTTACTTTGGTAACGTTCAACCATTTGAATATCTAACTTCACTCATTTGAGGGCACTGTTCAAAAATGAATGTCTATTTCCAACTACTTGTTCAACTACTAATGAACGTTTTTATGACTGTGACAGGCATCGGTCTTTTTGCCCCCGTCTGTCTGTCTTTCACTATCTGCTCTATTTTTCTGCGTCCTGTAAGTTAATTTTCATTCTCAATTTACATTTCAACAAATACATTATTTAAGTACATTACCTAGCTCTACAGGGATTTAAATAGTCTAAACATTTGTACATGACCTGAGCCTTGCACAGTGTGTATGAAGCAGTGCTCATTCAGTTACTCCTCTGAGGACGCTGTTCAGGCACCCATTTGGAGAAAGAGGCCATGATTAGGCTTCTAAATATACTTTTAAACTTTAAGTTGAGACTTACCTTGCCTTACACAATTCCAAGAGCCATCTAAAATTGCTATACTGTGCAGCCTACCTTACAGTGTGTCCAGCACAAAGATCAATATCTTATTCTATCATATGTCAGTATTGTGCACCATCAGGTGCTTGTCTGTATACATAATTCATCACTGATCAGCAAGTCCGAGCCATAGTCAGAGATGCAGGGAATATCTCTGTCTGCACAAATCATGGAGTGCATACAGTTGTGTGCAGGTGGGTGATGCTGCATAAAGTTAAACTCCACATTGCATCGGAGCATCACCAAGATGTGTTTGTTACATAGCTCGACTCAGTTTGATTTATAAGCTCTTGATTGGGCCAGTTTAAATTAACTATTTTTAAAATCCATTTTATTACCCAAATGAAATGGCAGAGGTCAGCTAAGTAAGTAGTGAGCATACCTCAATGTTGCTAAATGCCACGATAGTCTCCATACTGAGTGAATACTGATGTACAGTTTGTGGGATTGAGGAAGAACCCATTATGTTTGCTAGATGGGCAAGCTGTCATGAGTCACTCCTGCATGCAAGAATGACTAAGATTAGTTCTATTTTTAGACAGAATCATATATAAAATCGGAGCTGCAGCCTTCCACTGTTCAAATGACACACTGTAAGAAAAGTGTTCCTACTGCAAACCCCATTAAGAACTCATCTTACACATTGGCATGCTCAGTATGTTCCAAACAAGTCACATTATTACTAAAATATGGTTATGGTTACTCTTTCCATGTTGTCCTATTGCTCTCTTTGAAGCTTAGAAAATACCAGAAGCAGCGTGTTTAGCCTGCTTGAATACATGCAGCAAGGGTCCCTGCAATTACAGGGTTGAACTCTACTGTGCAAGTGTACTCTCGATGGCTTTCCTTCCCAAAACATGTGATAAAACTCTCAGGTGAAGAGTTTTTTTTTAAGGAGTGGCTGCACCACGGCTTGTTTAGAATAGGCGGGTACAGCGTCTGCAACAAGAGAGCTGCTGACAAGGCAAGAACACTGCTGCATACAAAACCAGTTTTAGGAATATGGGGTCAGTTTATATGAGGCTGTTTCTAACAAACATAAATTGTATTGAGATAATCTAGGGAGCAGTATTAACCAGTGAAATTGACAGTGATCACTCCAGAGGCCGTGGATAAAAAAATGAAAAGGGATTTCCATTTTCCATGAATTAAGTCTCGAGCTCCTCGACAGTGTGCACTCCCCAACAGCGTGCACTGAGATATGCTCCCCTTTGGCCAGGGAAAGTGTCATTTTTATGTGACATTTCCTTTATAAAAAGTCAAATGAACCATCATCCACTGAGTCCACAGGAGATAAAACCCCAGTTTTCTAACAGCTGCTGTTTACTTTTCTACTGCCCTCAGGAAAAGTTTGCTACCGGAAGATATTATCAAGGTAGACACTTTCACTTTTATGAGAGAAGCTTCAGGGAGTTTGGCTTTTATGTCCGTAAGCGATGGCGTTTCTTTCTTTTATAGTCAGTACCGCAATGCTCTGCAGTTAAACTGAAAATAATAAGATTGGAGCTTAAAGTACTATTAAGCATATCAGGAAAGCTGAGCAGGAGAATTTGACTGACTGTGTTCTGCAGCCGCCTGTCATTGTTCATTGCCTGTATGTACAGTAACACATAAACAACAGTATGACATTTTGGGAAATATATTTGTTTGCAGTTTTTTTTCTAGATTTAGATGTGATTGAAGATTGATATCAGTTTCATCTTTCTGCATTCAGTGTTGAAAGGTTCAGGAAGTTAAACAGGCTGTAAACTATGAGCGTTGCTCCATCGCAAGTGTAAATGAGAAAGTTGCTCCCAGTTTTTGTGCTTAGTATTTCCCAATATATAGGCCTAACTCTGTTCCTTTTTAAGCGTACAACACAATTGTGAAAACAAATGATACACAAGCAGGGTTTCAACAGCATACAGGAACAAAACTCATTTTGTTGTTCTGGTCATTCTGTCACATTTATGGTTTGTACTTTCAGTGTGCTGAACATTTGTGCCTGAAATAGAGACAAATGTCTGCTATTCCACAGAAACCGTAAACCCTGAAACAAGCATCACCTCGTCACTGAAACGGTTGACATGTTTTGTCTGACAGGTGGCTCCATCTGCTGTCTTGCAGCTTTCATCGTGGACTGGCACTATACTTTAAGATTGAAGCGGTTTCATTCCAGCAAGCATGGCTGCCTGTTTCTCAGTGTCAAGGGTAGCCATACCAGGCACAGAGGCGGGCAGCATCCACAGAAATTGAATAGGGCTGAAATTCTGGAGGAAGCACGTGGTCATCACCCATAGGGAGTCTTTCAGACTTTTGTTTCTGGCAAGTTTTCCAGCTTGTGCGGTGAAACCCCTACAGATGGTTCAGAATACTTTGCTCTATACCACATAGGGCTGCACAATTATGGTTATATGGTATTTTTATTGGACTTTAAAATTTAAATAAACAGGCAACTGCTTTCACATCTGTGTTATGCTGCATTTCTGCTAATGTACAAATCTTTGCATCAAAATAAGACTGGTCTTAAAATGCATCATCTCCTCGAAGCAAAATATGAATAACATTTTTACCCGGAAAGTCGACTTAGTCCAGCTGCTGCTGCGCCATGGTTTTCTCCCATCCTCTGCACAGCTTTATCTTCCTCTGGAAGCATCTCAGCTGAGCACATTGCTGGCTTGTTGTTATTGTCTTAGTTAGTTAGTTAGTGCTTCTACCTATAGCTTCTACTCTGCTTACCAGCAACGGCTCTCGACGACCCGATTTTGTTTGGTTGTCTGCAGGCTGCATGTGCCATAGGGAGCATTTCAGAATCAAAGCATTGATTTGCAACGCATTCATTTGCATGATTTTGCTGACATGTTTAGATTTTGTTGATTTGGTAATCAGTGCTTGATTTTTGTGCTTTTGCTATGATTACAGCGTTTCCCCTAGTATGGAGTTATAGCAGCGGAGGTAAAGCAAAATTTTTGTTTGAATATAAAACCCCAACACAGTATGTCTCAGCAGTATTGCTCTTGTGTCCATGAGCATGCGATGCACATGAGAATAGTTTAAAACTTCAGTGTTTCCCCAATTTAATGTGAGCTTTAGCTGAATGTTTTGGTGCTGGTGGTCATTGTCACGGTGGAGGAGGGTTTGGGGGTCCTCCCCCAAGAAAATCTTACATTTTCGAATGACAAATATGTAATTTCACATCACATGAGGTGATTTTATTTGCACATTAAAATCCAAAAAGAAGCATTCCTCATTAGCTTAAACGGACTAGTTTGCATCACTAATTTGCTTTACTAACCTCGGCTCCTCCAGTCACTTCCGTCCTTTCTTTTCTTAACAACCTTTTTCAGACTCATCTGAAAATAATTGAACCAGTCTGTACAGGACAGAGCTGCAGACTACACCAGTTTACTCTCAGATTGTAACTGATGTTCTCAACATTGGACAAGTAGGCAGTAATAAAATACAGGTACCTGTTACTTTCTATTGAGCTAATGTTACATAGCAGCCAAAAGACGCAGCCTGAGCTTCCCTGCTCATCTGCGCAGTCTGAAGGGGAGGGAGGATGATAGCTAACTTAGCGTTAATCGGCTTCACTTTTCCAGCAGGTGGGGAAACAACAGACTTTTCTTGGTCTTGAAAAGCTAACGCACTGTAACAGACACCCTACATTTACTGCCAGAATATTTCCCCCGCTTGCGTTCACCGTGACTTTCTGCCGCTCAGACAATCAAACCCTCATTCCTTACAGGAGTTACGCTGTTAACAGCATCTGTCACGCAGATGTTTTATATAGAACGATGAGAGGAAGCTAGCCAAGCATTTAGTGTTGCCATGCTCGAACAGTGTGCGAGTAAAAATATTTGTAGCGCATAGTTTAATTATCGTGGGAAATTTTAGTAGCGGCGGTCATGATATGCGTTCAGCAGCGGCAGTGTGCCACTGGTGAATTCATATAGGGGAAACACTAGATTAAGGCAATGTAGATAAATTTTTTGTCTGTTTTAACTGTGTTTTTTTGATTTATGATCGGAATTTGCACAGGATGTTTTATTTTGAAAATTTACCAGATTCTGTATGCCGCTCTGTGTCTGACTTCCGGCCCAGTTCGATCTGTTCCCTGCAGCTTGACGTGGCTTCCATCAAAAATAGACTTCTGTATTCTTCACGGATTGGAGGCAAGAGCTGCATCTGGCACGCTTCAAGGACGCGCTGCGTCTGATGGATTCCCAAACATTGACTAGAAGGGCCGCGACTAGCTCTGGCAGCCGTGGGGCAGCGGACACATATGGACTCGTGGACTTTGCTGTCTACTCTGGATTGTAGCAGCAGGATGTGCACGCACAGCCAAAATATGCCCCTTGGCTGTAAGTTTAGGAAGCACTTGATTTGATATGCAGCGGAGCATGCATTCTAAACGGCAATGTCGATTATGTTCATTTAATTGTGGGACGCTAAAATCGTAATCGCGATCAATAATCGATTAATTGTGCAGCCCTACTACAACATAAGAAAAATCAGGCCCTACCTTACTCAGTATGCCACCCAGCTTCTGGTACAGGCCATGGTTATCTCTTGCCTCGACTATTGCAATGCCCTCCTAGTAGGTCTTCCAGCTTGTGCAATGAAACCCCTACAAATAGTTCAGAACACAGCAGCGCATCTGGTTTTGATCAACCCAAAAGGACTCATATCACTCACTCCATTACTCAGCGACCTCCACTGGCTACCCGTGGCTTCCCAAATCATATTCCCTAATGCTTGCATAGAGAGTTGCAAAGTATCATCAGCTTTACTTCTTTCCCTAAGTATGTACCCCATTGATGCTGTACACGCTAATAGCTCTTAGTAGTATTTATTGCTGCTCTTACTAGTACTGTATCTATTGTCACTTGTGGGTATTTTATTGATGCTCTTTTGATGCAGTATTGAGCCTGTATGTTGTTCCTCAAATATAAGTTGCTTTGGATTAGCGTCTGCCAAATAAGTAAATGTAAATGTTGGGATGTCACATGTAACAAAATCATGTCGCACCCCTTCCTTCCCCCTAGTTTCCTGTCTGCTTCTCTACAATCAACTGTCCAGTAATGATTTAAAAAAAACATACTCTCTGGATATCTAATCTGACTAAGGGATGCAAGGTGGAGCTATCTGTGTGTCTCCTGGTTCAAGCAGGACTGGCAAAAAGCTAGAAACAAGCGCTTCTTCTGCAAATGAAAAATAAGTAGGGTCAGTAGAGCAGCATTTCTTCCCTTGACCTGGGACACTTAGTGTTTGTTAATGACTCAACCAGCCCCATCTACCTAATTTGCATATTGAGATAACAAGAACCATATTAGTACAAGAAACAAATGCAATGGCCTCTGATTAGGTATCATTAAATGGATAATGTAACTTAACTAACTATTAAGAGATTCACTGATGTTTAAGGGAGACCATGTTGACATTGGATGTTTTATATTCGTTGATGTTCTGTCTTACGAACTGTTGAGGCCTGTGACATCATCAGCTTAACTGATGCAACTCAGAATCAGCTGGCACATATAGTATTTATTAGTTGTTGATTCCTGAAACATCTACCTGCTCCTGGTAACGGGTTTTAAAGTAAAACTGAAAGCTTGAAAATATGCCTCTGGCCTTTTTTGGTGTAACTCTTCTTGTATCTAGATACATAACACAAGTTAATACCAAGTGTAAAATTCATTCATTCATTCATTCTTTCTCAAAACCTCAAAATGACAGTGATATATTTTGCAACACTCACACAGAAAACATTTTGAATATCTTTTGCCTGGCACAGGCTATAAAGCTTAGACTTACAATTTTTTTTTGAGCCAAGTCATTATTGATTCCTTGTAGAAATGCGCTTAGAGAATAACATTCAGTGTATGATCCTTATGGTTAAAATAGATACATAAATAAGGGTTTGTCTTGTCAACAACACATGCTGAGATCAATAAGGTGTCTTTGAATCCTTCAAGTCTAAATGTATCAATCCTAACCTTTGAAAGAGTTGTTATTGCTTCTTTTTGAATTTGCCCTATCTGGCTGTTCCGTACCTTTGCAAACACCACACAAATTTCTAAATCAGCACCCTCCTTTTTGTCCCCTTCGTTTCAATATTTAACTCCTCCATTGTGTTATGCCAGCCTGTAGGGCAGTGGTCGGCAATAGGCGGCCCGCAGGCCAAAGCTGGCCTGCCAGCAATAATATCTGGCCTGTGGCCAGATTACTTTGATAGCGGCAAAAAAATCAAACGTTATAGCAGCAGGTGCTGAAACAGATCATGTCAGCAAAAGTTACTCACATAATCACTTCCTCTTAAGTGATTGTGCCTACAAAATAAAAGCGCGAGAACGTCTTTGAAAAGTTCTGAAGGAGATTCTAAAGTAAAAGCTCTCAATTAAGAGTCTCTGGCTTGCTTGACACACCTCAGAAAAAGCTGTCAGAGAACGTGAGATCGGAATCCCCTGAATGAGAAACACAGGAATTTCCTCTGTCTGGAGATACTGAGGAAATGAAAATAAGCGTCCATAGGTTGATGTGGACCAATCACCGGGAGGCACACACTAAAACACACATGTAAAATGATCTCTGCATAATCAATTTGTGGGAAAGAGAGAAAAATAATAGCTGCAGGAAGTGGGGATTGAACACTCAACCCTACAAACAGGAGTCCTGTGTACTGGCTGAGCTTAACAGGCACAGAGTAAATTAAGGATTAGAAATGATAAATTCATGATGTTCTGGCCCACCGTCTAATGACTTGAAAAAACTTTGGCCCGATGCCAACCCCTGCTGTAGGGTAAAGAGTTGTTTGCTGGTTTAAGTTTGGAGTATCTTAGTGTGTCATAAAATAAATATAGCCTAGCCATTTGGGCTGACCTGTGAGAACAAAAGTTCTACTCTTATAAGTATGGACAGTTACCGTCTTCTCAAGGCAGAACAACTATTTGGAAAGCTGTCAAGGCTCTGCTTGTTGGACCTGCTTGACTAAAGGCCATCGTCACATTTGCAGCATGCTTAAATGTGGCTTTTGATTTGAAGTAATATCCATGGTTTCCATGTTTTTAATCTCTCAGTGCATTATTATTTTTTACTTTGATTTTTACTGTTACCAGACAGAACTATACAAACATAAACCTTGTCTTTCCACTACCTTGGCCTACATGCCATTGTATTGCAGCTTCATCTTCATCCCACTGTATTTCCTCTTCGTTCTTCTAACCTGACTGGATCATTAACTCAATAACTGAAGAAAAATGCTTTAATGCAAATCATTTTCATGGTACGGTGCTGGGTGTTCTTAGTCGTAATGGCAACAGGGAGTAATTCAATTTCTAGTCTTAGTAGCCTTCTTTTTTTAGGCCGTTTATCACTCACAGTTTCCTTTTTTTCCTGCTTTAAGTCATGCCTGCAAGTCATCACATTATGAATGTGATCATACACACATGTGAGTGTGTATGCGGAGAAGTCACTATCCCTTTGTTTAGTGGTATCAAACCCTTGATGAGGGTGGGAGGAGATACCTTTAGGAGGTCTAGATGCAACAGGCCATAACTCACTTGTGACAGGATTCATAATGGAGCGGCCTGCTGGGAGACTGCAGGGAAAATGATGCTGCTTGTCACCGTGATAGCCCTGTTCATTGCTCGAGCCTAGCCTGCTTCACTGCAGAGGAGGGACATGGCAGTTTCTCACCATATTGCATGGTTTTCATTACCCGTCTTCACCCTGTTGGCGCAGCATAAATAAGAAATGCATAGCTCAAAGGGTAAATATACCATGAGTTGATTGTTTAGAGGAAGAACAGTTGGAGAAAATGATTTGGTAATGAGGAGCAGGTGTGCAGCATTTTTCCCTGCAGCTCCAATTTGACTCCCGAAATGTGTGAAGGACAATGGATAAACTGTGACTACCTGCACTCTAAATATTGATTAGTTGTGTAACTGGGAAGTGTTTTGTTTCTGATAAGCAGACAAATGTACAATTGAGAAGCCAATGATGACATTAGCCTTCATGTATAAAGGCCCGTGTATCTCTATGCTATTTCTAGCCACAATAGCAGCAGGGCTTTTGGTCAGTCCAGCACCTTAGTCCAGACTGAAATGTTTCAATAAGTACTGGACGGATGGCCATGAATTTCTGTACAGTCTCTGATGGCCCACAGAGAATTAAGCCTTACAATGTATGTGGTCCCCTAACTTTTCCTCTAGCACCACCATGAGTTTGACATTTTTGATTTTGAGTGAAAAATCTCAACAACTATTGGATGGATTGCCATGAAATTTGGAACAGACGTTCAGTGTGTCAAGAGGAGAAATTGACACAAGTTTGGTGGTTTGGAGATTCACAGAACATTTTACTAGTGCCATCAGTAGGTAAACATTTAAATTTGTCTAGTACTTTGGTTTATGAAGAAATACCTGCAAAACCGGTCTGTTTAGCTGTACATTGTGTTTAATGCAATTTAGCAATTGTTAGCATGCTAACGTGCAAAAATGGTTAACACTTTAAACATTATCTTGCATGGCATAGCATAGCATGGCTGTAGACACTCTTGGTAATATACACTGCTCAAAAAAATAAAAGGAACACTAAAATAACACATCCTGGATCTGAATGAATGAAATAATCTCATTAAATACTCCTTTCTTTACATAATTAAATGTGCTGACAACAAAATCGCACAAAAATTATCAATAGAAATCAAATTTATCAACCCATGGAGGTCTGGATTTGGAGTCACACTCAAAATCAAAGTGGAAAACCACACTACAGGCCGATCCAACTTTGATGTAATGTCCTTAAAACAAGTCAAGATGAGGCTCAGTAGTGTTTGTGGCCTCCACGTGCCTGCATGACCTCCCTACAACGCCTGGGCATGCTCCTGATGAGGTGGCGGATGGTCTCCTGAGGGATCTCCTCCCAGACCTGGACTAAAGCATCCGCCGACTCCTGGACAGTCTGTGGTGCAACGTGGCGTTGGTGGATGGAGCGAGACATGATGTCCCAGATGTGCTCAATTGGATTCAGGTCTGGGGAACGGGCGGGCCAGTCCATAGCACCAATGTCTTCCTCTTGCAGGAACTGCTGACACACTCCGGCCACATGAGGTCTAGCACCGCACCAGCATATGGTCTCACAAGGGGTCTGAGGATCTCATTTCGGTACCTAATGGCAGTCAGGCTACCTCTGGCGAGCACATGGAGGGCTGTGCGGCCCCCCAAAGAAATGCCACCCCACACCATTACTGACCCACCGCCAAACAGGTCATGCTGGAGGATGTTGCAGGCAGCAGAACGTTCTCCACGGCGTCTCCAGACTCTGTCACGTCTGTCACATGTGCTCAGTGTGAACCTGCTTTCATCTGTGAAGAGCACAGGGAGCCAGTGCCAATCTTGGTGTTCTCTGGCAAATGCCAAACATCCTGCACGGTGTTGGGCTGTAAGCACAACCCCCACCTGCGGACGTCGGGCACATACCACCCTCATGGATTCTGTTTCTGACCGTTTGAGCCAACACATGCACATTTGTGGCCTGCTGGAGGTCATTTTGCAGGGCTCTGGCAGTACTCCTCCTGCTCCTCCTTGCACAAAGGCGGAGGTAGCGGTCCTGCTGCTGGGTTGTTGCCGTCCTACGGCCTCCTCCACGTCTCCTGATGTACTGGCCTGTCTCCTGGTAGCGCCTCCATGCTCTGGACACTACGCTGACAGACACAGCAAACCTTCTTGCCACAGCTCGCATTGATGTGCCATCCTGGATGAGCTGCACTACCTGAGCCACTTGTGTGGGTTGTAGACTCCGTCTCATGCTACCACTAGAGTGAAAGCACCGCCAGCATTCAAAAGTGACCAAAACACCAGCCAGGAAGCATAGGAACTGAGAAGTGGTCTGTGGACACCACCTGCAGAACCACTCCTTTATTGGGGGTGTCTTGCTAATTGCCTATAATTTCCACCTGTTGTCTATTCCATTTGCACAACAGCATCTGAAATTGATTGTCAATCAGTGTCTATGAAGATTCTCAGTCATCCAGGTCATAGTTATCCAACGAAGGTTAAAATGAAGGGCAACTGGACTTGGTTGAAGCTACTGGAAGACGTTTCGTCCCTTATCCAAAGGACTTCTTCAGTTCTGACTGACTGGCAGGGAAACTCAGCTATTAACCTCAGTGGGGTCGTTATCTCGGGTCATCGATACCGCTGGTTTGTTAGTGTTCCTTGTTGCTGTGACGACAGTCGTTACAGTCGTTGAGACTACCTGTGGCCAAGACTGAACGACCATCGTTGGTATCTTCACCTGAGGCCAAGACTGAACGACCATCGTTGGTATCTTCACCTGAGGCCAAGACTGAACGACCATCGTTGGTATCTTCACCTGAGGCCAATAGGTTACGTTTGTTGAGTTTCCTGGGAAGTGATGAAAGGACAGCATTGTAAGTGGGGGATAAGTGGTGGCGTAGACCCCCTCCTCTGTTCAATGACGGCTTCTCAACCCTGGTGTAAATGGCTTCCTTGACACCTCTTTCAAACCATCCATCTTCTCTGTCTAAAATGTGCACCTGGTGGTCCTCAAACGAGTGTCCTCTGTCCTTCAGATGTAAGTAGACTGCAGAGTCTTGACCTGAGGAGTTGGCCCTTCTGTGTTGAGCCATGCGTTTGTGTAGTGGTTGTTTAGTCTCCCCAATATACAGGTCTGTGCATTCCTCACTGCATTGGACCGCATACACTAGATTGCTTTTCTTGTGTTTGGGTGTGCGGTCTTTGGGGTGTACCAGTATCTGTCTTAATGTGTTCTTGGGTTTAAAAAACACAGGGATGTTATGTTTGTTAAAAATCCTCCTGAGTTTCTCTGATACTCCAGACACATATGGAATCACAATGTTGTTGCGTTTGACCTTCTTTTCCTCCTCCCCTGTAGTTTTGTTCTTCTTGGATTTTGTGGCTGTCTTCACAAAAGCCCATTTAGGGTATCCACAGGCTGTAAGTTCCCCCTTCAGGTGGTTCTGTCCCTTCTCTCTGGCTTGGGCGCTTGTTGGTATGTTTTCCGCTCTGTGGTGCAGTGTTCTCATGACCCCTAGCTTGTGCTCCAGTGGGTGGTGTCAATCAGTGTTGCTTCCTAAGTGGACAGTTTGATTTCACAGGAGTGTGATTGAATTGGAGTTACATTGTGTTGACAAGTGTTCCCTTTATTTTTTTTTATTTTGTACAATAATGGGACATTATGTGCAATATCATGGACATAGTTATTTAATATTTTGAATTAACCATATACACTTTGTACTTAGAGATCTGATATTGTGCATACATATGCCACTTCTCGCACACATACGGACAGGTGACAAAGGAAAAGCCTACATAAAGTGTAAAATTGGTAAGGTGTTGGGGCACCATATGCTGCCAGAACAGCTTCAGTGTGCATTGGCATTGATTCTACAAGTCTCTAGAACTCAATTGGAGGGATGGACACCATTCTTCCAAAAGATATTTCCTCCTTTGGTGTTTTGATGATGGTGTTAGAGAGCGCTGCAACACATGTTTACATCATTTTCATACTGAAACCATTCAGTGACCGCTCATGCCCTATGGATGGGGGCATTGTCCTGAAAGAGACCACTCCCATCAGCGTAGAAAGGTTTCATCATAGGAGAAAGGTGATGACTCAGAACAATTTTGTATTGATTTGCAGTGACCCTTACCTCTAAGGGGACAAGTGAACCCAAACCATGCTAGCAAAATACCCACCACAGCATAACAAAGCCACTGCTGCACCGTTCTCTTGGTGTACGCCACACATGCGTTCGTCCACTTGTTGAGAATGTGGTGATGGATGACTCATCTGACTACATTACTTTTTTCCACATCTCTGAAGACCAGTTCATATTGTCTTTGCACCACTAAAACTAGGGCTGGACGATATGGCCAAAAATGTTATCACGATAAAAAGTTTCATATCTTTCGATATCGATGATTACTACAATAAGTATCAAATAGGTTATTTTCTTTCAAGTTTTTTTTCAAGTGATTTTTGCTCCTGAGTAAAAGTTGAAGAAACCTGATGGTTAATTGTAGTTTAAACTTTTCTTTATGGTCAACACTTGATGCCAAACAGTGGATCACATCACAAATCTGAGATAGAACATTCAAAATATTTATGATAAAATCTTTGTCAACAAATATCTTTAAGTAAAATTAAGTAAAACCTATTTTCATTCCTTTTTACTCCATAGAATAAACATCTTAATAAGAAAAATTAAGTCTTAATTCGTGTATGATTCAAGTGAATAAAATCAAACATTTATTGAATATTTATTGAACATTTGTTATATTGTTATTGAAAAAAATTATATTGCGATAATTATTGTTTTCTTTTCCAGCCCTAACTAAAACTCTCAAATGTGCATGGTTATATGTGTTTATGCACTGTAACCCTACTGTATGACCTCCTCTCTATTCATCTCAATAATGTTTGACGGACTTGCTGACAGTCTGAGCACATCCTGCATTGACACTCTGTTTTTCCTTATAGATCGCACTAATGCACGGGCATCACGTTCATCAAATTACCCTATTTACTTTGCCTTTCCCATATATCTAAATGCAGATGTCACTTCAGTCGCTGTTGAAACACGAGCCAGCTGAGCAGTCTTTGTGACTGATGCTCCTGCCATCCGTACACCAACAATGAACCCCCTTTTTACCACCTTTCCTCTTGCCATCTTGATTGGATGATATTTGCTTTATTGTACCATGCTGTGCACCCGTGTGGAAACGTGCATTCGTTAGGTTTCTTCACTCATTTAATTTGTGACCTGGCTGTATATGCAACCAAGAAGCAACTTGATATATGAGCAACTTATGACCCTTAGCCTTGACCTTGTTTATATTTTTGCCATTGTGTATATTTAAGATTTTGTGGATTTTGGATATTTGTTTATGATTATTTGAATTCTTTATATTTATGGTCTTTTTTACTTGTACTGCTGCTGCTGCACAACAATTTCCCTCGGGATAAATTACTTCTATGTAATCATATTTCTGTCGCTGTATTGTTTGCCAATGTGTTCTAGGCATTAACAGCAGAAGTCAGATTATCCCCACAAGGCACATAAAAAGCATTATTGCAGTCGCTCATTATGTGTCTGTCACTGAGTGTAATGAAGCCGTGGGGCTCGTTCGCTGTTTTTTTTTAATACTCCATTACAAAAACTCAACGTTAGGGGTCATTTGTCACATAATACTCTTCAACTTAAATGTATATAGATTGTTTGCTATAAATATATAACATATTGTTGCCAAATTGTTGTTTAATGTTATTGTCCTGCTGTGTGAGAGCATTTGTAACTGCCACATGTAGGTGAGGCCACAGACTGTAACAATACAGGGTGAGGAGCATGGCTTTGGAAATGGGCTATTTTTCATCACATAGCTCACCAAGATCCATTTTCAGCCACAGTAGATGCGTTCAGTTGATTTAGAATGGGAGGGGAATGTGTGTGCACATACCATTTAAACTGCCTGGAGTCAGTCAGCTGCGGAATTGACTCTGGTCAATGATCTCTCACACACACATACGCAGGCGTTACCATTCTGCTAAGAGACAAATGGTCCACCCTTGCCCTTGATACTTACATCCAGATTTGCTGTTTTCACATTAGCAGGGCACAAATGTGCGATGTGAGCACAAACTCACTCCCCTGTTTAAAATATGTTGACATGAAGTGTTGACTGACATGGTTATAGGCATTTTATTGACATGCACCTGCTGTATGTTTTGGCAGTCAGCACCTGCACCACTCAGTTTAATGAAGCGCTATGGCTGCGGCAAGAGGGGTGGTTTATGAAATGTGGTTTCAGGCTGTTTAACATACTGGTAATGTGTTTGCTGTCTGAGGTTAGCTATGAGGAGTCACAGAATAACTAGACTCTTTCAGGTTTCAGGGACAGCATGGTTATGCATAGCTGTACTGAGTATTGTGATCACCGTGAGATATTACAAATTTGTAGACTGTCAGGGATTTATCTATACTAGTTATATTGTGGCAACTATCCCTTTAATTTCTCTGGTTTTATTAGGCCAGATGTTCCCAACCTTTTTTGGCTGGTGGCCCCTTAAAACAAAGCAATATCTACTTGTAACCCTTTGTTACACGTTAGTGTGGATACTGAGTGTGAACATGAGTTGTGAGCTGTTCAACCAAAGAGAGATTTTTCATTCTCAGATTCTTACATTTAAAAGATTTTTAGAGGCCTTAAAGGAACATTATATGTTTGGCGCCCCTGTTGCATTTGTAAATAAGGACAGCTATACACATGCATTCATTATCATTACATATCTCTAATAAAGACGGGACTGTGTGTGTGCGCGCACGTGTATGTATGTGTGTGTGTTTGTATTTCGATTATGTCAGTAACTATTCATCCAATTGACTTCAAACGTGGCGGGTGTGTTGCTGTAGACCAAAGGTAGCGCAGTGTTGTGTTTGATGCAATTTGAACACGCAACACGTTCTTAATTAATAAATACTACTGCAGTGCCCGTTCACAGGCGCCAATGTGACATCTCCCTGCTGTTTTTGTTCAAAATGTGCGTAGGTTTCACCTACAACAGTGGTCAGTGGCCAAACATCAACCAAGCGCAACAACACAAGACATAGCAAGCCAGCTAAATAAGTTATTACTTACTACTCCAACAGCAAGAAGGCCAGATCAGCATCTGCCTTGCATCAGCTCTTTTAGCTTATGACAACGATTAATTTCTTGCTCAGTCACACTCGCTTTTTTTCTCTTCCTCGTATCCTCCAACATTGTCTTCTTCGGTCTCTTCGCAGCCTCTGCCATGAAATCCGTACTGAGAAGAATACCGAGCTAGCTTCTTCTTATAACTAGCTTGCTGAAGAGTCCTGTACTAACTGTGCAGTACCCGGTGCTCCGGGCCGGAGTGGCAGTGACACCATTCTCCCTGTTACAAGTCAGTGTCCCATCAAAAGGATTTTTAAGCTGTTATTTTAAGATACAATTATTACATAATGTTGTGTATAGCCTAATATGCGATAAGAAAATGAAAAAATGTGTTTAATCATCCTGTGACCTCTCAGATTTGAGACCACCTGACCACCAATTTGGGATACACTGAGTAAGGCCATTGTAGCGAATGTTGCAAATCAATAAGTATATGGTATGTTTTTTTTGTTGTTTTTTTAATTTAAAATTTAAATTGCTCTATTAGCCATGAACACTTCATAAACAGTTTCTTATTTGATTTTCCAGAAGATTTGCTATATCAAAATATAAAATTATACATACATAGGGATGGAGGATTTCATCCACGTTACCTTCAAAACAGAGAAATTTCATTAGCCCTTGTTAACCCTATGCTTCTTTCAAGTTAACTTTTATGGTTTTGGATGTCGCCATGCTTGTGTGACTAGATCCATTTGGATGGCACGTTTCACTGGTATTAAAGAATATATTCCCTAAAAATACTTTTTCCCATTGTCCATGGAGAGCTGGTATGCAGATGCGTAGGTGGTAAAGCTCTATGACAGCTTTCAACTGTATAATAACATCTGGAGATTGCACACAAGCTGAACAGCTAAATCTTGTCTCATTGGGATCACTTTGTTTGGCTCTTTTTGGGACATAGAGTATTTATAAAATCAGTTTTTCCATCACATTGTGGCATACCACTTCATCAGCAAGCTAACAAACACTTGTAGTACAAATGTGTATGTAACCTCCAGATAATAAGCTTTTTCGAGCTGTCTTTATAATGTTTCTTTCTGTTTCAGCCTCTTGTTTTAGCCACTGTAGTCCAGTAACATGGTTCATGTTACCACATACAAAAGTCTCTGGTCATGTGGACATTTACTCTACAGTTACTGCATGTATATGAATGTTTTTCCTGTTAAAGAGTGATCTCCTATCCAGTGGAGTGTGGGTGTCCTCTTGTGATATTGATTGAACATACTGGAGGACAAAAGGGTGGGACAGAGTGGGGGCCACATCCCTAGATGGCAGTTGGAGAAAGATATATTTTTTGGGGCCCAGTCGGACTCTCAGCCAAATGAGAAATACTATCGATGGGATTCTGTTGTTGTTGTTGTTGTGAAGTGTTGAGCTTTTAGTAAGAAATAGTCCTAGTAGGAGGAGGACATAATATCATGAATCCATTATTATTATGAACATATAATAGTTATTAATGTTGTTGTTACGATTCCTTTTAATACGTCTGTGTTGGTTTGGTTTTGATATTTTTAATCGCATGGAGATTTTGAGATAACTGTCCACAGTAAAGTTTGTGGCTTCATGCTAAAATTGCTGCTTTGTGGCACGTCCTAAAGGCTTTAAATATTGAGTAGAAATATAAGTTTGCATGTAAACTAAAAGGACTTCGCCCACAGAATGTAAAGTACAGGACAGAGAAGTACTCCAGCTGGCTAGGACATTGAGCTGTTTCCTATGGATTCCCTCTGTATTGTCAGGAGTGTGGGAGGGACTAAAACCTTCTGCTGTGATGGTACTTGTTTATTGAAAGACACACTGGCACTTCATTAAGCATTAAAGGCTGCAGCCTAAGATTTAATTAACTTAATGAAAAGTCATGCATCAGCAAAAAGGAGCTGGAATCCGAACAATCTGTCCTATCAGCCGGTCAGATTACACACAATTTAGAAAAGCAGTTCAAAAGCCAGCGATTGTCAGAGAAGAAAATCATATTAGCGTAAAAGCACTCTCAGAGCAAAGCCAAATTCACAGAAAACTCAATTGTTGTGGTTGTTGTCAGGCTGCTGTTGAGCAGATCTTTATTTCAGGTCCTTCTTTTCAGGATGAGGAGGATGTTTACACTCCAGTGTCAGCTGATGTGGCAGTTTACCAAGGAAGGGATGCACCTTTTGAGTCCAAAGAACAAAGAGAATAAACTGGTAATGCTCTCTCTTTCTTTCAGGTTCAACAGAGGCTGCCTCTACATGGAAGTTGTCACACTCTTTTCTACAGTACACTCCCTCCCTCCAGTGGTAATATACAGTTACTACATCCACATGATAATAAATTGCAGTATGTTGCATAGCTGCCTCGTTTGTGACTTTACAATCTCTCCTGATAATTTAATGGCACAGGATGACTTGATGATCTGTGCTCAAGATATATAGCATACAACAAATGCAAGCTCAACCCTTCTGATGGCAGATTTTCCCCTCCAATGTGTTGCAGATGTGTCTTTGAAGTACAAATATGGCCGTTTGGCTCTGGAGGTCCCATTGCCGTCCAGGAAGGAGAAGTGTCTGTTCTTCCTCCGACCCATGCTGATGAGTGTGGGTGACCTGATCACAGATCTGCAGAGAGAGGACCCTGGGGCCACTGCCTCCGTTCTGTCCGCGGGTAGGACGCGACGTGTTAGCGACACAAACCAGACCGATGACATTCTTGAGGTTTAGTCAGTGGGGTTTAACCATTTTTGTTGCAACCTGGATTGACAGGTTGGTAGGAGTGAAAGCAAGAGTAGTTTTTTTGTTTATGTAGGCTACAGTAGTTTGGCTCGTAGCCTCCAGGATATTATGGCACAAGTCATTAACCCGTTTTTCCACTGTTATTAAATTGGATTAAACACCCGCCCTAAATGCTTGAAAAAGTCAGTCAGCTCTGAATGAAGTTAAATGACTGCTGAGAATACTGAGTTGGACATTTGTCCTCTTCTGACAGATGGAGAGCGTGTAGCCAACAACACACTGATAGACGCTCTACTGGGCAAGGATTTCCAGCTCGTCATCAATGGTGCAGTTTATAACGTCTGCTCTCCTGAAAATGGTACAAACACACTTGTCTTTGGGCATAAATGGTCCTCATTTTGTCTGCTTCACAATTACAACTTAGGCCTGCTGATAAATAGCTATTGTCTCCAGGCATGACTTATCGTACATTTCATCTCTTCTTCTCCTCCCCGTCCATTTTTTTGTCGTACCCTCTGTTGCAGTGTGTACATCCAGTGAACGTGCCGTGGAGCTAGAGGACATGAAGCATGTTGTGCATCTGCTGCACACAGCGCTCCACCTGCCTCAACACCACCTGCTTAAAGAGAGGCAGCTGCTGAAGAGACTGGACAACCTCAAACAGGAGCTGTCACCCCTGGAGAAGGTAGTGGATGCGTTTCAACATCTGTATGCCATTAAACCTCTCCCTCGTTCCAGCCCCTTGAGTCTATTTTTAGCACTGTGTTGAAAGTGACATATCTTTCCTGTTTGGTTGGACAGGTTTCTACAAATTGGCTGGTAACCCATCTCTCATTTTTATTACTGCCTAACAGATAAAGGCACAGCTGACTCATAGAGCGGCGTTCCATACCTCCAGGGTTCTCTGGACCGGCATGGCCCTGTTATCTGTCCAGGGTGGCGCTCTGGCCTGGCTCACCTGGTGGGTCTATTCATGGGACGTCATGGAGCCCGTCACTTACTTCATCACATACGCCACCAGCATTGGAGCCTTCAGCTATTATGTCCTTACCAAACAGGCAAGTCTCAGGGACATAAAACAAAAATGTCACTTTTGTTGTGGACTTTAACTGATTTTAATGTAAAGGAATAGCTTGACATTTTGGGAAATGTGTTTATTCGCTTTAGAGTTAGATGAGAAGCTCAATACAATGCATGTCTGTCCATTAAATAGGAAAACTAAAGGCAGCAGCAGTTAGTTTAGACTGGCTCTGTCTGAACGTAATAAAATCTGTCTACCAAACAAATTGTAGTTTTTATATGAGATTTAGTGCTGGACCTATTCATTGGCCGGCTGCAGTGACTTCACAACAAGACTCCAGGAAGTCACTGCGCCAGGCCAAGAGGTACTTAGGCACATAACCACAGACCATAAAACCATAAATTGTCATTTCTTCGGTCATTGTATGGATTAAACTAGATAGTATGTGTTAATTAGGTGTTGATAGGTGGATAATGTTACATACAGACAAAGCCAGGATAACGGTTTCCCCATTCCCCAGTCTTTATGCTAAGCTAACTGCTAGCTAGCGCTGGTTTAATATTTAACAGAGGTACAAGAGTGATATCAGTCTTCTCATCTAACTCTCTGCAAAAAAGCAAATTAGCACATTTCCTAAGACGACATACAATTTTTTTTAACATATGGTTAATTAAACATGAAGCTCAGTTGTACAAAATCATGCAGATATGTTTTTTCCTCCCCACATTAATAACAATCCTACTTTATTCTTTCCCTCAGGATTATGTATACCCAGAAGTTAAAGACAGACAGTTCCTGAATTACTTCTATAAAGGGGCCAGCAGGAAGAAATTTGACGTGAATAAATACAACGAACTGAAGGATGAACTGAATCAGGTTGGTTGTTTGATTCACTTTTTACATTAGCCAAATCCATAGCACTAGTCACAATCTACCTCACTAACAAGTAAACTGCACACCTGCTATAATTGAACTATTAACATTCTTAAAGTGTAAGATCAAAAATGAAAGATAGAATTTCTGAAATTCCAGTGTACCACTATCCACCATTTAAATCAAATAACACACTTGCTGACAATAATAACATGCTGATTTGGCAGCCATGTTATCCATGTTAGTTATCGTAACGTAGCATATGGCATGCTGACATCTGCTAATTAGCACTAAACACAAAGTTCTGCTGAGACTGACACATGGAGTGAGTAGTGGTGCAATATAAAATGATTCTGGAATCGGAGCATTATTTGATAGGGGATATTAGTCAGAATACACTACCGCTGAAATGTTATAATATAATCAAATCATAATACTGTGAGAGTTATAACTATGGGATTGGAAAAGGGAACACATAAGGTGGCATTTTTCGATAGGGCAGAGCGACTAGATAGACTCTGCTGTCGATTTGCGCAACGGTAGCATTTTTCGACAAGGCAGCATAGATCGTCAAAACACCGGCGCTGCAAAACGTCACCATGTCACATGACATTTAAACCGGGAGCAAGGCGGCTGTAGGCGCAGAGTCCGGTGGCCGCAGTTGCTTTTCTCCGGCTGCACAAAGTTGGAACCACACTTTTGCCTGATCTCGCGGCATTTTTCTGTGCAGATGCTTTCATTGATCTCAGCTCACACCAAGCTGAAGCAGGTTGGATGTGTCCGACTTCACGGCGCCGTATTATACCCCGCCCCTGCGAAAGTTAGCCGCAGTCATTTCGAACGAACCTATTATAATTCACCATGAGGAAGTTCATGGCAGTCCAACCAATAATTGTTGATATTTTAATCTAAACCAAAGGATCATCAAAGCCACGCCGCCAGTGTGGCTAAAAAGTTATAATTAGATAAAAATTATTTAAGATAATTGCACTCTCATCCATTCATTGTTATTAGACACTATAACAGTTATGCCTTCTGGAAATCCCACTGAACTAATCATTAGTAATAAGACTGTGTGACTGTTCTGTGTGTCAGGTGGAGGAGGACCTGAGACGTCTGAGAGATCCAACTCAACTTCAGCTACCACTGGAACAGATCCAACCAAAGCCATGAATGAAGCCAAGCCGTGACTCATGGCACTTATTCACGCCGGAGCAAAAACAAATTTTCTGCTTTATTTTAATAATGGTGCCTTTTTACCAGGAATCCATGTCATTCTGTGTTTTGTTTAGTCTTGATAATGATGCCAATTATATCTTTCAGAAAAGTATAAACACTGAGGACTATTGAAGTAAAAAGTATTTCCCTAACATTGGGAGAATCTCCTGTCTGCCTGATGTCTTGTTTTATAAAACAATCACTCTATGGGGAGCAAAAAAGCAACAAAAATGTCACACAGATTTTATACAACAGACAGTTTTTATACAAAAACTCACAACAATAACACCACAAAAATACAGGATCATTGTATGCTGGTAGCTTTTGATTTTCCTGAGTCATAGATCATGTGACACAGCTACAAGTGTTTTATGTCCAGAGTACAGCTTTAAAAACACCCCTCCTGCCTGAGGTTCTTCCCACACTGGTATTTGTTGCCTTTTTGAGTGCAAATACGCATTATTAAATTGAATACAGTTTACTACTACAACAAACAGCAGCACAACCATGAATTCCCTTTTTGATGGAGCGAGTTTGAAGACAAACAGCATGTTTATGTAGTGCCTGGATAAACCTACTATAAGACATATTACTACATAATTTGTAATTAGAAAGATAAGTGTTAAACCCTGAAGTAAACAAAATCATTAGAAGTACATGGTTCTCATGCTGTTATGTCACATGCCTCGCAAGACGCAGTATAGTTGGAAAGTTTTTGTCTGGCTTGTGGACCTGCCAGACTGTATTTAAGGAATCCTGACTTGCCTGTCATTTCCATCTTCCTCAGAAACAATGTTAAGTCTGAGGAAAGCTTCCCTTTGCAAGGCCACTGATAATATCAACTACTACCGTCTTGTAGAATGTTAAACAAAAGTCACCTGCAGGATAAAGTCAGCATTTGTCTAGTACCACAGCAGTTTAAATTTGATTAAACAAGCAAGTTAAAAATGTGACGAAAGGCAACTAACAAAGAATATGGGTCCATAATAATTTCTGAAAGCACAAAATCTGATCTATATCGTAGAGCTGGACAAAATAAGAGGAACACCTTGAAAACATAAAGCAATCCAATAGAAGACCATAAATGATAAACTCACAACACTGATTTGTGTTCTGTCTGAAGCAAAAAATAAATGTCATAGTCTTATAAGTCAGTATTGGATATGAAGTCACCCCTGACACTGGAAACTAAATTGGTCATCAGGGAAGTAAAATAATGATTGTAATTAAGCATTCAGGTCTTCCCCAGAAAAGTGTTTGTTGTGGTAAAAGCCACACAGATCCCTAATGCATCTCACCTCATGATCAGTTTAGTCAGCAAGGGGCAGCCTTATCAAACATATAACATTTGCTGGTCCAAGATTTATGTTATATTTCTTAAAAGTATATACACTTTAATTTTTGAGAGATGAAGTTTTATAAGGTTCTGAACCACATCTGCTGTGGTTGCTTTTGCAGGGATCCCTCACATTTGGTTATCAGAGTTGGGGGAAAATTACTAAATTGCCTTTTACCGACTGCTCAATGATCAGATCCACTGTGAGATATAGTAATCTGCTGTGCTGATATAAACAATTGAGCTTGCTGGACATAGACAATATTTGGCACTGTTTCTAAGATAACTGTTTTTACCTTTTTCACCCCTTATGTCAGTGTATACATGTAGCTGTAATAAGCCCATATTGACCCGCCATTGTGCTGGTCTAACTTTGAATTACTTCAGGGCTGTTGGATAAGATTGCATTATAATGTCTGCTGTGTTTGCATTCACACAACAGTAAATTCAGACAAACCAGTAAATCACACAGTACCGTGTTTACTAACAGCTGGTCAGCAATATGATTTCTCCTCTACCATCTGCTGCCACGGATACTTTGCCTATCTTGGTTCTCTGTCATGCAAATGCAAAAACCTTAAAACCCTTTTATAAATCTGCCAAGAAATCTGTTTTTTTCCAGAAGAGAAACTTTGCATCATAAATGAAACCACAATTTTGAATAGCATAAGGAAAAGAATATTCATAATTCTTCAGAGCATGTTGTTCCTGTTAATATACAACAACTGAATTTTAAGGTTTCTAATTATAGTTAAATGCAAATGTGAATAATAGTGTTTATGATTAACATACAGTAGAGGACTAGAAAAAACAAACATCTCTTTAAAATTTCCCAGAGGAGATCCTGTTTCCCACCCGGCTCATTTTATGACTGAGGTCTGAAACTGTTACTTTGTTGGTCGGAAGTAGAGCTTCTTGGTGAGCATTGAAGCAAAGCAAGGTACTTGCTTCTTCCCAATGGCATTCCGGTCAAGACAGTTCCCAACACTCCTCATCGACACTTTCCTGTTGACCAGCGTGAGTAATTCTGTG
This sequence comes from Micropterus salmoides, assembly GCF_014851395.1. Taxonomy (NCBI): domain Eukaryota; kingdom Metazoa; phylum Chordata; class Actinopteri; order Centrarchiformes; family Centrarchidae; genus Micropterus; species Micropterus salmoides. The sequence goes on along the minus strand of NW_024040073.1, from coordinate 4,076 downwards.
AATTCAAGGGAGTCCCCATACATTTTAAGCAGCTCACACAGATCCTGGACATACCAGGACCCGTTGATGGTCTCCCGGTGGGAATAGTAACCTTAACAAACACGGGGGACAGGGTAGGATAGTTATTGACTGAACAGCAAAAATAAAAGGACATTTACAGTGACTTCTTTTTCTAAAATAATTCACTCTAGTGTCCAAGTAGAATTCCTGCTACATCTTCAAGGCAGATGAAGAGTTTTAAACATCCCCTGCCGGCTCACCTTCAGCCACAGAGTAGCACATGATGAAATCGGCCCCAGCAGGGAGGGTGTGTACGGCGCTAGCGTCAACCACCACCTCATTTGTCTTCAACTCACTGTCCACGGCATCACAGGCAGTCACTGGATCATCATGTTTGTCTCCGCGGCACGCCTAGTGACGGACACAAAAACAGCTAATTCTGCACGTTCCCATATTCTGATAGGTTTGATTGAGCTTTGGCGTTTGTTTGCATCTACCTGTAATATGAAGATCTTTGGCTTTCCCACAAGGCTCCTACACTTGTTTCCTTTGAACAGGGATGTGATATCCTGAATGCTGATCTTGCCATCGTAGGTGTAGACGTGATCATCCTCGCCGTGGCTCAGGAAGACGAGCAAAAAGCAGTCTGAGTCTGAATGGTCCGCCTCTGCGGCTGATGGGACATCAGGTATTTGTTAAACTTGCTACTGAACAAGTAAAAGTGGCCTGTACTACAGCCAGAAGTGATCCTACATGTGCTTACCTTCACTGATTTTATCTAAGACTTCCACCTGTTTGTAGTTATCATAAGCCTTCACTTCGAAGTTAAGCTCATTCAGTCTAAAAGAGACGTGATAATAAGTTTAGTATGATATGAAATACATAGGAAATTCTTCAATAAGATGTTACTACAGGTACAGACAATTTGCTGAACAAGCACAGACAAGTTCTTAAGCATGCGAAATACTGGGTTCCCACTCCAGCAGCTGGCTAGGACGTGATACCTTTTCTCCAAGTTGTAGCGGTCAGCATTGGTTCCATTTCTTTCAGGTAACCCCAGGCGCCAGAAGAAGCGCTCCTGGTTAAAGATGAGTGCAAGGCCTCGTCGTTTGTTGTTCATCTTGTACTCCTCTGCAGGATCCAAAGGTAAAGAGCTGTATAACGAAAAAGAGCACAGGAAGAAAGACAATATTATGTGCCGTGCTGGACTAGAGAGAAGTGAGAATTTTCAGCTGAACAAGAAGAAACAGTTCTGTACCGTCTGATGTAGGCATCCGTCTCTGTTAGGTGGTCTGTGCATGCTATAAAAAAACAACACATACATGAATAAACAATGCAACAATAGAGAATATCATTAATAAACAGTAATGCACTGAGAAGTCAGGCTTTGCTAATTTGTTAAATATCAGAAATACTCTGAATATGTTTGAAGTTGGCAAAAATACATTGGGGGATTGAGCTTTTCAGGATTATGCTTCTTTGTTAAGCAGTACAACTGCAGGTGCACAAAATGCTCCACTGCTGCTAGTATGGGGTCAAGCAGCCATTGTGCTACCAGCTTAGAGTCCTCGTGGTCTTCAATAGCTGGGTGACAGGTGGAGAAAGATGGCAACGGCTGCTAAAAGAACAGATGCCAAAAGTGTCTCCACACCCTACAGATATGCAGGTTAGACTTTTGTGTGCTACAGGCAACAGCTCAGGGGTGTTTGACAACTTGGAAAGTATCATCTGACTGACAAAAAGGAATCTAAGTAAATACATATATATCTTTGCTTGTGCGGCATTTTCTTGTTTATACACTGCCAGTATATTACAGTCCTGCAATAAATCCTACTTTCATATAAGTTATAATATTCAGCTTCTTTTTAAACATTTTCATCATCATTGAGTACAATGAGAGGTGTTTCTAATATTTCATGTACCTTCATTGCTGTAAACTGGATAAACAGTTGTTTATCTGTTGTATTAAGCTGCATTTGTTTTAGCTAGGCATACCCGGGGCATATCTAATAAACATGCAGGAATGTGCATTGGATCAAGACAAGACAAGTTAGCAAGCTGGGCTGTCATAGTTTCATTACCGGAGTTGTCACTGCACCCACAAAAGCACCTTTAAAATTTCTTGCTGATGAGTTTCTAATTTACAAACGATGACAGGAAATATGGGGAAATATGTTTGAGATAATGATTAAACCTATTGCACTTTGGCTTCACTGGCAACAGAACCGGATTTCTTTACAACTTCCCTGTTTGTTTCACTTTTATTTTGATAAAAGTACACAAACAGTACACGTTAAGTAGACGTTTCCTCCGCTCTAATTTTCACAAGAAACTTTTATAAAAAGTATATAAACTTAAAAAAAAGGGAGGAAAAAATTGCACGTAACTTAGTGTTAAGCACTCACCAGCCCTGTCTGTTGCTGTTCTGCTGCCTTTAGCAACACTTCCTGGGAAAGGTGAGACAAAGAGCAATTAAGTACTGACATTGAGAATGGTTTAATGACATTAAAAACCTTGCTTACAATGTATAGCCAACAAACTTGGTGACTGACTGAAGAGAAAGAAGACTTGCAGTAAAGACGTGTCAGCTTGTATGTAAAATATAGTAAACAATAGTAAATAGCTTCAGTGAAGTTACACCGGGAATTTGAAGTCATTGCATTTATTTTTCTTACGTTTAAAATGCCACACGCAGGAGTCCACAACTTATATCTACTTTTATTTAAAAACAGTTACCTCCACAGCTGTCTTCTTCCGTATTCGACATGTTCACGAGCTGTCTTTACTCCGACTGACACCGCTAAAATGAATTTGCTTAGTCAATCCAACATTGAGGACCCACGATTTAGATCCCCCGCCCCCCTCAATCTTACTGGCTGCTTGTGACAACCAGAGAACCCGATTGGCTCTCGCGTCTGTCAGACAATATCAACAGCTAGGACAAGACCTGGAACTTCCGTGTTTCCCACATGAAACGTTCAAGTACAGGGTTTCAATAAATCCTAAACGATTAAAGTGAGATTATGGTTGGTGCAGCCTTTGTATTTGTGCTGAATGGAAGGTTGTGACAGCTAAATATGTACTTTTTATGTTGTTTCACTGGAATTTTCTATCAACATCAACTTAAAATATGTAGAAAAACTGTTTGAACTGTTGGATGGGAGCTCAGTGTTAGTCTCCTCGGCGGTCTCTACACTCACCACACGTTTTAGTCGGGGACCATATACTTGGTCTAGGCCTTCATAAAAATATCTTACTAAAGTTACATAAAATTACAAATATTGCCGACATGTAACTTAGTAATTATTTTCTTGATGAAAGACTTGACGAGGCTGTTACTCAGCTTCTAAAAGCGTGTTTTAGGCTACTATTTTCTGCTCTGCTGCTCTTATCCTGTCTTCTCTCCTGCTCTGCTCTCAGGTAAAGGTAAAGATACTTTATTGTCACATGTAGCGATTTCATCATTCTTCTCCTGTCCAACAATAAACTCATGAATCGTCAATATGGAAATGCATCTCTATCACTGAGGCGGATTGCCATTGATCTGATACATTAAAGATACATATGAAGCAATTACAAATGTGGTATGATAGATTCACCCCAAATTGCGATTCAACACGATTTATTCAACCCTGCGATAGGCTCCATGCATATGAATAATCATAAGATATGCAATTTAATGGTACAGAGCATTCAATTTGGATTGTAGTAGGCTAATCAAAATTAAATACATCATAAATTACTTCACTTATTTGTTTCTCTAGTAGCCTACTTAAACTCTGTAGGCATGTCATTTACTCAGTTTCTTTTAACTTCTAAAATATTTATCTGACAAAAGATAAATAAACACCAGCCTGGACCTTGCCTTAAACCAGTCCTTCTTCCTGTTCTCTGCCCAGTTACACTTTCATAACCCCTCACACATTTAACAGTTAAAAAATTTTAGAAGTGCAATACTTTTCTCTTCAGTCTTGCTGGCGCCTGGTAGTACCACTGTGGCTGGCTAGAACTGAATCCAAAGGGGGAGGGAGACATCTCACACTCACACACCATGTTGCCCCTTCAAGTAGGTTAAT
>NW_024040072.1:0-28338 GCF_014851395.1 Micropterus salmoides | reverse complement strand
AAACCTGTGTTCACGTGGGGCTGAGGTCCCTGAACACTCCGGTGTTCTTCTGTACAAACAGAAATTAGCCAACTCAGTGAGGACAGATCCTCCTACATGTTTTATGTAAACAAAAATGTTTTTTAATTGTACCGTGTGTGTGAGAGTCTGTCCTGCCTGATCCAGTTGCCACGATGTAGGCCAGAACACTGTGTGCGGTCTCACACACACACATATATAAACAATAGGTCCACTCTGTTGTCCTGCTGTTTCCATTGTGCTCCTGGCGTCGACCAGCTCACACACACAGCGATGGTCCTGTGACTCAGTTATGTTCAATACAAGTCAGCGCTGACCGCACACACAATATGAAAGGGCATGTGTGTGTAGTTGCAGACTCGCATAGTACCAGTCCCAGCACGCACACCGAACTACGAAGTCACACGACGTGGTCAACGTTGACAGACGTTTCAAGTACATCCAGCCAGCCCGCAGAAGCTGAACTTCCAAAGATGTTCTGTCCCAGAAGACACCGCGCGCCGTACACAGATGCCGATTAAGGGAGAGATAGCAGTCTTCATATCAGGAACATTTCTGGTTGTTTATTTCTAACTGCAGTGCACTACAGGACGTGCAGGGGCAGCATCGCGTCCACTGTCTGCCACGACTGCTTGACTTCTACTCACGAAGAAGAAGAAGCTTTCATGCGAGAAGCGGAAAGAAGCGGAGAAAGAGGCGAACGGTTTTGTAGGCTATTTAATCACTAAATACACTTTTGAGCGGTGAATATTGGCAGTTTTACCAAAGTTGATGGCGAATCGAAACGTTTTCGGGGTTGAGAAGCTCCACAAGTGGCCGCGATATTAGCGGTGGCAGCCGGACGGCCGGTCCCGCCCACAGAGCGTCCTGGTTCCAGTTACTCAGACCACCGCAGCAGCGACAACAGGAACGGCCGTGTTTCCTATTCGTTCATTTATTTGTGACAATATCAACGCTGACCGCCAGATACTGAAAATCTTTGTTAAACAGTTTGTATAAATCAGTGAGTTACAGGCGGAGCCTCCTCCAGGCGCAGTCACACAGACCACTGCAGCCAACGCAGCAGATGATAGAGTTAATGTTCGTTCGTGCCGCTGTTGTTCTATCATTAAATTCTCAGTAATGTTGTAACGTCAGGGTGCTGATGGTGCAATGGATAAGACTATACCTTTGGTGTGAGACCAGGGTTCGATTCCCACTGTGACCCGTCCACCATTGTGTCCCTGAGCAAGACCTTAACCCCTCGTTGCTCCAGCGGCGTGCGAGCTCTGACATGTAGAGCAACTGTAAGTCGCTTTGGATAAAAGCATCAGCTAAATGAGTAAATGTAAAGTTTTAATGTGAGTAAAGATCCATCTGGCTCGTGATGTACAGAACATTCTTGGCTTGTGAAGCTTAAAGCACTTTGGAACAAATAAAAAATAAACAGAAGCAGAATGAAAGGGGGCTGTCATTGCTTCATTAGGAATAACAGTATTACTATACGCTTCTATATAATTATAGTATCGTAAATATTAGACTGATTACGACCTTGACACTTATCTTGTTTGGCGGCTCTGCGTGGGCCGAGCGGCTGTGATAAACGCCATCACGTGTTGTACGAGGTGGCTTCTGGGATGAACCATATATGGAAGTTCAACAGCTGGACCCTTCTCAAACGTTTGGAGTCTGTTCACATTTAGACAATAAAACTTATGTGTTTTGGGTCAAAACAGAAAGTCATTAAAAAACTCTCGCTCAGTTTGGTTGGTTACACGTCAAAAGGAAGAGCCTATCTACACCTGTGAGATGGTAGCTGCTGCAGCGATGTAATGCTGACGACAAGCAGCCCAGTGTCCCTGTGACAACACAGAACACAAAGCGACGGCTTTTAAATCACTGCGCTTCAGGGTTAAACGCAGCACGCATCTTCTCACTGCAACTATATCTCTTAAATCTTCAAAACGTAACAGCGGCAGTAAAACTGTTTCCCATTCTGTGATGGGTAAACTTTGCAGTCAGTTTGCACCAGTCATTTATTGTAAATTGTCACCCAATAAATAGTTAACATACAATAGAATATTTTTATTTGCGTGATACATCAAATTCATTGATATTAATTGAATATATATGATTACAGACTGTTTCTGATGACAGCATGTGCTTAAAACACAGAACTCAGAAAAATGAAAATAGAAAACATGGAATGTGGGTAAAATTTTAATGGATTTCATAGAGCCCTATTTTATATACGGTTGTTTTTCTGGTGAGGTCTGGCTGCTTGCAGGACATGTTGAGGACTACCTGAGTTTACACACCCAACCAGCTCTTTACACCTCATTTTTTTATATATGTTTAAGGTTTAACGTTTTGGTCTGTAGGTTTCCTCCTTTCCAGAAGAAATGTTGTCGTTGTGAGTTGAACTTAAGTTGCATTGGTTTTCGCTGCAATGTGGTTTACTCTTCATTTGGTTTTTGACTTTGGTTTGTGTTTGTGTGGCACAGGATGAAAAGATTTGGAGAAAAGCTCTGGGTACAATAGCTACAATAATGGCTTATGTAACAGAAGAAGAATGATGTAAAATTAGTGTTGTGAAACTTCTCCTGAGGGAAGCATGAAGTCTGAGTCAGAGCAGTCAGGGAGGCTCTGACCTCTGACCTCCGTCTGTTAGCACACTGCTAAATCTGGACGGCTCCCAACTGCTGTTTTTGTTTTCAGTAGTCGAGTTTATTCCAGTTCTGTTCTGTTCGATGGAAGGAAACAGCAACATCAAGACTATCGCTCTGGAGTTCAATCACCTACATATAATGTTCAAAATTATATCGCGCTAAAAAGAAGAGAGACGAGTCGTCAGGCGATCAGTCAGGTCAGAAACAGAAAAGCTTAATTTGAGGAGTTGTTATTAAAATGATTACCCCAACCTCCATCTCAGCTGAGTCACAACTCCACAGTACATTTAATTTAAATACAGAATGTACTACATACTAATCCTTTGCAGTTAGTATGCAAGAAAATCAACATATGTTTACAGTTTCATTTCAACAGGAAATGACTGATTCATTGATGTCACGCTATTAATTTTGCTGTTTTTCCAGCGTGAAAATCCCTCCATCCATCGCCAACCGCTTATCCTGCGTACAGGGTCGCGGGGGCTTTAAGCCAATCCCAGCTGACATTGGGCGACAGGTCGCCAGTCCATCGCAGCAACGTGAAAATACTACTACCAACAAAATGTCTGCTTAGAATTAGTGTGTAATGTAGATCTGGGACACACCACATAAGTGGTGATTAACTTTAAGGCCCTGTTTACACCTGGCATTAACATGCGCCTTTGTCTGTGAAGATTCTCAGTCATCCAGGTCATAGTTATCCGAAGAAGGTCGAAGTCAAGGGCAACTGGACTTGGTTGAACTGAAGAAGTCCTTTGGATGAGGGACTCGTATCTTCACCTTCATCTTCAAAGTTTACCTTCTGATTAGTAGCGGGAGCGAGTGAAAGAGGACGTTCATTTACGCGCGAGGTCCAGCAGCATAACGTCACTGATTATTTGAATCTCCCGACAGGATCGGTCAGGATGAGCTGACAGCAGCCTCTGTGATCAGGAAAGTAATTTGTTCAAGCACAAACACACAGCCTAGAGACATCTATTTACGCATGATCCATCAGGGGAGCTACAGTCCGAGCTCCCCCGTAGTTTGCACCCTGCCTACAGACTCGACCATTGGATTCCAGCAACAGGAAATAGCGTTACTCTCTTACTCATGGTTTTTCTGCTGCTGAAATGCCTTTTCATTTAAAGTGCGTCCAAACACCACTTATTTCTGTGTTAAAATGCGTTGTAATATTACCAATTTTTTTGGCTATATTACTGCGTTACAGCAAAAAGCAATACATTACTGTGATTGCTCCCAACAATCATAAGTAATATTATTAATAACAATACTAATCTTCAGTTATAGAGCAATTTGCAAAATCCACATCACAACGTGCTTCACAAAGTGCCACCCTGTACTCTGGTTTGTTCGTTTCTATTGTCCTGGATTGTACTGTCCCTTTATGTATTTTAACCTTTTTTGCGTGTGAATAATAACACACAGCAAGCTGTTCGAGGAAAGGTTTGTGTGTGTGTGTCTCAGATTAGTGGAAAGAAAGAAAATGACAGAGACAGCGAGATTTAATGGGAAGGCTGGAATGACAGAGAGAGAGGGAGGGAGCAGTGATTCATGATGGGAATGTACAGAGAGACAGCGGGAGGTTTCAAACACACACACACACACACCTGACTCCAGCCAAACACACCTGGTTAAAACCATAAACACAATGAACACATTAGAGTTATTGTTCCTGCAGATCTCAACAATGAAGCTGGAACCTGCTTATAACCAAACCTGATGACTAAAACCATTCAAATAAGGCTGTAAAAATAATTTACTTTACTTAAAATTCATCATCCTTCAGATTTCAGTCTTAAGTTTAGTTGGGGGTGAAACACGTACCGACCACACGCAGCAAACACACTGGCAACTACTCTGTTGAAACCAGGCCTCCGGATCTGAAAAGCAAAGCCATTAGGTGCGTTCCAAATGACTGCGACTGACTTTCGCCGACTTGATAGTCCAGCGTGCAGGTGACTGCAGGGACAAAATGGCACCATCAAGTCGGACACGTTCTACCTGCGTGAGCTTACTGCGAGCGATGACTGATCTCACGGCATTTGCAAAGAAAATGCAGCAAGATCAGGCATGAAGGTGGTTCCAACTCTGTGCAGCTGTGGCCCCCCGGACTCAGCGCCTGCAGACGCCTTGCTCTCGCGACGTTTTAATGTCATGTGACACGGTGACGTTTGGCACAATTTCTAACCTTATTTTAAGTCCAGCATGCATCACGTTAAGTCAGCACTGTGCAGCGCCGCCTGTATGGAGGACTGATCCTGACAAATTCAGAAATAAATCCAGAAATAAATAAATGCTCAATGAATAATTAAGCATCCGATTAAATGCACAAAAAATAAAGTAAATACATAAATGTAGGCAGTAATTAAATTATACAAGGAGACAAAAATTTATATCTATTTTAATTAGCTTCTTTACTTATTCACCTTTGTAATAATTACCTTATTTATTTATTGTCCGTTATAATCTTCAGCTTTATTTATTAATTATTTAAATGTATTTATTTATGTGTGTGTTTTAATATTTTTGTCTGTTTTATTCTTCCGTTGCATTTTCTACCTATTTATTTCCTCCATGGTATTTATTTCTCTATGCATTTCTGCCTCATTATGCAAATAAGGAGGGGGGGTCTCAAGGGGTGAACTTCTCCCCTATTGGTGGAGCAGTCAGACGGGAGAGCTCTAGGCCTACTCTGCCTGCACACATCAACGGTGAGCTGAGGTGTTTAGCAACTCTCTGACCAATCAGCAGTCTGCCGTGTTTTCACGTCATATTTTAGTATCGCCTCAGCTCGCTTCGAACTTGGACGGAGGTGATACGAAATAACGTATCTGGAAGCAGGTACATGTACAACTTTTCCACAGTGGAAAACCAAACAAAGTCGAGTCGAGTCGAGTCGAGTCGAGTCGAGTCGGTACCGTGCGGCGGAAAAGGGGCTTTTATCACAACTCACAGGTCTGTGTCTTTAGTTATTAAAAACATCTGCCAAAAGGAGAGCGCCTGCTCTGGCATTGTTTGAGGCTGAGAGCATGGTTTGAATTACGGGGGGATTGGGGGGTTCTGACCCACCTAGTTAAGGCTTGGACCCCCCAAAAGAGGCAAAACCAACAGTTCAGGGGTCGTTTTGTTGCATTCTCCGGACAATCCAAGCAACTGTAAACGTCCGTCAGCACAACTGAGGGCCTGTCTCTCCATTCATTAGATTGGACAATGGAAAAAAATGCGAATGAGGTCAGAGCGCTCCTTCAAAAACGCAAAAAACTCACTGCCGATAGAAAACGATAGAAATTCTGTCTGATCCGGGAGGGGTCGCGAAATATTTTCAACCTCTTAAAGGGGTCAGAAGGTTAAGAACCCCTGCTTTAGTGCCTTTAACCTGCATTCTCTCAAACAGCCAGCAGGGGGCGACTCCACTGGCTGCAGAAAGAAGTGTGATTGTATAGAAGTCTCTGAGAACATGAGGCTACTTCTCAGCTGATTTATTTATCTAATGACTTTATGGTCTCAATCGCTTCAGTACGGCATGATGTTCATTTATTAGGAGTCGGCTGTTCATTTTTTTCCATTAAGTACGTTTTGTTTTAAGCCTGTATTTTTAGTTAGCAAAAGTTAGCATTCCAGTTAATATCACAGTTAACGTGAATTACAGATGCACTTTGCTCACCAAAATATGGTCATGTTTGGTTCTAAAAACCAAGATGGCGACATCCAAAATGCCAAACTTGAGGATTCTAAATGGTAGTTCAAAAACCAACGGGTGGCCTTACGGTCCACTTCTTTCATGCAGTCTATGGTTTGAAACATGTACTATTTTATCTGTGGTTAAGTTATTAATATTACATTGACATCAAGTTAGACTTTCAAAATAAAACTAGTCAATAACGTTTGTTAAATGTCGCAGTTTGGTTAGGTTTAAGAAATGATCATGGTTTGGGTTAAAATGATAATGTCTCCTGGGTGAAAGTCCTACTCCTCACAAACCTCATGCGTACTTAGACATGTCTGTTATTTATATACTACACCTACTTTTAGCATTCAACAATGATGCTAAAGGGCTTCCCCGTGCATTATACAAACTGACAACAAGGGGTCTTGACAAAGCATTGAGAACAGGTTGGTTCTTTTGCGTTCTTCTTCAGTTATGGCCCCTACAGTTCACCACACTTTCATCGTACTATCAGGCCACCATGATATTGATCTCGTACAGCCTGACAGAGACTGATTTGATCAGGATTTGATTAGATTGTGTGCAGCATAAACATCCAATAATCTTCAAAAACATATATTCACTAATCAGCCTGAAAATGTAATCTTAGACTTTGGAGGTTCACCTTTCTTTGTTCCCTGACAGTAAAGTTCAACTCTGGTGGGAATCAAACCCTCAACCTTTGAATCACTTCTCCTGTGTTTGACTAGAACATGATATCTATTGCACCATAGAGCCACATGGATGTGAAAACAGAAAACATACATTTGGAAATGTACTTAACAAACCTCTCTCTCGCCAGTCAGGCCTTTTCATTTAAAGTGCATCCACTTTCTTTTGCTGTATGTGTGTAACAAACAAGTATATTTACTGTATGTATCTGTGCATTTCTGTGTGTGTTGTTTATGTTGTTTACTGTCTTGCTCTGAGGTCGGAAACACTGCGGTATACATCTGTCGCCTGAGCCACACACACACACACTGCCTACGTCACAGTAGAGCCTCTGTCCAACCTCAGGCTACGCTAAATTGTCGGTCTAATTATTATAAACGACAAACACTGGTTGCCAAGGAAACAATCCTCCCACATCCCATAATTGCCCCTGCATTGGCATCGATATCAAAACTGCTTCCAAATACTTGAGATGGTTGGGGCGTGTTTGATTTCTGTTTGTTTGTGAAATCAATGGCTCCTTGTGTTTTTAAAAAGCTCTTCAGACTGTCAGATGAAACACAGCAGAGGGAGGACGGCTCGCTGGTAAAGCCCGTTCAGGTACTTCAATTCAGTAAGTAGAGGGATGTAAACATACAGTTAGCATGGTTTAGTGTCGCGGTTAGTTCCTGATGACCTTTTCTAAAGATTGATTCTAGTGGGAGTCGAACTCAGAACCTTTGAACCACTGACAGAGAGAGTTTGTAGTTGTAATCGTACCTCGTCCAGCTCAACGGAACGTTAAATTCAGCTACCATTAGCCTCGTTCAACTAACGTGGAATAGAAATTTCTGAAGGGATGGCACTAAACTTGGACAGTATAAAGATAATATATCATGATGATACTGGACTTGGTTGAAGAAACTGAACTGAAGAATGGATGACATGGATGAATTCATGGATGAAAAAAACTAAATTTGTGTTTATGACTTCCTGAAAACTAAGAAACAAGGCAAATCTAAAGTACAACTTGGCTTATTTTAGCATGAAGGGGGTCAGAAAAAAAATTTAAAGAGTCCCTCATCATTAACATCAGTCTTTAAACATCGACTCTGGTGGGATTTACTTGGATTTGCGGGAAACATTAGGACTAGGCGATGTTAGCACTAAACAGTCATGCTCATGAATGTTTCCTTAGTGATGTGGCTCTGTGGCGCAATGGACAGCGCATTGAACTTCTAGTTATCAATAAGTAATTCAAAGGTTGTGGGTTCGAACCTATAAAATAGAATTCCAGCATGACGGGCGTTATTCAACATGCAGTGTTTCTATCATTAATGTAAGTCTTTAAACATTGACTATGGAGGGACTCGAACCCACAACCTTTGAATCACTTCTCATGTGCTTGTCTAGAAGTCCAATGCGCCATCCATTGCGCCACAGAGCCACCTTTTGGTCTTCTGGATTTGCTTCAAATCTACTTGGATTTGCGGGAAACATTACGACTGGGCGATGTAGAAATGCAGTACGAACAAACAGCAGAGATGAACCTATAAAAAAGAATTCCAGCGCTATCCATTGCGCAACAGAGCAAGGTCTTCTGGATTTGCGGGAAACATTACGACTGGGCGATGTTAGCAATTCCAGCATGAAGGGCTTAATTCAACATGCAGTATAAACAGTGTCTCTATCTTGTCAGTCTTTAAACATTGACTCTGGTGGGACTCGAACCCACAACCTTTGAATCACTTCGCATGTGCTTGTCTAGAAGTCCAATGCGCTATCCATTGCGCCACAGAGCCACATTTTGGTCTTCTGGATTAGCTTCAAATCTACTTGGATTTGCGGGAAACATTACGACTGGGCGATGTAGAAATGCAGTACGAACAAACAGCAGAGATGAACCTATAAAAAAGAATTCCAGCGCTATCCATTGCGCAACAGAGCAAGGTCTTCTGGATTTGCGGGAAACATTACGACTGGGCGATGTTAGCAATTCCAGCATGAAGGGCTTAATTCAACATGTAGTATAAACAGTGTCTCTATCTTGTCAGTCTTTAAAAATTGACTCTGGTGGGACTCGAACCCACAACCTTTGAATCACTTCGCATGTGCTTGTCTAGAAGTCCAATGCGCTATCCATTGCACCACAGAGCCACGTTTTGGTCTTCTGGATTTGCTTCAAATCTACTTGGATTTGCAGGAAACATTACGACTAGGCGATGTTAGCACTAAACAGTCATGCTCATGAATGTTTCCTTAGTGATGTGGTTCTGTGGCGCAAATGACAGCGCATTGAACTTCTAGTTATCAATAAGTAATTCAAAGGTTGTGGGTTCGAACCTATAAAATAGAATTCCAGCATGAAGGGCGTTATTCAACATGCAGTGTTTCTATCATTAATGTAAGTCTTTAAACATCAAATCTGGAGGGATTCGAACCCACAAACTTTGAATAACTTCTCATGTGCTTGTCTGGAAGTCCAATGCGCTATCCATTGCACAACAGAGCAAGGTCTTCTGGATTTGCGGGAAACATTATGACTAGGCGATGTTAGCAATTCCAGCATGAAGGACGTTATTCAACATGCAGTGTTTCTATCATTAATGTAAGTCTTTAAACATTGACTCTGGTGGGACTCAAACCCACAATCTTTGAATCACCTCTCATGTGCTTGTCTAGAAGTCCAATGCGCTATCCATTGCGCCACAGAGCCACGTTTTGGTCTTCTGGATTAGCTTCAAATCTACTTGGATTTGCGGGAAACATTACGACTGGGCGATGTAGAAATGCAGTACGAACAAACAGCAGAGATGAACCTATAAAAAAGAATTCCAGCGCTATCCATTGCGCAACAGAGCAAGGTCTTCTGGATTTGCGGGAAACATTACGACTGGGCGATGTTAGCAATTCCAGCATGAAGGGCTTAATTCAACATGCAGTATAAACAGTGTCTCTATCTTGTCAGTCTTTAAACATAGACTCTGGTGGGACTCGAACCCACAACCTTTGAATCACTTCGCATGTGCTTGTCTAGAAGTCCAATGCGCTATCCATTGCGCCACAGAGCCACGTTTTGGTCTTCTGGATTAGCTTCAAATCTACTTGGATTTGCGGGAAACATTACGACTGGGCGATGTAGAAATGCAGTACGAACAAACAGCAGAGATGAACCTATAAAAAAGAATTGAAGCGCTATCCATTGCGCAACAGAGCAAGGTCTTCTGGATTTGCGGGAAACATTACGACTGGGCGATGTTAGCAATTCCAGCATGAAGGGCTTAATTCAACATGCAGTATAAACAGTGTCTCTATCTTGTCAGTCTTTAAACATTGACTCTGGTGGGACTCGAACCCACAACCTTTGAATCACTTCGCATGTGCTTGTCTAGAAGTCCAATGCGCTATCCATTGCGCCACAGAGCCACATTTTGGTCTTCTGGATTAGCTTCAAATCTACTTGGATTTGCGGGAAACATTACGACTGGGCGATGTAGAAATGCAGTACGAACAAACAGCAGAGATGAACCTATAAAAAAGAATTCCAGCGCTATCCATTGCGCAACAGAGCAAGGTCTTCTGGATTTGCGGGAAACATTACGACTGGGCGATGTTAGCAATTCCAGCATGAAGGGCTTAATTCAACATGTAGTATAAACAGTGTCTCTATCTTGTCAGTCTTTAAAAATTGACTCTGGTGGGACTCGAACCCACAACCTTTGAATCACTTCGCATGTGCTTGTCTAGAAGTCCAATGCGCTATCCATTGCGCCACAGAGCCACGTTTTGGTCTTCTGGATTAGCTTCAAATCTACTTGGATTTGCAGGAAACATTACGACTAGGCGATGTTAGCACTAAACAGTCATGCTCATGAATGTTTCCTTAGTGATGTGGTTCTGTGGCGCAAATGACAGCGCATTGAACTTCTAGTTATCAATAAGTAATTCAAAGGTTGTGGGTTCGAACCTATAAAATAGAATTCCAGCATGAAGGGCGTTATTCAACATGCAGTGTTTCTATCATTAATGTAAGTCTTTAAACATCAAATCTGGAGGGATTCGAACCCACAAACTTTGAATAACTTCACATGTGCTTGTCTGGAAGTCCAATGCGCTATCCATTGCACAACAGAGCAAGGTCTTCTGGATTTGCGGGAAACATTATGACTAGGCGATGTTAGCAATTCCAGCATGAAGGACGTTATTCAACATGCAGTGTTTCTATCATTAATGTAAGTCTTTAAACATTGACTCTGGTGGGACTCAAACCCACAATCTTTGAATCACCTCTCATGTGCTTGTCTAGAAGTCCAATGCGCTATCCATTGCGCCACAGAGCCACGTTTTGGTCTTCTGGATTAGCTTCAAATCTACTTGGATTTGCGGGAAACATTACGACTGGGCGATGTAGAAATGCAGTACGAACAAACAGCAGAGATGAACCTAAAAAAGAATTCCAGCGCTATCCATTGCGCAACAGAGCAAGGTCTTCAGGATTTGCGGGAAACATTACGACTGGGCGATGTTAGCAATTCCAGCATGAAGGGCTTAATTCAACATGCAGTATAAACAGTGTCTCTATCTTGTCAGTCTTTAAACATTGACTCTGGTGGGACTCGAACCCACAACCTTTGAATCACTTCGCATGTGCTTGTCTAGAAGTCCAATGCGCTATCCATTGCGCCACAGAGCCACGTTTTGGTCTTCTGGATTAGCTTCAAATCTACTTGGATTTGCAGGAAACATTACGACTAGGCGATGTTAGCACTAAACAGTCATGCTCATGAATGTTTCCTTAGTGATGTGGTTCTGTGGCGCAAATGACAGCGCATTGAACTTCTAGTTATCAATAAGTAATTCAAAGGTTGTGGGTTCGAACCTATAAAATAGAATTCCAGCATGAAGGGCGTTATTCAACATGCAGTGTTTCTATCATTAATGTAAGTCTTTAAACATCAAATCTGGAGGGATTCGAACCCACAAACTTTGAATAACTTCACATGTGCTTGTCTGGAAGTCCAATGCGCTATCCATTGCACAACAGAGCAAGGTCTTCTGGATTTGCGGGAAACATTATGACTAGGCGATGTTAGCAATTCCAGCATGAAGGACGTTATTCAACATGCAGTGTTTCTATCATTAATGTAAGTCTTTAAACATTGACTCTGGTGGGACTCAAACCCACAATCTTTGAATCACCTCTCATGTGCTTGTCTAGAAGTCCAATGCGCTATCCATTGCGCCACAGAGCCACGTTTTGGTCTTCTGGATTAGCTTCAAATCTACTTGGATTTGCGGGAAACATTACGACTGGGCGATGTAGAAATGCAGTACGAACAAACAGCAGAGATGAACCTATAAAAAAGAATTCCAGCGCTATCCATTGCGCAACAGAGCAAGGTCTTCAGGATTTGCGGGAAACATTACGACTGGGCGATGTTAGCAATTCCAGCATGAAGGGCTTAATTCAACATGCAGTATAAACAGTGTCTCTATCTTGTCAGTCTTTAAACATTGACTCTGGTGGGACTCGAACCCCCAACCTTTGAATCACTTCGCATGTGCTTGTCTAGAAGTCCAATGCGCTATCTATTGCGCCACAGAGCCACGTTTTGGTCTTCTGGATTAGCTTCAAATCTACTTGGATTTGCGGGAAACATTATGACTGTGCGATGTAGAAATGCAGTATGAACAAACAGCAGAGATGAACCTATAAAATAGAATTGAAGCGCTATCCATTGCGCAACAGAGCAAGGTCTTCTGGATTTGCGGGAAACATTATGACTAGGCGATGTTAGCAATTCCAGCATGAAGGACGTTATTCAACATGCAGTGTTTCTATCATTAATGTAAGTCTTTAAACATTGACTCTGGTGGGACTCAAACCCACAATCTTTGAATCACCTCTCATGTGCTTGTCTAGAAGTCCAATGCGCTATCCATTGCGCCACAGAGCCACGTTTTGGTCTTCTGGATTAGCTTCAAATCTACTTGGATTTGCGGGAAACATTACGACTGGGCGATGTAGAAATGCAGTACGAACAAACAGCAGAGATGAACCTATAAAAAAGAATTGAAGCGCTATCCATTGCGCAACAGAGCAAGGTCTTCTGGATTTGCGGGAAACATTACGACTGGGCGATGTTAGCAATTCCAGCATGAAGGGCTTAATTCAACATGCAGTATAAACAGTGTCTCTATCTTGTCAGTCTTTAAACATTGACTCTGGTGGGACTCGAACCCACAACCTTTGAATCACTTCGCATGTGCTTGTCTAGAAGTCCAATGCGCTATCCATTGCGCCACAGAGCCACATTTTGGTCTTCTGGATTAGCTTCAAATCTACTTGGATTTGCGGGAAACATTACGACTGGGCGATGTAGAAATGCAGTACGAACAAACAGCAGAGATGAACCTATAAAAAAGAATTCCAGCGCTATCCATTGCGCAACAGAGCAAGGTCTTCTGGATTTGCGGGAAACATTACGACTGGGCGATGTTAGCAATTCCAGCATGAAGGGCTTAATTCAACATGTAGTATAAACAGTGTCTCTATCTTGTCAGTCTTTAAAAATTGACTCTGGTGGGACTCGAACCCACAACCTTTGAATCACTTCGCATGTGCTTGTCTAGAAGTCCAATGCGCTATCCATTGCGCCACAGAGCCACGTTTTGGTCTTCTGGATTAGCTTCAAATCTACTTGGATTTGCAGGAAACATTACGACTAGGCGATGTTAGCACTAAACAGTCATGCTCATGAATGTTTCCTTAGTGATGTGGTTCTGTGGCGCAAATGACAGCGCATTGAACTTCTAGTTATCAATAAGTAATTCAAAGGTTGTGGGTTCGAACCTATAAAATAGAATTCCAGCATGAAGGGCGTTATTCAACATGCAGTGTTTCTATCATTAATGTAAGTCTTTAAACATCAAATCTGGAGGGATTCGAACCCACAAACTTTGAATAACTTCACATGTGCTTGTCTGGAAGTCCAATGCGCTATCCATTGCACAACAGAGCAAGGTCTTCTGGATTTGCGGGAAACATTATGACTAGGCGATGTTAGCAATTCCAGCATGAAGGACGTTATTCAACATGCAGTGTTTCTATCATTAATGTAAGTCTTTAAACATTGACTCTGGTGGGACTCAAACCCACAATCTTTGAATCACCTCTCATGTGCTTGTCTAGAAGTCCAATGCGCTATCCATTGCGCCACAGAGCCACGTTTTGGTCTTCTGGATTAGCTTCAAATCTACTTGGATTTGCGGGAAACATTACGACTGGGCGATGTAGAAATGCAGTACGAACAAACAGCAGAGATGAACCTATAAAAAAGAATTCCAGCGCTATCCATTGCGCAACAGAGCAAGGTCTTCAGGATTTGCGGGAAACATTACGACTGGGCGATGTTAGCAATTCCAGCATGAAGGGCTTAATTCAACATGCAGTATAAACAGTGTCTCTATCTTGTCAGTCTTTAAACATTGACTCTGGTGGGACTCGAACCCCCAACCTTTGAATCACTTCGCATGTGCTTGTCTAGAAGTCCAATGCGCTATCTATTGCGCCACAGAGCCACGTTTTGGTCTTCTGGATTAGCTTCAAATCTACTTGGATTTGCGGGAAACATTATGACTGTGCGATGTAGAAATGCAGTATGAACAAACAGCAGAGATGAACCTATAAAATAGAATTGAAGCGCTATCCATTGCGCAACAGAGCAAGGTCTTCTGGATTTGCGGGAAACATTACGACTGGGCGATGTTAGCAATTCCAGCATGAAGGGCTTAATTCAACATGCAGTATAAACAGTGTCTCTATCTTGTCAGTCTTTAAACATTGACTCTGGTGGGACTCGAACCCACAACCTTTGAATCACTTCGCATGTGCTTGTCTAGAAGTCCAATGCGCTATCCATTGCGCCACAGAGCCACCTCTTGGTCTTCTGGATTTGCTTCAAATCTACTTGGATTTGCGGGAAACATTACGACTGGGCGATGTAGAAATGCAGTACGAACAAACAGCAGAGATGAACCTATAAAATAGAATTGAAGCGCTATCCATTGCGCAACAGAGCAAGGTCTTCTGGATTTGCGGGAAACATTACGACTGGGCGATGTTAGCAATTCCAGCATGAAGGGCTTAATTCAACATGCACTATAAACAGTGTCTCTATCTTGTCAGTCTTTAAACATTGACTCTGGTGGGACTCGAACCCACAACCTTTGAATCACTTCGCATGTGCTTGTCTAGAAGTCCAATGCGCTATCCATTGCGCCACAGAGCCACCTCTTGGTCTTCTGGATTTGCTTCAAATCTACTTGGATTTGCGGGAAACATTACGACTAGGCGATGTTAGCACTAAACAGTCATGCTCATGAATGTTTCCTTAGTGATGTGGTTCTGTGGCGCAAATGACAGCGCATTGAACTTCTAGTTATCAATAAGTAATTCAAAGGTTGTGGGTTCGAACCTATAAAATAGAATTCCAGCATGAAGGGCGTTATTCAACATGCAGTGTTTCTATCATTAATGTACGTCTTTAAACATCAAATCTGAAAGGGATTCGAACCCACAAACTTTGAATCACTTCACATGTGCTTGTCTGGAAGTCCAATGCGCTATCCAGAGCAAGGTCTTCTGGACTTGCGGGAAACATTATGACTAGGCGATGTTAGCAATTCCAGCATGAAGGACGTTATTCAACATGCAGTGTTTCTATCATTAATGTAAGTCTTTAAACATTGACTCTGGTGGGACTCAAACCCACAATCTTTGAATCATTTCTCATTTGCTTGTCTAGAAGTCCAATGCGCTATCCATTGCGCCACAGAGCCACATTTTTGTCTTCTGGATTTGCTTCAAATCTACTTGGATTTGCGGGAAACATTACGACTGGGCGATGTAGAAATGCAGTACGAACAAACAGCAGAGATTAACCTATAAAATAGAATTCCAGCGCTATCCATTGCGCAACAGAGCAAGGTCTTCTGGATTTGCGGGAAACATTACGACTGGGCGATGTTAGCAATTCCAACATGAAGGGCTTAATTCAACATGCACTATAAACAGTGTCTCTATCTTGTCAGTCTTTAAACATTGACTCTGGTGGGACTCGAACCCACAACCTTTGAATCACTTCTCATTTGCTTGTCTAGAAGTCCAATACGCTATCCATTGCGCCACAGAGCCACATTTTGGTCTTCTGGATTAGCTTCAAATCTACTTGGATTTGCGGGAAACATTACGACTAGGCGATGTTAGCACTAAACAGTCATGCTCATGAATGTTTCCTTAGTGATGTGGTTCTGTGGCGCAATGGACAGCGCATTGAACTTCTAGTTATCAATAAGTAATTCAAAGGTTGTGGGTTCGAGTCTCATCAGAGTCATGTTTTATAGAGGAAATGCAGTACGAACAAACAGCAGAGATGAACCTATAAAATAGAATTCCAGCATGAAGGGCGTTAACAAACAGAAATAAGCAAACGTCTTCACTAAAAGGTCATGCTCATGAAAATATTTCAAAATATGCGACACAGTGGCACAAAGGACAGCACATTGGACCTTTAGTTGACAAGTAATTCAAAGGTTGTGGGCTCGTGTCACATCAGAGTTGAGCTTTTTGAGAGGAAATGCAGATTATGTAGCTGTAAAAACACAAAGCAGAGACAACCAGTTTTTGCTCCAGCGCAACATGAGCCGCTGCCCACCTAAATGCAAATCAACACACCTACTGACAGGTTAATAAAAGCATCACATGGCTGAATGTAGATACAGACTGCAGTGTTTGAACAGAATAAAGAGTTCAAACACAGACAGGTCACACTCATTGCCTCTTCGGCTTTAGTTCAATTTGAACCAAAAATAGACTATTAATAAAACAAAAACATGTAGCGTTGTCCAAACTATTAAAGCAAGAAGGGTTTCCTTGAACCTGCAGTTTAAAGGACTCAGACCTTTTGAATCACCTCTCTTGTGTTGGACTAGGAGTCCAGTGCGCTGGCCTGAGGTTCACCACATGTTCACATGTTGTACATGTTCAAATAGACAGTTCAGTACCAGGAAAGATAGTAGTACAGAGAGAAGAGAAAGAAGACAGAGGGGGAGTAAAGGACAAAGAGGAGAGAAAGTAGGCACAACAATGCAACAATAGAAGTCTGTCTTGAAGACCTCAAAGGGGAGCTTGTTTGGAAGGATGGAGAAGAGAAAGAGTTGGAGGCTTCCGTGTCTCCAAACAAACTGACGCCATGTTGAAAATCCTGCTTCATGTTTATTATTCTGACAAACTTTCTCTGAGTCCTTCATCCCTCCTTCCTCTCCTTTCAGTCCAGCCTTGACCCCTCTGCAGTCTGAGCTGCTTTCACAAAAAACAGACCACGAATGTTCAAGATGTCGCATTTTAGTTCTTGTTTTCTGGCTGTAAACAGCAGTTTGTCCTCTCTGATCTGTTTTTCCATTAAATCTGCTCAGTGTAAAGCATCTGCAAAGAGGAGACATTCCTGGATCATACTTTGGTTCCATTACATTCTTGGGTCCCGCAAACAAATAAACGTGCCACAAATTAAACATATTTACTGTATTTTATGCCACGAAAAATGTTTATTGGCAAAGAAAGCAAAGAAGCTGATTTTGGTATGAAAGGATTGATAAGAAGTTCTGTGTATTTTCCATGGCACTGGAGCAGAGGGGAGGAAACAAAACATCTCCTCTAGATAGGTTTATTTCCCATATTTGGTAGGAACATGTGAACATGTCTGCAAATCCATGCAGAGGGAGGGTATTATAGATAACTGTAAGTCCAGTCCGTTCTCATTCTCAGGTCATCAAATACCTACGCTTTGTCACCTTCTTCAGCGTCTGGTACTGACGCACATGGCACCCTCTCGCTTCATAGTTAAACTCACCAGGGGAAGCCCTTTAACAGAAAACTCAAAAACCGGACTTTCACCCAGGAGACCGTTGTTTGTTTCCAGTGTGAAACCATTGTCTTTTTCTAAACTTGAACAACTAGTTTTGTTGCCTAAAGTTAGTCTTATTTTGAAAAGCCTAACCGAACATTGCATGTTTATTCATGCTAACTTGACCACGGAGTCCTACACGTGCAAAAACAACACTAAAGGGGTAGCCAGGGCGTTAAGAAGCGACGCCAAGGGGTCTTTCCCAAGGCCCCATCTACACTACTACGTTTTAGTTTAAACACAAAGTTTTAAAACGAGTACGATCTCCGTCCTCAGCAGCGTTTTAGCTGCATATCAGAGTTGATCTCCGACTGAAAACGCACATCTAGTGGGCGTTCAGGTACACTGGGTGTGCGCGTGCCAGTGTTAACAGGAAGCAGATGGTCTGTTCCGTAGTTAGAGAAGATTTGGCAAGGAAGAACCGCACCAGATTTTATTTTGCATGGACCGATAACGAGCTGGGACTGTTACTGAATGTAACACGGGGGTTACAAGCGGCTGTGGCGGCGGGAAACAGACTGGGAGTCGCTGCAAAGTAAACGGCGACATGCACAGTACAAGTGTAGGCTGTAAGTGTTATTTACACGGTACAGAATAGTTTAATAATTTCCCGTATTTGTGATCATGATCACATTATACCCAGATACAAAGAAGCAGCTTCCAGCCCTCAGATGTTGTGTAACTACATCTCCCAGAAATCACCTGTCAATCGTGCAGAACTCGACTTCCCTGCAGGAAGATGAAGAAAATGAGGAGGAAGAAAAGCAGCTGGAAAAGAAAAGAGGGAGGAAACACAGCGAGCACCAACTGAACGCAGAGCATAACCAAACAAGTGCAAAGGATTATGGGATACTGAGGACACACTAGCTGTGAAAGCTGGAACGACACACACACACACATAATGCATCAATAAGGTCAGTTTGACCCAGTTTAGACAGTGACGTATGTTTGTTCTTGACTAAGTGTGTTATTAGTAAGATCGATGCCCAGAAGGACTTAGCTGTCATCTGCCTGCCAACACACACACTCACAAGCACAATTATAATTCCATTAGTGTTTTCCTCAGGCAGTAACCGAAGGGTATTATTGGCTGACACGCAGAGATGCACTCCCCAATGATTCAGCCTTCACACACAAACGCAGTGTAAAGCCCAGACACACACACACATGCCTCAGTGAAGTGGCGTGTGATTAGTCACTGTTTGGATGTCAGCCAGCGAGAGTAGAGTTTCACTCAGGATCCACTCTGACAGCTCTGAACCTTCAGTGGACATTTTAAAACACAACTGTCCCACTCTTTACGTGAGAACCTGAACACACCGCTTTCAAAAGTTTTAATAATCTGTCGTGTGCAGTCTGGTGCAGTCTTTTCTCAGCATCTTAAATAAAACACAGATGTGTTCAAGTGACTGTGTCTGTGCAGATGGTGCCTTCACTGTCACCTCGCTCACTGTGTAAATGGGAACGGTGTTACTTTACATGAAGCCAAAAACACACCTTTTTCTCCCATCTGTCAGGAAAAGAACACGACTTCTGATTTCTGTCATGATCTCTTAGAGTAAAAGGTTTCAGTAAAAATGTAAGTCTGGTGTCATATTGTTTGGACCCAATCCAACAACCTGTCAGTCCATCTCTCAGTACGTCCTGACTTCATGTGTGTGGCTCTCAGCTCCGAGCTCTTTTGGGCTCTGCTGAAGACATAAATCTTTAAAAATATGAAGTGTCGTGTTTAAAGGGCTCAGTCATTTCCTAAACAGCTGCTCGCTGCAGCTTTAATCAAACAAACAGCAGGAAATGGTGCATTTGTTGGGGACTACTTTCAGCAGCGGATGAATCCACATGTGGTTTGTAGGACTGAGTCAGGATGAACTACAGAGTGTGTGTTCAGTGACATGTCATCGGTTTGGCTCTGCACGTGAGATTTGATGACAAAAAGAAAGCTAGAATATCAGCAGGACGATGCTTCTGGGCGTGTTTCTGTTTATTAAATACAATACTAATAAAGATTTATTACAGATCCATGACTGTGTAATAGTCAGTTATTTACTTCTGCTCTCTCTCTCTCTCTCTCTCTCTCTCCCCCCTCCGTCTCCATCTAGCTGACATTCCACATTTTCTTTGTGGGGAAGTTTGTTTTTAAAAGCAGCCGTTTGAAAGATGAGACAATGAGAGAAAGTGACACAGACACAAACAGGATGAGGGGGATCAGATTCATGTTATCTCCCTCGCTCTCCCTTTGGAGCTGAACCCATCTGAGTCAACTCTGTCTTTAACCTCAGTAACTAAAGTATTTCTGAGTAGTCCAACGTACACTGAACACAACAATATACAACATTTATACAACAATTAAAAGGCTGTAAATAAAGGAAGCGAAAACCATCCAAAAGGCACCGAATAAAAGGAAATCACGAAACTGGAAACTGCTGCCGTGCAGATGAATACAGATGAATCCTTCAATCCAGATCACATCAGTTTAGTTGCTATTTGGCTTGAGAGTGAAAAGTCCTCCATGGACCCCCTGCAGGCTGCAATGCCCATTACAGCCTCCACAAGTGAGGGACGGAACACAGTGATGATAATGTTTGTTTGGGGAGTCGCGGGGTCATTAAAACCAAACAGGGTCCATCCTCTGAGGAGCAGCACTGGGATCAGTGAATATAATGCGCGCTAAAATTCAGACACTTTCTAAGATGAGGTCAGGCAGACTTTCTATTCAGACCATTATGGTTATTTAACCAATCAGAAGAATCAGTCAGTCACACAAACGTGGTAACGCAGTACCTGTGTATGTGGGGATACATCGCTATTGTGCAAAAATGTGAAACACACACACACACACACACACACTCATTTACACGTTACAACAGTGCTGTGGCGCAAAAAGCACGTAGACGCGCAGGAAAAATTTCCATGAGAGAAAATCTTGATCATACAAGAAGCTTTCAAATCATCAATACTGTGATCGACCCCCCCCCCCTTCTTCTTCTTTTGTTTCTTTTTCATTTTAAGATAACTGTCAGCTGTGGTTTTTATATGTTTCAATAAGGCTTTTGTCTTCACTTGGAGGGTCCGCTACGAGCCCCGGACCAGATCTGCTCCTGTGCAAAATAAAAAAGGAAACACCAAACTGGAGGTCAAAGTGAGTGAAGTGTGAGCGTACCTCTGTGCCGGTGTGGAGCGGAGACATGTACGTCCAGCTGCCGGTGAGTCCCTGCAGACCCCGCTGATCTCAACTCTTCCCTCCCTCCCTCCCTCTCTCTCTCTCTCTCTCTCTCTCTGGTGTTCCTGCTGTTTCACCGGCCGCTCCGGACGCATTGGATCAAACACTCTCCGTGCTTTCAACAACTCACCCCCCTCTCTTTCTCTCACCCTCTCTCCCTCTCTCTCTCACACACAAAACGGTCAAACACGCACAGAAAGCTCTTTCAGTCCTCCGGTTCGTCCGCTAACCTACTTGGCCACGTTTTACGCACCAAAAGCACAAAAAAGAGAAGTGAATCCATCCAACATCTGTCCGGTAAGATCTTCCTGAAGCCTCCACATCCGCTTTGAGGTTTAGAAAAAGTTCAGAAAAGAAGAATAAAAGTTTTAGAGCGAGTGTTAAGAAAGTGGAAGATGTGGAGATGAGCTCCGGGCGGCGGAGAGTCGGCTCCGTCTGCTGCTGCTGCTGCAGGGGACGGAGGGAGGGGGAGGTCCAAAAACCATCAGAGAGAGAGGGAGAGGGAGAAAAGAGAGAGAGACTTCTGACAACCGGCCAGCTGTTTACAAGCGAACAAAACACTTTCTAAGAAACAGTTTCACTCTGCAGAGTCTGCTCTAATCCTGCAGATAAAGTTACAGCGGCTCTTTAAAGAAGCAGCAGTCAGTGTGTAGCTGCTGAAACTAAAGTTTACAGGAGAAGCGCAGGTGTGACTGATAACTTTAATTGAGGCGCTGATCATTAGTCTAATTAGTGTCCTTATAAACCAGGTGAGCCAACACTGCCCGATGGAAGGAGGCCTTCAGTTCTGTTGTTGGTTACATGATATGAAGTGTAAAACATCAGCCAACAGATAGTGTGACACTGAAGTTTGGATGGAAAACAGTAACACAGACAACAAATAAAAAAGAGGTTATGAATATATTTAAAGGGATACATGAGGGTTAATGATACCCAGATGCATGCATTTACAGTACACACAGACCACAGCTGGAATTTTACTTCACTTGAGCATTTTCTGCTCCTTTATACTGCAAATGTTGTCCTTTTTACTCCACTACATTTATCTTTAGATACTTTGTAGATTTAGAATATTACTACGAAATATAATCAAGCATTATGTATTATTATAGAATAAACAGTAAAGTAAAGTAAAGAGGTGGTTTTGTGCTTTTTGCCTTTTTCCTTCTCCTTTGATTTATAAACCTTTTCTGTGCTTAAACAGGTTTGCAAAGTGAAAAAGCCCAAAGAGAGTTCCCATCTCCCAAACACTAGCTACCCTCCAGGCAGTCAGTGGACATAAAGTTGTTCCTGTGATGTAGAGACAGAGCTCAGTTAAAACTTTATGGATACAGATTAATAACTCACCGCTCTGAAACTCTCGCTCCAGTCCGGCTGAACCCGAGCCGTTTACCGGCTTCTCGCCGACCCGCCCTTCTCTGCTTCTGATTGGCTAGTAGTCCTTAACTAGGAACTGAGCATGTGCAACTCCCAACAAAGATCATTTAGAGACAAGATGTATCACTCCACAGCTAAAACGAAGCCTTCAACACAGGCTGAAAAGAGGAGCTGCAGCAATGTGCAGTAGGACACAAATATAACCATGGAAACCTGCTCTGGTACAAACTCTGAATAAGATGAGGAACCTGGAAATGAGCAGAATATAACCTCTTTAAATAATTAAGAAACACAGAAGCAGTTTCTTCCCACAAGCCATCACTCTGATGAACAGCTGATTTCTGAATCACAGTGTCAGGAACTATTCCTGTGCAATAACCCAGTAACTCTGTCTCTAATCAGCACCTGTTTACTGGTTTCCACTTATTATCTATTTATTCACCATTCTCTATTTCAGTGCTGTTCATACTATGTCATATTGTATATACACCTCCCTCAGGTCATAAGGTCATAGGTCTTATTTATTTTTTCCAGCATCCTTTGCACTGTGCTCCATCACACTGTGTACATGTATGTGTACCTGTATATCATATCCACCTTCAACATGTACATAATGAGAATAATAGTTTACTCTTGCATCCTTTGCACTCTGATCACTGCACTATTTCTCAATATGTCTATATTGTTTTGTTCATAGTGTGTATATTAGTGTTGTCTACACTGTAGTTTGTGTCTGATTTTATTTATTATTATTTATTATTGTGTTATTGTATCTTTGTACAAGTAAACACATCGTGAGCAATTTACAATCCTGAGTCAAATTCCTCGTATGTGAACACATACCTGGCAATAAAGCTGATTCTGATTCTGATTCTGATTAAAATGAGCTCCACTTTTACCAGCTGCAACATTAAAGTGATGAAGAAATTAAATCAGAATCAGAAATACTTTATTGATCTCAGAGGGGAAATTCTTGTCTCACAGTTGCGCGCATTGCACATCAAGGCATAAAGGACTAGAAATAATAATAGAAGTTAGAAGGTATATAAAGAAATGTATAAATATAAAAAGTATAAATAAAATATAAAGAAAACATATAAAGGAGTATGGATATGTACAATATTTACATTATCAATAGAATTGTTAGTAGAGAATAAATAGAAGCAGAATTGCAGTGGAGAATATTGCACTTTAAATATTAAAACGGGTATTACACAGAATGTGAAGTATTTCACTACAAGGTCCAGTTTAATAACCAACTAAGGGTTTATTATAATTATAATCCAATAACATAAAATGGGCCGTTCTGCATGATGTGTACTTTTACTTTAGGCATTTACAGTGAATGCAGGACTTTTACTTGACAGAGAGTATTTGTACACTGTGGTAATACGAGGATCAAGGAGGATATAGTTATTGTCATCACTCAGCTATCAAACAAGCGACATGTAAACAGGCAAACAAATAAACATGACAAAAGAAAATACACACCACAGTTAAAATAAAATAACCATCTATAAAAATTATCAGTGGTATTATTACTTTTACTTAAGTAACACATCTGAGTACTTCTTCCACCACTGACAGTATTTCTTATATTTGTTTATTACATCGTTTTAAAATGATCTTTAGAATTTCTGTTTTCTTTTATTTATATTTATTTTATATAGTTCATTAATCACTATAAAAAATAAAAATATAAAAATATATATATATTAATTATCTCTCTCTCTTTGCAAACATGTTTTAAGATTTGATGGTAAAGATTCAGCTGAGGACGTTTAACAGCATCAGGCCCGTCTTCTAAATGGATAGTGAGAGAGCCATAACTGCATTTCACTGGTCACTGGAACATAAAAACTGAGGACTTTGCCCCAAAATAAGGTTTAAAAAGTGTTTTTCCCCAGAGACTTTCCAACAGTGTTGGGGAGTAACAAGTTACCTGTAATTTAGTTATGCAATTTAATTAGAAAATAAATCCAACTGTAATCTGTTACTGGGAAATAATTACAGTTAGTCATGAAAATGTTCACGATTACTCCGGGGTTACATCTGAATACGTCCTGTAAAACGCTCGTCTATATGTTGAATAATATTCATTTTGTTGCTTTGCATGTTTTTCATTTGCACAGAGTTCCTGTGGCCGTTTCCAGCCACAGCTGTTAAGTGTGATGCTGTTCTGATGCTTCTGATTGGTTCTCCTAAATCCAGACATTTCCACTGCAAATTAGAGCAGAAAATGTCTCCAGACTGCAGGAAATTAAGTGCTTAATGCTCCCGACCAATTTTCAACAGAAAGTAAAACCTAATTCTAACCTGAACACTGAAACCAAGTCTTGATCAAACAGCACTTTCTACCTGTGTGGACAAAAACTGATCGGTGAGTGTGCATTAAGGTTAAAGGGTTAAAATCCTGAAAATAATTAAATATTTGGTATTTTTAAGCAGGGAAGACGTTTTTTAAGAGATTAATGAAAAAAAAAAGCAGAAAAAATATTGATGTATGATGATTTTATAGCAATTTTTTGTGCATGTACAGTTTTAGCCACAAAGGTGTCCAGAGGGTGCAAAAATTGAAATCTGACGCCACATAAAAATACTAATGCAAACAAATCAATTTTGTTGGAAATCTTTGACATATCCAAGAGTCTAATTACCACCAAAGCCTCACCTCCCTACTATTTATTTCAAGGAAAATAATTCACATTTAGTGTTTTTATATATATAATTAATAATTAAAATGACTAAACTGGTATTTAAAGGGTTAAAATCCTGAACATTATTAAATGTTTGGTAGTTTTGAGCAGAGGAAAAGTTGACTGAAAATGAAATAAATATAGATGTATGTTGATTTTATAGCAGTTTATTTGTGCGTGTACAGTTTTAGCCACGAAGATGTTCAGAGGGTGTAAAAATTTGAGGAGGGCATTAAGGTTAAAGTGCAAAAGCATGAAACACACACATTTACACAAAGAGCTACGTGGAAAAGGGAGACATTCTTGACCACATCTGTTCCTTCTAAACAACCAGTTTACCAGTCTGGACCAGTCAGCGCTTTATACTGGACACACACACACACTCACTGGTGGAATGCATCCACAAACAGAAGCAGATGTAAGCAAGTGTGAACACTTAAAATAAGGACACACACACACAGACACAGACGGTAAACAGAGCTGGTGAGCTGGCACCGGTCCTGACACTGTTATTCCAAACTCAGACATTCCTCAGCTCACTTTCCTATTGACAAAAACCCTGCGTGTGTGTGTGTGTGCGTGTGTGTGTGTGTGCGTGTGTGTGTGTGTGTGTGTGTGTGTGCGCGCTTCCTTTATGTGACAATACACACAGTCCCCGTAACGTAAATCATTATATTATAGGGTGAAAGTTTGGTTTTACAGCTTG
This sequence comes from Micropterus salmoides, assembly GCF_014851395.1. Classification (NCBI taxonomy): domain Eukaryota; kingdom Metazoa; phylum Chordata; class Actinopteri; order Centrarchiformes; family Centrarchidae; genus Micropterus; species Micropterus salmoides. The sequence continues at coordinate 2,349 of NW_024040072.1, read as the reverse complement.
GGGTAAGTCTCCAGGAAATGAATGGAAGTCTATGGAACGTCCTCTGAAGTGATGGAAACGCCGCAGCGTAAAACACTTCCTGTCACCAGGATGAACTAACTGTTGCATCATATGAGCAGCTAAAGTATTCTGAAACTTTTTATTGGTTGTGTTCAGGTGCTCACAGCTCTTGGTTGATCATGGTCTTGGTCTAAAACAGAAGAAGTCTGCAGCTACTTGATTAATATGGATATGGAAAGATGATAAACTCTCCTTCAATGAACATATTACTGCTTTAGTCAAGAAACTTAAAGTCAAGCTTGGCTTTTGTTTCAGAAACAAATCTTGTTTTACTTTTAGTGCTAAGAAGAAACTTGTGGAAGCTACTTTTCTGTCTGTAATTGATTATGGAGATATATTTTACATGCATGCTGCATCTTCCACCTTGCGTCATGTTGATTCAGTTTAACATGCATCACTACGATTCATAACAAATACAAAGTCCCTCACACATCACTGCCTTCTTTATGATGTAGCTGGTTGGACAGCACTTAAAACAGCTCTGGTATATCTTTATTTATAAAGCTATACTTGGCAAACTTCCACTGCACCTCTGTAACCTCCTCTCTGTCTGCTCTGGTATCAGCAACGCTCCTCAAAGCTGCTTTTTAACGAGCAACGAGTTGCAACCGAATTGGGAAGAACTGCTTTCTCTTATTCAGCACCTACAGAAAGAGCTGAAGTTAGAAACCCTTATGTCCATTAATGAATTTAAAACTACTGTAGAGAATGTTGTGATGGAGACATGTTCTTGTTTTTCTCGAGAGTCTCATTGTGTTTTTTAACATTTTGTACGTTTTATCATGAAAATGTAACTCGGTGTTTATTATGGATGCATTTGTTGTGATTTGGCTGCTACCTTGGCCAGGTCTCTCTTGGACAAGAGATTGAGATTCTGAATGTCAATGGGACTTCCTGGTTAAATAAAGGTTAAATAATAATAATAATAATAATAATATTAACATTCAGGATGTTTCTCTCATCTTGTTTACCCTCTGATATAAACTTGGCGGACAAAATATTAGAGATGCTTCTCAGTACAATCCACTGCAGTTCAACAACATCACCGCAGGCGTCACTTTGAAACCAGATTAGGGGCGTGATGACACACTCGGGTCACAAGACGTAACGATGCACGAGAATAAGACGAGAAGATTTTTACACTATTTTGAAGAAATTTAAAATGCTGAAATATTTTAGCAGGAGGTCTTGTGTTCCTCCCTCAGAATATCGGCGCATTAAAAACTTAATTTCCTGCATTCTGGAGACATTTTCTGCTCCAGTTTACAGTGGAAATGTCTTTATTTATATAAAGGGAACCAAAAGATTCAGCTGGCAGGTGACAATTCATAGCAGGATCCAGACATCAGTTAATTGAATATAAGGTTATGCACAGACTTCATTACTCAAAGATTTCCCCTCTGTGTGGCTGCTGGAAATCTGCAGAAGGCTCTCTGGCCCACCGTTTCTGGACAAAGCTGCAGAATGTTTGGTGTGACATATATAAGTTGTTCTCTAAACCAAAGTGTCTCTGTGCTCTATTATGTATGGAATGGTGATCACAAAGAAAGTGATCTTAAGACCCTGGAAATCAGACACTGTGCCCCAGTTTAAAACCTGCCTTACTGAGCTCACTAGTATCTTCCATGTGGAAAAGGTTTGATACAACATGATGGACAGTCTTATTAAATTCTCTGATATGGCAGCCATTTCTGGATCATCTTGCTCGATGTGACACTTGACCTGGGGAAACTCTTTAGTGTGCCGTCCACCTTTCTCTCTGAGCACTAAGTGTTCAAATATGTTGTCAGTGATACAGCACAGAAATCATATTTTTTTAAATATGCCCTGCCCTATATTTTTATTATTTGTTCATTTTATTTATTTTTTATTTTTTTATATATATATTTTTATATATGCATATATACTATATATTTTTTTTGTTTGTTTGTTTGTTTGTTTTCTGCGTGTTTTTTTTATTGTTTATTGTATTAGTTTTGTTCCATTTGTTGTATTATGTAAATTTCAACTTTTTAACTTACTCTTTTTGGAAAAAGCACATTTGTTTCTTCTAGATTTAAATGGCATTGCATGTTTTCTCTTTGTGCAATAAACCTTTCTCAAAGCATTTTCATTTGTTAGGTAACATTTCTTGTTGCAAGCTATTTTTTAGAATATTTTCAACAAATGCTTTCAAAAAGTGATGTGGACAAAATCAGCCATTTCAAAACGTGGTCCCCGGCGTCCCCGGCGTCCCCGGCGTGTAAATGACACCACGATCCGGACCAAACAGAAGAAATCTTATAATTA
>NW_024040071.1:0-5286 GCF_014851395.1 Micropterus salmoides | reverse complement strand
ACTCATACTAAACGCTGTAGCAACACGTCCACAGACAGCAGCTGGACAGCACTTTGTGTGAAGTGCTGATAAACAATATAAACTACAGCTTTCACTAACTGTTGATACTCAGAGCAGCCATCTTGGATCACAAAGTCGGGGGTGGAGCAGTTCCTCCGACTTTCCAAGTCAGAAATCCCACTTAAGGGGGCGTTCCCTTTGAAATTTCCTACTTTTAACTCGGAAATTCTGACTTCCCGTGTCAAAAGGAACGCACCATAAGTCAACCCAGGGTTTCCTAATTCAGCTGTGAGCACATTCACATAACAGAGGCGGTTTTAGCTGCAGATGACCAATCACAGACATGAACAAGTCCTCTCTACCCCGGTGAACCTTCTGGTAAGCGGTGCTGAAAACCCAGGGTTAACCCCAAAGTTATCTGGATAAGCTCATATCCTGCTTCGTAGTAGAGGCCCCAGATCACCTGTTCTGTTCATACTCACTCTCATTTGTAATCTCCTTCAAATTAAAAGCCTCCAGTTGTCTCCTCTCACTGTGACCATTTGGACTGAAGCTTTAGATTTGAAGCAGCAGCTGCAGAAATCAGCTCTACGATCTTTATGTGGACTGCATTCATGAATTAATGTCTGCTTTTGTTTTAGAACATTTGTCACCATCTTTATGGGATGATGTTCTGAAGGTTCTGGTTTATGTGCAGACAGACAGATGCAGTGAAACAGAAACTCACTCACTTTATGTCTCTTTAATATTTCTGACACAGTTCAGTTTTCCTCTCTGGATGTTTCCTGGTGTAACTCTCAGTTTGTGCTCTCAGCAGTGATGATGGAGCTCTTCTGTCATCCACAGGATATTTCTGTAAAGTGTTTCTACTTTTCTCCTCCTAGAGAAGAGAAGCTCCTGTGCTGCCCCCTGCTGGCTGTCTGACTGCATGTTCATATGGAGCTTTCACCCAGAGTGCTTTACAAAGTGCATCTCATCACCTGATTGGCTAAATGTTCATATCATCAGTCAGTGATTGGCTCAGCTGCTGCACTGACTGTTGACAGACAAGAACAAACAGGAAGCTGCTGCAGCATTTCTCCATCAACCAGAATGATTTATATTTAATGGATCCCACATGTTAGTGAGTGTGTTGCACATTTTAAACTAACAGTAAACACATGTCCTGCAGCAGCTGCACACAGACAATTTTAAATATTGGAGCTGCTGCAAGGACTGTAGACACACAACATATCATTAAATAAATCATGTACATGCAGAGGTTAATTCAACATGGATCATAAATTACAGGAAGAGGTTTTCAGGACCTGGACAGGGGAGCAGGAACAGAGCCTCAGAGAACGATGGAGGCCAGTTTGACGATACAGTTCTAAGGTGATTTACAGCAACTCTAACAAAACTCTGACTCAGGGATGACTAAGACAGAGGGGGTTCAGGTGGGGAGCGGAGAGGCGTCAAGAGCGAGAGGAGCGAGTTTTTAACAAGTTCATTTGGATGTAATGTTTTCCTGTCTGTGAAGGTTCTCAGTCATCCAGGTCACAGTTATCCAACAAAGGTTCAAATCAAGGGCAACTGGACTTGGTTGAAGATACTAGAAGACGTTTCGTCCCTCATCAAAGAGACTGAAAATGTTGCTGATAACATTCTTACAAAGCCCAGGAACTGAAATCGTTTCTGGTGCCCTAAAAATATGTATGTAAATAATGAAATGAAAATTGTAAACAGGCATTGACCAGTTGAGGCACGTGTTAGAAGGATGGCCTGTACTCTAACCAACGAGCTGGTGTCTCAGATGAACTGGGCAGGAAAGAAACTGAAAGATGCTGAAGAACAAAAGCCTGCATTCACAGACACCAGGCTCATGATGTGCATGCTTGGTGTGAATTACAGTCAGTAGACAGTGAAGAGAACAGAATCAGAATCAGCTTAAGAGCCAAGTAGGTATACAAGGTATTTGATTTTGTGTTTTGGAGCATAAAATATTAGAAAGATAAAGAAAATGCTGTGGGTCAACCTGCTTGGATCCCGATCATAATTCAATTAAATTACACATAATTAGTCACATTTGCAAATATCACTCAGCTTCTGTCAATGGTAACTTGGTCTTGCCAACAGACAAACCAAAGCAAGACAATTTGCCAGCTTGACACTTTTAATAAACATTGTTTATTATATATTATTGGAGCATTGTGATTAAATATGATTTTACCCATTTTAAAAAGTAGCCCAACAAAAATCAGTGTTGATAATGTGGCAGGTCGCCACAAATAAATCAGTGTGTGGGAAACGCCTGCTGTAGAGGTCATCCAGCTTGACCATTGCCTTTATTAAGGCGAGGGTGTCAGCATCTGTGACTGAAGTAAAATCAATTAATGATTTTGCTGAAGGCTGCAGTACATAGTCTAACGTAAGGCTACATGCTGCAACATTATCCTCCCTATGATCACGGCACAAGACTAGTAACACAGCTCGCATGGGTCTCCGTTATTGCTGACAGTTTAAGAATCAGAACCAGAATCAGAAATACTGTGTTTAAAATATGCATATTAGCAAGTTATGACATAAGAGAGAGAAGAATTAGGCTAATAGCCGATGGTAACTTACATGGTAACATCCTTTATCCGTCATGGTCGGTGATTTCTTTTTTTAAATTTATTATAGAAAACACTTATAGCTTATTTCAACAATCCGAAACATAAAACGGTGTTGAAACAGCAAAGCCAAAAGAAACCAAACCAAAAGGAAGAAGGTAGGCTAATTGTGAGTCTCATTCAGGTATCATAATGTGCGTCTGTAGAAGAAGGATTTTGCTAAATGTGGTTGATTGATTTTATCGTTTGAATTGGAGAACGTGCGTCGCTTTAAATGTTCCCGCCGCTGTGGGACGGCATTCTCTCCTTTCCTTTCATAAAGGATGGTCCGGTGTGCCCTATGCTAAAGGAGATATGAAAGGAAGCATTGAAGCATCCTTAGCTTTTAGAGAATTCAACAAGCTCTCATCATGGCTGCCACGGAAATACTTCTGGTTCACTTCACTCAGTTAGGAACTAACCAAAAAACACTTTTCGGACGAAGCCCAAGACTGATTCTGACTTTATAGATAAAACAAATTGAGTTTTATTTATTTAGATTTAATTTTAGTTACTGCACATGCAACAGATACTGATGTACAAATGCATATTATACTGCACAGTTATGACACAGCGACTGAACATAAGTAAACTCATGTGATATTACAAGACGCACATCTTCTGTGTAGCTGGACCATTGGTTTTATTACAAAGTGAGTGTTTCCTGTTTCTCTGCTGCTAGCACCACAGGTTTTCTTCCTCCCACCTTACATCTCACACTTTTTACCACAATGCAGCCTTTTGCAAGCAACCCCAGTGCGGGACAGAAACCAGTTTCAACAAGTTATAAAGGTATCAGGAAGTCTGGTGTCAGTAATCCAAGCAGTAAAATCAGTCGTAGTTTCAGCAATGGCAGTAACATTTAATAGTTTAATGTTGATAAAAGTAGCTGCTGTAATAGCAATGTTAGCAGTGTAGCACCCCCAAAAAGACCAGAACGACAGGAGCTTTTGGGCTCTTTGGGTTTACCTGTTGATAGTGAAGTTATAACCTGCTTACAGAAATAGCTACACAGTTTAAATTTAGGTTTTTCACTATACCGTTTTATTTTTAAACAACTGACCCCCAAACAACAATGTAAATGAAGATAATTATTATTTATTGACCGCTTTGTTTTGGTTGACAAAGAGAAGTCTGCCTGATAAAGAGCGAAAGTAAAACCGGATCCTCCAGGTTCAGTTCCAGAAGTACAAAAACTTTATTTAAAATCCTTTTCCCATTTGTAACTACGCAAAGACTCACTGCTGTGTGGCTGACTCACCTGGAGTCGTACAGACTTGCTAACCTCCATATTTCCCGTTTGCTGAAGAATACTGAAGAGACTGAGTTGAAGCTTTGGGGCTCATCAGATTCATTTATGTATCAGAGTCAAACAGTAAACTGAGTACTTGTTAACTTGTGGAGACTCGCTTCTCACATTTGATTGATAGCTTAGATAACCTTTAGTGCCTGTTAGTGAAAAATTGTAGTTTTGCTTTTTGATTTAAATACTTTTGTCTCCAGGTGATTTCTTATTTTTGCTACTGTCATGATGCAACACAGCATGCAACAACCAATCCTAAAATCCTCAATAGGCTGGACTATATATCTCCATCTCAAGATATCTGATTTCAGCAGCTGATATAGTGAGTACATTTTTATACAGTGGTGAAAGCTGGTTTGGTGACATAAAAGCAGAGGTGAGAGTTAGTGTCAGACTCAGAGTGCAAGCCTGTGGTCGTTTCCTGGAACCAGTGCACACTAGTGTAGACACCAAACTCAAAAAAGTAACTCGTGTTGAACATCTGACTCTTTTTCATTTAACACTGAATTGTTTCTTTACAAGAAAAGGTGAGTGAATGATGAGAGAAACTCTAAAGCTGCTAAAAAGAACCGGAGTCGATTTCTTTTGATAAAAATCTTTACTGTTGTTCCTTCATGCAGCTGTCTGTTCTTTTATTCTGAAGTGTCAGAACTTGAAGCCACGTTTAATGAAACAGGATGTGAGTTTTGTGTTGTCACTTGAAAAGCAGCGAAAAGCAAGATAATGACACAAAACTTTTAAAATGAGAATACATTAAATAAATGCTAATAGATGATGAATGCCAGAATGTTTTTAAAAAAAGTTTTTTTACTCCACTGTTTGCTGTTCTCACATCTCCCCCACCCTACCTGTGGTTTGTTCAGAGAGATGTTGTCGCCACATGGTCAGTGAATCTTAGCCTGCAGGCCATGAAAGCGACTCACCTTTACTCTGTAAGTACAGAAAACTTGTTACACAATAAGTTAAGTCAAACCAACAGTTAAAAAGAGATGTGTTTCATTTAGCTTTGGTGGATTACTTACAGAAAAGACGCTGAATTGTTTAATCGTTACCAAATGTTTTAATGACAGTTTGTGAAGCTGAATCTTTAAGTGTGTATGTAGCTGTGTAATGTATGTTCCTGCGCGACCACACAGTGATCTGACAGTGACTGTTGTTGCAGTGTTGTTGAGCGTCTGCCGGACGTCCTGAGCACTCGTGTGAGTTTCAAACCTGATGTGTGTGTGTGTGATACATTATTTAAAGCATTTAGAAGCGGACTTTGTAATAATTTTATATATTCTGTATACGCTGTAAATCTCAGATGATCTTTCATGTGTGTTTGCTGCCCACCACTAACCGTAACAAACCTAA
>NW_024040070.1:0-1351 GCF_014851395.1 Micropterus salmoides | reverse complement strand
TGACGCAGATGTGTTTTTTTCATAGACAGTATATTACTGGATGAAGCCACCCGCTGATTTGAATGGAGAGCAGTGAAGCCAGTTTTGGACCAATAAAACACAACTACAGGGCTACTTCCTGTTGGCACCAGTGTCTACTGCGCATGATCGCGCAGCATAACCGTGGTTTAATGATGTAGAACAACGGCAGAAACACCGTATTTTGGTAGCTGCACCAACAAAAAGTTTCATGGCTCAGTGTGTTTGTATGACTAGGATCATCACTGATTAATCAGCCCACCTACGAGGCTCACCTGTGAAACACCAACGCAGCGTCACTGATGGCCGAATAGTTTTTTTTAGATTCACTGAAAGTTTATAATCGGTTACATCTCTCATGTGCGATGGATCCCTCCATGCAGGCTTTGGTCGGCTTCACTGTCCGATCTCTGGCTTAACCCCTTGGTTTTTTTGCTGGTAAATCACGAACTTCCTACTTAAAGTTGGATATCGTTATTTTCAGAATTTTATTGGCTACACAAAGTGCCAGTCATCGGCACAATTGCTTGCAATTGGCTCGGCCTACCCACGAAATAATGGGGGTTGGCCCTTTCTTACAGCGCGGGCTCTCGTTGGCTGTTGTAGGCTGTGAAAGGGACATGTGAGCTCTTATTGGGTCGGATTTGGTGTCACTCGAAAGGTTAGAGTTCAGCGGCTAATTTGAATACAAGCTATCGTAGTTGTTTACATTCAAATCGGCGTTATTACGGTTATAATGACTTACGAGCCACGTCTGCCAGCAAATATGAAACAATGCGGCATCAGTCCCTGGGGATTTATTGATGGAATAATTTGTTTTGAACTAAATGTTTTTATCGGCTTGGATCATCTGGACCTTTGACGAGTAACAAGAGCGTTTTTGTTGGAATATAATCGGTGGATTACTATGAGGCTTCATAGGTGAGTCGCATCAATTTTGCTTGAGTCTTTTTTATTGGTCTGACAGAAGCGCTTATTGTACCCGCTGTGGAGATTGTATCTTGAAATGGTTTGCATTGGTCGAATCAGAGGATTTTAGCTTTAAAACCTGTAAGTTATCACATGAGTATGAAGTTAACATAGCAGTTGTGTGCACATACCAAAAGCTGCCCGTGCCTTGGAATGTTAAGAGGTTAATCAACAGTGATAAATAACCCGAAAGTCCTGCTAGGTGGGGACAACTCCGACAACACCAGTGAAGCTGGGGCTCCTTCTCTTCAGCAAGCGTTCCTCTTCTGCCACACACAACACACACAAGCTACGCCTACACATGTGCACTGTTACGCCTACACATGTGTACTGTTACAATTTAGGATTTTTAAACATTTTCATG
>NW_024040069.1:0-26702 GCF_014851395.1 Micropterus salmoides | reverse complement strand
AGTGACATGAATACAAACCTACGGAAGCCCTAAACGGCCATCCATTCAAATATTTTTTTACTCTGTTTTCCCGTGATAACGAGATCATTTTCTTGTGATCAAGAGATAACAAACCAGTAGTTTAACACGGGGTCAGCAGGAACATTTTCCAGTTTCTCATGAAAAGGTAAAGGAAATTTGTGCACCTCTCATTCAGGAGAATCCATTTAACATTACACATTTTCTGACGACAAAACATAGATTTTGAAATGAAACATGTATAATGACTCCTGCCTATCAGGTGATTAACCTCACCACAAATCCACACACGTTAATTTCAGCGCCTCTGATTCAGGTGGAGCAGAGAGGACAGACACAGAGCTAAATAATAACAATAATCTCCCAGTAAAGTAAAATTTTCGGCCTTTTTTGTTTGTTTTTTAAAAGATCCGGGGATGCCCAGGGCTCACGACTCCGTGCAATAGTGCAATAACATGTGGTTTGCAAACACTTCAGACAAATAAGGTGCTTTTTACCAGCAGTATTCCCTTTACACAGTAGCAATAAAATATTTCTTGTAATCTCAAGTTAAACATTAATGTAATCAAATCAAATATAAAACCAAAGCTCTTTATCACTGCCAGGGCTTTATGTTTTATTTAGCGTATTAAAACAAATTACCATCAGAGTCCAGTTTTCTTGGGGTTTTTTTCTGAACAGGTATCAGCAGGTAGGCTATCTATCAGCAGAAACACTATGTTCAGTAGGGTTAGGGCGATGTCTGCATTGTAACGATGGCATGGGGGGGGGCAGAGGTCGTCTTATGCGGTGGATGTTTTACACAGACCAGGTAACATAAAGCAGCATTGAACACAGGGTGCAGGTGTTGGTTTCGGCTGTTTGAGTTGTTTGATAGGCTGCGTCATTAATCAGCAAGCGGCTCTCCTGCTGCCGTGACAATATGGTAAAAAGATGACAGGGTAGTCTGTTGAAGCCTGTATGTGTATTCACAGCCAGTGAGGACTTACAAAATAATAATAATTTAAAAACCTGCGTTAACGTGCGATAAAATAGCCTAATTGTCGGCGTTAATTAGCTAATTATTGCGTTAACGCGAAATCAACGCGTTAACGTGCCCAGCCCTATAAGAAATATGATAGGCCTACAAAGTGAAAGTAAATTAAAAAATTACCTTTTCCTTTTACAAAATAACAAGGTTGATAATATAACCATTTGTTTCTTTTGTCAGATTATCATCTTGGAAGATAAGTTAAGTAAGACATTGAAATAATTAATGTCTTTGCAGTTCTACCCTGTATAAATCTATAGAAGTATTTATCATTAGGAGATATACAGTAGGCTAGTATATCACCATAAAGTAATTGCACTTTAAAAATATGGATACAGTATCATAACTTACCTAACTTGCTGGTCATGCTTGGGTTGTGGTTGCTGGTCTTGTTTGAGTTAAAGAGTTAAAGTACTGCAGCTGAAATGAAAACACAGTTCAGAGTGTCTGCTGCCTTTTTAAAGTGGCCCAAAACACACCCAGAAAATATAGATGCGCAACATAATGAAAGTGAAACTGAAAGCTTGATGTGTTTGTTTCGGTCAGAGGGATATTTTGAGAATATCAGGGGTTTTCCTGGCTCGAAATGAGGCGCAGGCAGGGACGTGCACAGACATTTTGGTGGGCAGGGGCTTAAGTGAAAACAGGGCACTTCTCAAATTATTTACAAATGAAAATTTAAAAAAACATTAAATATATTAACACAACTCTGACTTCCTTCAAATATATTTTAATTCCCTCACAGTCACACAATTGTTTACTACTTTAATACTCAAGATTTTTTACTTTTCTACAAAATAATCAGTTCACACAGAGACCACAGTCTTCTTTATATTCACTAGGTTTATCACAGGAGCAGGCAACAGCAAAGGAAGCTATGCCACAATGTCCATGTTTTCTATGCTACTAGTATATATTTGGAATAAATGACCACCAAGGAGAGGGACATAATTTTATTAATAATTTGTTTATTTTTCACAAGTTTTAATTATTTTGGTGTTATTGAAATAGCCTATATTACACTATAAAAAATCAACAGAAATCTTCACACTAAACTGTGGCTTGTAGGGCTGCAGGCATGATTAAAATAAATGTTATTAATATACTTTTACTTTTTGTAAGATGAGGATCACCAAAACTATGAAGTCACTGTTTAAGGCAGGACACTTTAGAGGTCAATTTTGAGACTTTGGTCTGTTTTTCTTCCATGTTTTCTATTACTCTAATGGAAGAAAAACTTCAAGAATTCGCCTTTAGATGGTGTTTGTTTTAAGCCTTCTAACCTCTGTCTGTTAGATTTCTTCTAAATTAACCAAAACAAGCTAATCTAATTACATAGAATATTTCAGTTATTTTCTTTATCCCATTCACCTGCAGTGACTTGTCAAATGTGTGCAAATTAGTGCATTTTAATTAGTTTGCACCTAATTGGCATATCAATGTGGCGATTGTGATGACGTTATTAGACACAACGTCTCATTTTCTGGCCTGATATTTTTATGTCTGCACGTGCCTGGGCGCAGGTCCTGATTATGCGCGTGCATGTGTACTGGACCTTCAACTGGCCCAAGCAAAACCTTTTACAGGCAACATAACGTAGAACATAAGAGTTCTAATGACATGATTGAAGAAGCTTTGTTAGCTTTGCCACAGCAGTAACGACAGTTTGCTGTGTGTTTGTCTGCTGTAACTTTATACGTAAGATTGTAGCTATTTGTTTGCAAAGGGATTTATGGCCACAAAGACCTAAAAATATGCGTTTTGCTGTTGATTCATAAGATGAAATGCTATTAACCATTGAAATGGAAATATGTCCTTTAGTGAGTCTTCTGAAATGAAGAGTACAATCCAGACTTTTTTTACAGGGTTTTATTCTTTGGAAAGGGTCATACAGACATGAGGCCTTTGAGGCCTTTCTGAAAGTGTCACCCTCCAGGCCAACTCGAGCTCCCTAACCCGCGTAGGGTTTAAATACAGCAACAACTGTATTAACCCTCTCTCTGGATCTGATGTTACCGCTGCACTCACTGCTATAATACGCGTATCAAATAAACAACAGTGGTATTAAGATTCAGGATTGATGTTGAGGAAGTGTTTTTTGCAATAACGAAACTGAAAGCATTTCTCATTCATTTTGTGTTCGTGTCGAATATTTCTTTAAGAACATGACTTTATATATTTACGAAAAATAAATATTATATTCTTTTATGAAAAGATTGATATTCATTGTAAAGAAAAGCCTATATATTTGAACCTCTTTAACTTAACCTATATGAAAAATGTTACATTCACAAATACAACATTTCAATATAAATCATATGGGCTACTTTGTTAACCTGTGAATGGTGACGTGACAATGTTAGTGTAGTTAACACGTTAACCGGCGAAGTCACACGGAACGCAAATTGAAAGCAAGGTCCCCCATCGTGCAGCAAAGGGTGTTACACACCTTCAACAAGCCAGCATCGGTGCTCACTCGGCATTTGAGGGTTAAACAACCCACTAAAACTCCGCCCTCATTGGTGGTTCATGGAGTGTGATCATTTGAATAGATACGCATTTATCAATAGCTCCTACAATCAGACCTCTGGCACATGGAGTAATGCAACATCCACAGAGAGCTAACAGTGCTACAGCAACCATTACACCTGCTAGCATGGGCATCACTAAGGCCTTTTATCTGGCAAATACAGAATCAGACCAGTCCAACATGTTAGTGTCCACTTCAGAGTTCTCTGCAAGTTCTTCTCGTAGGGAACGCAGTCCTTTCAGCACTCGGCTCACCGAACCATCTAGAGCTGTATTGTTGGGCACAAATGTACAACAGGAGTTATTGAACATTAGTCAAGCATCCCAGCCTCTTTGGGTGCTTCTCTTGTCTCCAACACTGCTATTTGATATTTTTTGAGATTGATATTTGTGTGTACTTCACTGTGGTGTTCTATTGTGGTCGCTTTTGTGCGTCATGTTGGTGATCTAAGAACTGCAACAGAGGAACTGTTAATGCTACTGCAATGGCAGCAAACATCTGTGTTGTTCCCCGTAGGTCACACATGCCTGGGTGTCTGACTGGGTGCCATGGATGTCTCCTTCCAGAGACAAACACATGTATGCGAGCCCACAGCTCCACTGCTGCTGCACCCAAACACCTCCATCTGGCCCACTGGTCGGTAGCCTCACACGCTGGCCTCTCAAGACCAGCCACATAGACCCCTTCCTGTACTCTCTTTGCTCTCTTATCCTCCAGGTACTGTGTAGCATCTCTGAATGATGGTCTACGCTTTTACTGATGGTTCACAATGGCTTTATTAAGGGGGAAATAGGACTATCTTGTAGCTCCATAAACCTGAATACACCATAACACACCGTAAGAACTACGAAAGAAAATAAATACAACAGTATTACTCTCCTTTTATATTCCAATCATGAAATATCACCTTTTTTAACCTGTTAGCTTAGTGACAACCTCTGATAAGAGTGCTATAAGTAATAAACTTCATAATGAAATATTTAACAACAGTATTTTATGTCACATAAACCTTGCAGCTTAAACCGTATTTACCTGTATGTTGCAGTTACTGTAAAACACACATATGCTGCGTTTCTTTACACTGTACTACCAAGCAAACTCTACCGGGATAATTGCCCTTTAAGACCAAAAGAATTGCCTTTCCTTGAGGTAAAATAGCACACAATAGCATATCTTGTTAGCTTAAACACAATAGTATAAAGCTCTACAAAATGATGAAAAGGCACCACCAATGGGTCTAAACATTAAACAGCACATGAAACAAAATTATAACAAACCTTGTGCCCTTATCAGCTGGGTGCTAACAAAAAAGACTGATTGCCGTTCACATTTTCTCGCTAAGCAGAAAAATTTTCTTCGGGTTTTTACGGCAGCTGGCATCCATTGAGTTGCATTACTGCCACCTTCAGGCTTTATTTACCCTTTGCTTTCATTCATACTAAATCTAATCCAGTCGCCCTCACAAAACCAAATATCCATTTCCTACCCTCCACACTCTCTCCATACTCCAATAAGCTTTTTACTTATCATTTCTTGTCTTTCCTCAGTAAATTTCCTGCATGTTGTAAGAATATGTTCTACTGTTTCACCCTCCTGACATTGTTCACACATTCCTGGAGGATGTTTTCCTGTAATTAAAAGTGTGCTGTTAAGATTGCTATGCCCAATTCTCAGCCTACTTATTATCACCTGCTCTTTCCTCCCCTGCTTCTTGATATACCTACTTTACTTTGGATTTCGTGTAAATGTCTCCCTTTTATTGCATTATCCCAGCTCTGTTGCCATTGTTGATTTACACTTCGACACTATGCCTTTCCCCTCTGACTTTGATGTTGACTTCAACATCACCTTTTTCAACTGCTTCTTTTGCCACCTTATCTGCTTTCTCATTTCTCTGAATTCCTGAGTTTGCAGGGACCCACAGAAATATGACAGTTTTGTATTTCAGCAATGCTACATCCGCTCCCCACTCCAATCCTGCAAGACACCTCATGACATTTATAGCTTTTTTACACTTAACTACATATCTAATATGCTCCCTCCATGTTAATCTCACAAAAAATATAATACTTTCAACTCTCTCTAAATTATTTCCATACAATTTCAAATACCATTGACTTTTCTTGTGAAGAACATAAATTTCCCCCAAAGTCCCCATTTTGTTCCCCACTTTTCGACCATCTTGCATTTTCTTAGCTACATATTCCACATTTCCCTCTTTTCCACAATGCTCCATCGTCTGCAAACAATGATCTCCCCATATCAGCTGGAATGTTTACAAATAGCAGACAAACTTCTTCCCGAGGATACACTTTTCCGGCAAGACGCATTCAAGATAAAAGCCCTGACATTAAAATTTAAGATAACGGGCCAAAAAATGATCTAATTTCAGAAGATAACATATTATATGTATAAGCATATAAAACAACCAGTATTTCAAAGATGCTGAGATTAATAAAGCTCATTTACATACTGACTGGGGAATCAGGTGCAGCTGCTGCCTATAGTTGCATCCACAAGGCAGGAGGGAGAAGGGCAGTACCTGGAGAACTACAAGAGAAAGACGCACCAAAACAAAACACAGGACCCACGGCTCTAGGGCCTTAACAGCGTCACTTAAATCAGCAGTGATGAGACCAGAGTTGAGCCTGAGATGAAGGAAACTCTGGGTTTTCGGTGTCAGAGAGCGAGATCAGATAAACTCTAGGTTTGTAACCCCTGACACTTACGCTGTGAACCTGACCTGCTCGGGAGGAGGTTTACTTCAACTAACCCTGAGTTTCTCTCTGACTCCTCCCCTCCTGCGGAGCTTGAAGCGGCTGTCTGACATTTCCTCATTCAGACTGTGAATAGAGAGAGAGAGAGAGAGACATGGAAAGAGAGAGAGGGGAGGGAGGCAGCCTACACAATATACACACAGAGGTACAGACAGTAAAGGTGATGTTGCTATTGACTAAATGAAAAATGTATAGATATTTACAGTAGTGTTAATGATAACAATCGTAATGTTAATGATTATATTAACAATAGGACTAGTAACAATAGTTGTATCAGATTTTAACCGTCTTTTTAACTTTTTAAAGCAGTGTGGAAAGTCTGTTTTTATCTCTGGTCACAGGTGGTCGCGGTGCTGGCCCCTTCAGTAAACTCCTTGGCCTCCACGACTGGCTCCAGTCCGCCTGCAGGGCTCATCGTGTGTGTTATGTGGATAATTTTAATATTTTCTGGCAAAGAATGTCTCTTTTTAAGACAGACGGACTTCACCCAAACAAACGGGGCTCAGAAATGTTAGCTGCTCACATACAGCATGTGGTGCGGTCCATACATGATTTACCTGAATGACTCATCATTCATGCAGCACACCTGGACACACCACCGCTCACTGAACAGATCTCTGCCTCACTGCCACAAACAACTGTCTCCACCTGCTGGCATGTAAAGCCGTCTGCTCCCAGCGCTGTTCCACAGACTTCTATTCCTGTCATCATCACGCATAGACCAGTAAACCGAAACGTGCACATCCCACACAGAAATAATAGTAATCTCTTAAGGATTAGGACAACTGCACCAACTCCAGCACCCAGAACAAACTCATTTAAAATGGCTCTCTTTAATGTGAGATCACTTTCAAGTAAGACTTTTATCTTAAATGATTTTATCTTGTCTGCAAATCTAGATTTTATGTTTTTAACTGAATCCTGGTTGCAAATGAATGACTATAGCCAGCTAGCTGAACTGTGTCCGCCTCAATATGATTGCTTTAGTCAACCGAGGGTCAGTGGTCGTGGTGGTGGGCTAGTGAGCGTGTATAGGAAAAATTTTAAATGTCATCAAGTACGCTGTGATGAATTTAACTCCTTTGAAGTTCTCACTCTTAAAGTTAGAGGGCTGCAACCTATCATATTTATTATAATTAACTGCCTGGAGGATTTTTATCAGAACTTCCTGAATTTTTATCTACTCTGGTTTTAAATTATGACAGAATTGTTCTTTGTGGCGATTTTAATATTCATGTTGATGACCCCAACAATGTTAATGCAACTAACTTTTTAAATATGGCCACTTCTTTTAACTTCATACAACATGGCAAAGGACAAACACATAACCGTGGTCATACACTGGACTTGGTTTTTACCCTGGGTGTCAGCATTTCCTCTGTGGAATTAGTGGAAATGACCATATCTGACCACAGATGTATTGTTTTTAGCTGCGATTCGCCTGTTACTCATGCCGCCTCACCAAGCTCCGTGTGTTCTCTTATCTTTAATGAACAAAGTGTTTCAAAGTTTTGCACATTCTTTCAGAGCCAAAGCCAACACCTGTCTGATTCCAACACCAACAATCTGGTCGATCACTTCAATCATATCTGCTTGTCATCACTAAATATTACTGCTCCTCTAAAGGTTAGGCCTACGTCTAAAGCTAGTAAGCAACCCTGGATAAATGACAGCATTCGCAGCCTCAAAAGGGAATGCAGGAAAGCAGAGCGCAGATGGAAAAAATCCAATCTCCAAGTCCATTACCTCAGTCTGAAGGATTTATTAATTAACTACAATAAAATGGTTAAGGATATGAGAACACACTATTTTTCTGAACTCATTACTACACATAAACACAATCCCAGGTTTCTGTTTAAGACTGTGGATCAGCTGGTAAACCCAACCCCTCCTTGTGCCTCAGCTGGAAGTAATGATGACTGTGAATTGTTTTTATCTTATTTTACCAATAAGGTGGTATCAATCAGAGCCTCTTTTACCCCTGCGGCCTCTTACTCAGAGGTTCCTCACCAGCAACAAGAGAGTTTTAACCAGTTTTATCCCATCGACTTGTCTGAACTTTTAAAAACAGTATCACAAATGCGAGTGTCCTCCAGCCCACTTGATGTTATACCTACAAAGTTTCTACTGAAAGTAATAGATTCTGTTGGGCCCCATTTGATCTCTGTTTTCAACAGCTCCCTATCTACTGGTTGTGTCCCTGATTATTTTAAAACGGCTTGCGTGAACCCACTTTTAAAGAAACCTGGTTTAGATCCCTCCCTCCCACATAATTTTAGACCAATTTCAAAACTGCCTTTTATTGCAAAGATTTTAGAAAGTATTGTGTCCAAACAGCTGCTCACTGAACTGGAAAATAACAAATTATTTGAAAAGTTTCAATCTGATTTCAGGAAGTACCACAGCACTGAGACTGCCCTGCTTAAAGTCACCAATGACCTTTTAATGTCTGCTGATGAAGGTATGTGCTCAGTCCTTGTACTCCTGGACCTTAGCGCTGCTTTTGATACCATTGATCTCTGGTACTGCCCTAGAATGGTTTTCATCCTACCTGTCAAATAGGAAGTTTTGTGTGTCTGTAAACAACTATGTCTCCTCGTTCTGTCCAGTTAAATATGGTGTGCCTCAGGGGTTGGTCTTAGGACCCATTTTGTTTTCCTTGTATCTGCTTCCCCTTGGACATATTATCCATAAACATGGCATTTCTTTTCATATTTATGCTGATGACACACAAATATACTTGCCCATCAGATCCACAGACCCTGGAATGCTGAGTTCACTTAACAACTGCCTTTGTGAAGTTAAAAAATGGATGTCAAATAATTTCCTCCAGCTGAACTCAGACAAAACAGAAATCCTGGTCATCGGATCTCAGCAGATGGCAAATCAAATACTGCCATCTGCTGGTTCCCTAGTAAATCACATTAAGCCTGTGGCAAAGAACCTTGGTGTTTGGTTTGATAGTAATTTAAATTTCGAGCAGCACACCAAAAAGCTTGTTCAATCATGTTTTTATCACCTTAGAAATATAGCAAAAATTCGAACTATGTTAACTTTTAAGGACACCGAGACCATTTTACACGACTTCATCTCATCACGCCTGGATTACAGCCTTTTCACCTGTTTAACCCAAAAATCTATTGATTGACTCCAGACTGTCCAGAACTCAGCTGCCAGGCTTTTAACCAGAACAAAGAAATATGACCACATTACTCCTATTTTAGCTTCATTACACTGGCTCCCAGTATGTTTTAGAATTGACTTTAAAATTCTATTGATCACTTTTAAAGCTCTTCATGGCCTCTCGCCTTGTTATATTTCTGACCTTTTAGTCCCATACGCACCAGCACGTAACTTGAGATCCTCGGGCAGAGGTCTGTTGTCTGTTCCAGAGTCTCGACTGAAAACTAAAGGGGACAGAGCGTTTGCTGTCAGGGCCCCGAGGCTCTGGAACAGCCTGCCCAAGGAAATCAGGTCGGCTGAGTCACTGAACTCTTTTAAGTCCCTTCTTAAAACATACTTTTATAGGAGAGCCTTTCCCAATCTTATTTGACTTTATTTTATCCCTTTTATTTTATTCTATTTTACTCATTTTATATTTATCTTAAACGTGTATTTTAGTCTTTTCTTTTCTTTATCTTGTATTGTTTTTGTATTATTGTTTTTTGGGTATTATTGTCTTTACACTTGTTAAAGCACTTTTTAACTTGTTTTTGAAAAGTACTCTACAAATAAAGACTATTATTATTATTATTATATTATTATTGTAGAAGAGGGTGTCGAGCAGGAACACGGGGGCAGCAGGTGACCCGCAGCCACAGATCCAGACTCCACAGCTCCAGAGCCAGAAACACCTGCAGGAAGTGATAGGAGGAGAGAGGAGAGGGACGAGAAAGCACGAGACTACGGGAAAGGGAAGTAGTTGAGTTAGTAACATGCAATAATGGGATGCATAGAGAGGTAGAGACAGAATAGGAGAGAGGAGCTCAGTGCATCATGGGAAATCCCCCGGCAGTCTAGGCCTATAGCAGCATAACTAAGGGATGGCTCAGGACTCACCTGAGCCAGCCCTAACTATAAGCTTTATCAAAGAGGAAAGTCTTAAGCCTACTCTTAAATGTGGAGATGGTGTCCGGTTCCACAGGAGAGGAGCTTGATAGCTGAACGCTCTGGCTCCTAGTCTACTTTTGGAGACTCTAGGAACCACAAGTAACCCTGCATTCTGGGAGCGCAGTGCTCTGGTGGGGCAGTAAGGTAACACCTGTTCTGAAACCAGAAACTCTGAGTTTGGCAGCTCAGCGTTCATCAACCCAGAGTTCAGGTTGAACCTGCTTTCTGAAACGGGGCTCTGGTGTTTTCCCACTAGCTCCCTTGTGCGGATGTTTGCTGTCTAACAGCCTGTGAGTCCGAGACAAAGGGTGTCTAAGCGTTCCCAATCCCTCCTTCACTCACAACACAAGGTCAGGTAAAACAGTGGTTCAGTTGCTGATTGTGCACGCATGTTGATCTTTTACTGTACTGATGCAGGCACCTTCCTGCAGTGGCTGGCGTGTATTCACGTAGTTCTTTCAGCCTCCACAAACACCACAAAACCTGGTGGGAGACTGTGCAGCGGCTGTGTTGCTGGAGAGGTTATGCACATTTTCTGCTGATATTGTGATAAAAATATTAAATCAACTATTTGATTTTATGATGTGGTGTCAGCTGGTGGGCTCCTGAGCCTACTCTTGATCCCACAGTTAATTATTTCTTTGACAAAGGTTTGGTCTTCACATCACATCTTTATTTCTAGTTCAGTTTAGCACATGAACACATTTTTGTTCTTGAGCGGCATTAAATCCACATTAACCATAAAATGTATGAATGAATAACAAACTGCTACCAACAGGAAAACAAAATCAAACAATGTAAAGATTTACAAACTGTTACAATACATTTAATGACACATGACCAGAACCAGAGAGAGGAAATGAAAATCATATATACAGTGTGTGTACACTGTTAAAACTGTTACTTGGATCTAACTCAATAAAATTAAGACAACATTTTCCAACTATTTTTTTCAAGTTTAGTGAACTAACTGATATTTTGAGTAAAGACAACTTAATAATGTGAATTTCAATGTATGCAAAAATATTAAGTAGCATTTTCAGAAAAAGCCAATAAATTGAGTACTATCAATGTAGAAAATATCATCATTTTATACACATTAAACTTAATTAAAATAGGTAACTTAAATGAAAAAAATAAGTAGATAATGTTCTGATTTATTAATTTTGATCAATTTACCCTCTTTGTTTTGAAAGTGTAAATAGCTTCAAATAAATAGTTGCTACTATGTCAATTTCCAACATTTATTAAATCATTGCCATATCCAAAACAGTAGCAATGAGCTGGACAGTATAAACATTGGTATTCAGGCATTCAAGAAAACATGCCCTCAGCAAATAAAGTGCAGGTTAGTGGAACACCTTCACAGTACAGTTCTGTGTACATAATGTTACAAAATTTAAAAATTTAAAATTAAAATTAAGTAACAATTTACAAACCAAATTCAAAATGAGCTGGATAGTGTTAACAATCAATAACATCTATTCATGCATTAAAAAAAGCATGACCTCAACTTATAAAGTGCAGGTTAGAAGAACACCTTCACAGTATATTTTACTATGTGTACATACATAATATTAAAACATTTTAATATCAAGTTAACTGGCACTTGCTATTTTTTTAACAATTCACATGCCATATCCAAATAGTGGGAATGAGCTGGACAGTATAAACAATCAAGAACTTCTGTATTCATGTATTAAACAAAATATGACCTCAGCTTGTAAATAGTAGGTTAGTAAAACACCTTAAAACGATAGTTCACTTCAAAATGAAAATTCTGTCATCATTTACTCACCCTCAAGTTGTTTTAAACCTGTATGAATTTCTTTCTTCTGCTGAACACAAGGAAGATATTTTGAAGAATGTTCTTCCATAGTCTTTTTATTTTTTTCTAATATGGAAGTCAATGGGTCCAGTTAACTGTTCGGTTACTGACATTCTTCAGACATCTTCCTTGTGTCCTGTAGAGGAAAGAAATTCATACAGGTTTAAAACAACTTGAGGGTGAGTAAATGATGACAGAATTTTCATTTTGAAGTGAACTATCCTTTTAACAGTACAGTGTGAACATAATATTGAAACATTATAACACTAACATTACAGGTCACAAGCATGACCATCTGACCTCAACTTGGCATAATACCTTCACAGCGTGTGTGAATATTTTGAAACATCTTTAGTCAAACATCTCACTGATCTCACCTACTGACCAGTTTTTAAAGTGCAGCTTCACAGCAGGTCTATTTTGTGTGTATAAAATATAATTACTTTTTCACACCAGGAAGTATGACCTGTGTACAGTATAAAACATGACAAGGATAAACCATTACAACACCCTGAATGTCCAATTATGTCCAATATAACATTGGACATAACACCCATTATGTCCAATGTATAATGATGTTGAACAGACAAAGAAAACAGCTGTTCACAAGTGCAGTGACAGTCATGTCTGAGTGCCTAGGCAAGGAGTTTGTTTTTCAGGGTCAAGAACTTGGGGCTTGGTTTTGGGCGCAGTGTGTCAAGTCCCACGAAAAGTCTTTGAAACACCTCAAATGTTTTGGAAAGCTTGGATGGATACTCAAGATTGAGTGCATATGTCAACCCAAGCAGGAAGCAGCATGCTTTGGCCAGGTTTCCAAGATTGGTAAGGACTGGTATTCCCTCAATGATGATTCCTACTGCATCTGGCTCACGGCAGACATAGATGCTCATGTTCTTAATTTTCAGGTCCTCATGAACAATGGTCTCTGCGGCCCCCTTTTGAGATACAAGATAAAGTATTTAAGACAAACAATCTCATTTATTAAGAAAAATAAATAAATGCATAAATAATCCACTACCTGCCAAATGCTGGTTCATTCAGTTCACATTAAAGGGAAACGCTTGCCAAAATTTAACCTAGGCTATTTTTGTTAATCTACCAGAGTCATTCTTTCTTGTAAAAGCATAATTAGAATGGAAATGCCACTCTCAAGATTGACTTTTTTCATATGAAGTCGAAATGCCTTTTGAATGCTAGGGGCACTACAATGATGGCATAAAAATCACTATTTTTAAAACACTAAGAAGGCTCAACACAACATGAAACTGTACTTGAAGTGTCACCAGGGGCTCTACACATGGACTCGAGCATTGACAAATTGTGTACCGTATTTTCCGCACTATAAGACGCACCTTCAATGAATGACCTATTTTAGAACATTTTTCATATATAGGGCGCACCGGATTATAAGGCGCATAAGATACTGCAGTCAAACGTTTGACTGGGTTTGCGTTATGCATCCACTAGATGTGCCAAAGGGAATGTAGCGAATGCGCGGCACCGGAGGTGAGGCGTTTTAGTAAGCGTGAGCGCGCTGGGGCAGGCACGTAACTTGCATTCGCAGCCTGACTCATGAGTATTCATGTGCGGCGGCTCGCTGACAGCAACAGCAGGCTGTTTGAATGAGACGACCCGGTTACTGTGAACAGGGAGCGCTTTATGAACATTCTGTGACGCGCGAGCAGCGCGGGGGACAGTGTGTCTGTTTGTGTGTCTGTTAGTAAGAGTGAGCGGTCACGTGACTTACACACATAACATGATTTATACGAGGTTGAACTGGCCGTGTGACAGAGCGGGCATAAGATGGACACGAGCGCGAGTTCACGGGCGAATTTAATAACGCAGAGCGTTATTAACCAATTGATTCATATGTAAGGCGCTCCGGATTAGAAAATTAAAGGCTTTTAAGTGCGCCTTATAGAAAGGTTTTGTACGACTCACTTTATCAGTGGCGGCTGCTGTTTCGTGTGCCTATGTGACATAGGGCCAGTCATTTGTTTGTGTCTACTAGAGTGCCAACCTGTGAGGAACTCTTAAGACAACTGATGTTTAGTTTTATGTGTCGCCTGGACAAGTCAGTGATTCATATTATTTAAGCGCTAGTTAATCCCTGAAAAGCTGTTATAGACACACTTCTAGGTTAAGACAACATTGGTGCAATACCCTGTAGATCATACATACATACATGTTTGTGTTTCTGGTAGCTGGAATTTTGTCAATCTCCAAATGCAATGCAACATGAGGAGAGTAAAGATGGAAAGCTCCTAAAGTTTGTTTCCATATAAATTGCCATGAGCTAAGTTATCATGCTTTTTATTGGAATTACAAGTTCATGACATTTCCTCATATGTAGTTCATTACATTCGGAGATCGAATACTTTTGACTGTCAAAATTCTAGCCACCGTAAACACTAACTGATAATGTGAGTCGCACAAAACATTTTTTAGTAAACTGTGTGTACACAAACAATGTTGTCAATGCTCAAGTTCATGTGTAGAGCCGCTTGTTTTAAAACTAGCGATTTTGATGCAATCATTGTAGTGCCCCTAGCACACCCATTCAAAAGGCATTTTGACCTGAAAACGAAAATACGGTCAATCTTAAAAGTGGTATTTCCATTCTAATTATGCTTTTACAAGAAAGTATGACTCTGGTAGATTAGCAAAAATAGCCTAGGTTGCAATTTGGCAAGAGTTATCCTTTAACAGTCCGCACAATTTAAACATGTTCACCAGACTGACCCAAACCTGCTTTGAGACAATACTTACACAGTAATCCGAGATAAGCTCCTGTCCACTCTCTCCCATATACTCAAAGAGGCATCTCAGAGTGACATCTCTCTTCTTCACTGTAGTGGCACTTGGGTCCTAGTTAATAGAACAATAATGAATAAATTATTTTTGTTGGTAAATTCACTCCAACCCTGTAATTACTGTAGGTCTGTATTATTTTTTCTTTTTTATTCATTATAATATATTAATAGTAATAACACGAGACAATTTAGAAAAAAACTGGCTAATTAACAAAAAAACAACAACAAAAGAAAAACCACCCAGATAAGCAAGATGCTGAAAAAACTGAAAAACAAAACCACTCAATTGATTAATATCGTACCTTAACTTTGTAACCAATTTTTCCCTACCTGTATCAGATCCATCAACAACTTTTTGATGCGTTGACCAGTTGCTCCTCCCTTGGCACTAAAGAGTTCTAGGAGCTTTGGGGTGTATTTGTCCAGCTGTGACATAAACGTCGCTTCCAGGGAAACTGCAGTACATCTTCGGAACTCCTCGTTTACCTGTAAGACAGCAAATGTTTGACTTATTTAAGGGGGTTTAAAGATTAATCTACTATCTCATGTCCAAGTCACAATTTCTAAAAAGTTCTCAGAAGTGAGTAGTGTCAGCAAAAACTGAATGATAAGTCACTTACCTGGAATGGTTCGAAGAGGGCAGGCCATCTTTCCTTGAATTCTGCCACACCAGGAGACTTGGTAATAACTTCCTGTCTTCTCCAGCTGTATGTTATGGCCATCATATCATTTGTGCTCCTGACAGAGTCCTTTGTCTGATGGGCAGCAATTAGGTCAAGTCTCAGATTCTCAAGGGTGTCATCTGTTTCACCATGTGGGTGTGAGGGCAAGTAATTCACCTCTGCCCTCTTTGGTTTCTTGACATTTTTAGCGGCTTTTGCTCATCACTTGACTTGTTTCTCAGTGAGTTTATCAGGAGTTCAGTGCTTCCAAGTGCTTTCCGTTTTGTCCGGTAGTTTCCACACTTATACTTTAGGCTTACCTGCCACCCATAAATTCCATTAAAAGATCCGGGCTCCTTTAAGCAGGGATGCTTTGCAACTAGTGCCTCTGCCACTGCACATCTCTGGGCATCATTGGGGTAAGCTGTGTAGAAAAACATGGCCTCTGCCAGGCGCTCCAGGATGTCTGATTTGATACTTGGTGATGTCATAGGGGTGCCATCTCTTAAATAAATCTCATTTCCTTGTCTTAAGGCCAGTTCAGTGTTGTGTGAGAAGGTTGGAATTGGAAACACAGCAGGCCATGGGCTCTGCCTTTCAGAGGGGGATGGACTCGGAATGACGGTATCCACTGAGTTCCCACTGAGACTCGTACACTCACAGAGAGAGCTGACATCAGAGGCATCTGGGGTGCTTTCCTGGGGAACAACGGTCAGCGTCAACTCCAGCGGTGTATACACAACTTTAAGTGTGCACTTATCTTTCAGCTCATTGGTAGATGTTAGGGTGAAGAAGTCATCAAATTCCTCATCTTTGTATTGAAGACTTATATCTGTGGGGATGGAAAAATGTTCTTTGACAGCTGCAACCAACTCATTCACAGTTGAGGGCATGCCACTGCTGAGAGTGAGTTGATTTCTTGATTTCATGATCGATGAGGACCCGGAATCTCACAGTTTGCTCCATTTCTAAGAAGAGTTATGTTGGAGACAGATGTGGCGCTTCAATATCACCATTTGCTTTCCTGCAACAATATAGGCAGACAGAGGATATACATCAGTAAGGCATCGTTGCTCAACGAGAGTTATGTGGTCTGTCTTCTCCAGATAATATCCGCGATAATGTTCATCAAACCAGGATATCTGTGTTCTCACAATAAAATACACTCTTTCCTCGATAAGTGCAATTTGAAGAATCACTGCAAAATCAGGAAGACCTGCAGTAGAACCAAAGGCCACAATCATGCCTTTTGAGTACCTCGATCCCTGATAGGTGACTGTGTCAGCCAGCTGAACATGAGACTGAGAAGGAGATATATGCCTGATTGACTCCTGAACATTTACATGTAGGACATCCACTGGAACTGATGTTACTCTTACAACACTAAGAGCAGGCAAAACTGTTGTGGAATGCAGGTTGTGGCTTATCATAAGCTGGTGCTTTGTAGCCAGGGACAGGAGAATGTTCTTGAAGTTGCCAGTATGCCTTACAATCCGTTTAAACTGGCTGTGTTTTGCTTCGAACCGCATCGTCCAGAAAGCTATAACTGGTCCAAAAGCTTTTATCAAAGCAGGATAGTGCTCTAAAAAGTGGTGCTTCGGGATTAATTCTTCATTAGGGAACACTTCCTGGAATCTGTGTCGGTGTTCAGAAATTTTTGAGTCAAGATATGCAATGCTTTCCTCATTATGGACTGGACCCACAACAAGCTCAACAATGTCTTTTAAAGACATCAACAGAAGCCAGGCTGGATCACTCAAAGGTATTTTGTGTCCAATAATGAATGGCAACAGTCGTATGAGGGACCAATTTTCATGCGCGTTTCCTCCAATCTTGTTTCTTGAGGAGAAGGTAGCAGGCACTGGCTGAGGAGAGTTAGTTTTGTCAGACCACTTATATGGAAACTGTGAAATAGCACTGTTAAGTTCACTAAATGTGAAATATTTCTTAGAAATAAAAACACTGAAGCACAGACCCAGTTCTAAGGGAACAATCCCTTCAAAAACGTCATGTAATATGTCAGGTGGATAGCCAGTGACACAGTGGAAATAGCTCAGATTTTCAGTCAATGGACAAGCCTTTTTAACACCGAAACAATGTGTCAAGGCAGGGTTTTCTTTGACAGTCAATACATGAGTTGCATGTGCTTCTTGGGTGCGAGCCGGAAAGGCACCAGACCTCACCTCCTTTATCTGATATTCTGATCGCTGTCCAAGACAAAATCTGCAAATGAATGGACCAGAAAAGTTTTCCACTAATCCACAAATTGAATGTGCCCCAAGATTGTCTGCTGCAACGCAAAACACACTTCCTTTCACATTTTGTCCTACTGAGGAAATGTAGATGCCGTCACGCTCCAAGATAGCAATGTCTTTTAACAAAGGGGCAAGCACTTCCTCATAACCAAATCTTTTGATGTCCACTGCTTTACATAAAAGGGCCAAGTACACAGAGCTCAGAGTTGACCGAGATGAGTGTGGAATGTTGCCAAACACCCAGTATACAGCTGTAATCTTGTGCTTCTTTCTTGAAGTTCCCAGTGGATTGCAAATTTCGAAGTCATCAATGTACAGTACAAGTGTAATTCTTAGTTCTTCAGAATAAAAAGAATTATCTTTATAGATTGTACCGTCTTGATATGATTCATATTTAGTAGATGGCTTGTCCTTTTCTTTACTCAGAACTTTTTCTCGAAGATCTTCTTTACCCAAAATATTAATCAAAGACTTAAGAATTGGAATATACTGGAAACTTCTCTTCTCATTTGGTTCAAGGACATACTCAACAGGCTCAACAACTTCAAATTTTTCTGTATAATACTTCCGTCTCTTGAACGATGAGGATAGAGGACCAGCACTACTAAGTGCTGAGCTTAGGGGATTGGAATTGCACAATTCTTCAAAGATGTAACAACAGTGTCATCAATGGTTTGGTTATTTTTCTTAAAATGTGAAACAATGATACTTTTAACTGAAGATATGCATGCAGAATTTGCTATGAAGTGAAGATCATCAACCAATTCATCAATGCACCGAACTGAAACATTATGAACACTCTAATTTCAACAAGAGGGATGCTATATACTCTACAACTACACTGCTTCCATCTTCCTCTTCATAGTGTGCATTAGTGCTACTGCCTTCATGATTAGCATCATTGTGGACCTCATCCTCTTCAGAGGCTTCAAAATCAAGTGCTTCCTCGGGTAACCCACAAATAATCCCTGGTTTGAAATCTTGTGATGTATATGGAGTATGCTTTCTGTGTTTGTGTGTTGCAAACGTCCCATACACATTTGTTTGGTGATCACATTCTATGAAGACACACTTAACAGTCTCGTTATTCTTGAGATGGTGACCTATATGCTCAAAAAAATCCTTTTCGTTGTTAAATCCAGGGTTTTGACACAAAGGGCAGGTAAATGAAAGACTTACTTGTGGTGAGATGAAGGATTTAGCTTCTGGGTGGTATCTTGAGAGGTGAGAGCGGAAGGAACTCCAGGATTTAAAAGAACATGGGCAATCTATATGAATACAAGGCAAGGCATGGCTGTGTCCAAAAGTCCCATGATGCAGTCTATAATGCTTTAAAATGTCACTTTCCTGGTACCACAGTGTTGCACAATTTACAGGGCCATCCCATCTGTCAATAAAAATAAATAAAGTTAGTTACATCTAGCCTTTTGAATACAAGCCTGACAAAATCCATAAAAAAATACACTTAAAATACAAATGAAGATTATCCTGCTGGACAAGACAAGAATGGGTAACTTTAGTTCATCACAGAATTTATTTTAGAAAATAATCTGAAACATCATGTCAACCTCATGTCTAACCATCACAATTGACTAATTGTTAGGTTAGATAGCCTAAAATACTTGTAACCTCTCTTGCCAAAATATTAGTGGAACAACTGGAATGACTGCAAAGTGTGTTGGTGTGAGATGTGTGAATGTGCCACAGTCAAATACAAAGTTTTCCTGTTAAGACAAACACGTGTAAAGCACGCTGGATGAGGAGAAATGGGCCTGCACCTTGAGCACCACGTTGAGGTGTGTTAACCGCGGGCGGTGTGGGTGTATTTCAGGCTATGTGCTAATCCACATTAGCTAACAGTGCCCACACTCATAGTTGCAAATGTTTGCTCCCTCATCAATGTGGTTTTGGTTAGATTGTGTGGATTGTGTACTCGCCAAAGTAACTGCTGCACTGGCACATTAACATTCATATCCAACCGACGATAATCAGTAATCACTTAACTTAGCTAACGTTAGCTGTGGCTACGTGTGTCTGTCGTAGCTTCGACAGCGTTGGCAGCGGACTCAATGTTTTTGAAGAAGTTACAAACACCTCTGAAACATTAAACTATCACACAAAGTCAACATTACTTATACAACGCGCACACACACGTAACGTTAGATTAATACAGTAATTTATGTGGCTCAAGTTAACAAACTGTTTGAGGTAACGTTAACGTTAGAGCACATTCGAAATTGGCGCTCTTCGACAGAGCGATTGTGCAGCACAAAGACGTTAATTAGGGTAAAATCTCACTTTTAACAACACAAAGAGTTACTTACATGAGGTACGTGAAGTATTATCCGGCTCCGTAGAAAACCCCGTTCGAATAAACTTCTGGAACAGACGAGAATGAAGGATTTGCCCGGGCTTGTTCTTCTGTTGCTGCAGGTAGTGGGCGGGTCGTGTCTTTTTACGTCTGATACGTCCATAAGGATACGTCTGATATAAACTTTTAAAATGAGTTTTGTAAAATCAATTTATGGTGAAGTCCAATTAAATTAATTTTATTATAGAAAATATTAAGTTACGAAAATATTCACACTTTTTTACTTTTTGAAAACTCAAAAAACAAAGAAAGAAAAATAAGTTAATTTATTGGAATAAATATAGTTTTTAAAATTAAGTTATAAGGACAATAGCACTGAACGAATTTTTACAGTGTATATATGAAGTCACTAGGTGGCTCCACCTCTTAGCAAAAGACAAAAGCAATCAGAGTGCAGATCTATTTCTATTTATGGATATCTATTAGTCTGCAGAAAACAAAGTGCTGTGATTTAAAATACAATAAACAATTCAAACGATATGTAATTTAATGTGAAATAGCTTGAGATAAGTGATATGATCTTAAAATGTTTAAATGCAAACATTTTATAGTTATATAGTTAATTGTGATTATATTTCTGTGGATGATTTCTTTTTTTTGCTTTCTGTGTCTCGGAGCTTCTGGAGGTTTCCTCTGTTTTTACAACAGCTTTAAAGAATCGCACACTCTCTATCTTTTAACCTTTTAATCTCCTCAGCTAGACCCCTGATTGTCTTGGCATATCCATCCTGCAACTTGTTTATTTCCTCTCTCAGTTCTCTCTGATGCTGTTCCATTAATTTTTTCCTCTCCATTTCTATCTCCTCCCGCTCTCTCTTTCTTTGTTCCCTTATCTCTTCCCACAACCTCTTTCTTTCCTCACTCATCTCCTCCTTCTCCCTCTCCCTCTCCTCCTCTCTCTCTCTCCTCTCCCTCTCTCTCTCAGCCTGGAGTTTCTCAGTAATTTTCTTCATTAGTTTTTCATATTTTTCATTAATTTCCCTTTCAAGTTTCTCTCTTTCTTCCCGTATTTGCTCTTCCTTTTCTTTCAGGATGCGTTGTTCCTCCTCTTTGATTGCCCTCTCGGCCTCTTGGAACATCTCGTTGGTGTAGTGGTGTCCTCCGTTCTTCTGGACTACATCTCTGATCTTCTGGAGGAGCTCAGTGACCTGAGAGCGATCCTCCTTCTTCCTGTTGTTGAAGAGGTGGTACTGGCCGTTACATCTGGCCACGAGTTGTTGAAGCTCTGAGCTTTCATTCAAGAAGTCCTCGATAGTTGTGTCTTCAATAAGGTCACCGTGGGTAAAGAGAACCATGCTGTATCTGTCTGCAGCCTGGCCAAAGATTTCTTGAATCTTCTCCACTGTCTTCATTTCCTCTCCAGTGAATCTGCCCAGTCTGATGACCACCAGGAACACATGGGGTCCAGGAGCAGCAAAAGAGATGCACTGGCCCACATCTTTAGTTGTTTTTTCCATGTCAAACCTGGTGTCAAACAGACCCGGGGTGTCAATGACAGCAACCTGTTGCCCACCCACCACAGCTGTGCCCTTACCACAGTCTACAGTCATAGACTTTGCGCTGAACTTTGACACAAAGCACTCTCGTCCCAGGATGTTGTTTCCAGTGGCACTCTTCCCAGTTCCAGTCTTCCCCACCATCACTATCCTCACCTCCTCCTCATTTGTTATGGTGTATCCTGTGTAGAACAACGAGTGTCAATGAATACAAACCTACATCAGTTTTTACTTTAAACTGCCCCCCTCTGTCAGCTGAAAGTGAAACTGCATGGTGGAAACCATCTGTCCAGGTGCCCCTCAGTGCAGTGTGCAACTCAGGGAGTTGGGTTTGTAAGTAAAGTCAAATTAGAGCAACTCACTTCCCATTTTTTTTGGTTGGGTCCATTTGAGATTTATGCCCAGTGTAACAGGCATAAGCAAAAGTACACAGTGAATTTAACGTTTCATTTTTGAGGATCATAAGAAATATTATATAAAGTGGAACCGGCAACACACTCCTTACAAAACGTGTTTTGCTTCAACATTAATTTGGTGGTTGTTTGTGCTTTACATCTCAAACTCTGTGGTTACAGCCAGAACATTAACAGGCAAATCGATTAGATAACTGTAGACCAGCATATAGACCTGCACTGTGCATCAGTGCGGTAGTTTGTTATATAAGATCTTGGAAGATGTAATTTTGTTTTGCATCCAACATGTTCTTTTATTGACCTTTGTTACATTCAACATCAGCCTCAGGTGGACCAAACAGGAAGGAAAGGTTGGGGAGCTGCATTAAACAGTGTTTAAGTGCATTTCACACTGCAGTGAGGGGATCCTCGTCCACTCTGACATCTGTTTTAAGATTCCTTAGGTTTTAAAAATTAACCTTTTCCTTTTACAAAATAAAGAGGTTTATAATATAACCATTTATTTTTTTTGTCAGATTATCATCTTGGAAGATAAGTTAAGTAAGACATTATTCAAATAATTAATATGTCTTTGCTGTTCTACCCTGTATAAATCTATAGAAGTATTTATCTACAGGAGATAGCCCACAGTAGTACATTATCATCATAAACTAATTGCACTTTAAAACATGGATACAGTATCATAACTTACCTGAGTTGCTGGTCATGCTTGAGTTGTAATAGTTGCTGGTCTTGTTTGAGTTAAAGAGTTAAAGCAGCTGCAGCTGAAATGAAAACACAGTTCAGAGTGTCTGCTGCCTTTTTAAAGTGGCCCAAAACACACCCAGCAAATATAGATGCGCAACATAATGAAAGTGAAACTGAAAGCTTGATGTGTTTGTTTCGGTCAGAGGGATATTTTGAGAATATCAGGGGTTTTCCTGGCTCGAAATGAGGCGCAGGCAGGGACGTGCACAGACATTGGTGAGGGCACTTCTCATAATTAGTTATGAGTATTATAACTCACCTATCTATGTTTGCATCTGTAGAATTATTCTAAATTAACCAAAACAAGTTCATCTGCATATTTACCCAGAACATTTCAGAGGAAAATAATTTTAATGTAAGTCATTAACTGGGGAAGTTCTGTGGTGATATGTTTTAGTTATTTTCTTTATCCCATTCACCTGCAGTGACTTGTCACATGTGTGCAAATAGGCGCATATCAATGTGTTTTTACTCCCATGGTTTTCCTATCAGATGAAATGTTTTCCCTGAGCCACCGCAGTGCAGCTGTACGGCTGACAGGTTAGTTCTGTTCATTTTAAAATTCCCAGTAGAGGTGAGACACAATATCAAGTTTCACTGCATTTTCCTATAACCACTTTACACCCAGGAAACTCTCTTATATCAACGGATTTGATCACTCATATTAAATTCCAACAGTGAGGGAGTATAGCTCTGTAATCTATTGACTTTAACCACATGATAACTGCCACCTATTTCCAGGAAAAACACCTAAAACAACAAACCCAGCATAAATCGGTAACAACTCCTTAACCATTAGGTCTAGATGCAATTCTGGTCTTCTGTGAAAGGTCAGAAGCTAAGGAATATGAATCAACTGTAAATTAAAATATTTTAATACAGTGGTAATAAAGTGGTTATAGGAAAATGCAGTGAAACTTGAAATTGTGTCTCACCTCTACTGGGAATTTTAATACATCAGACAGGAACAGAACTGAACAAGAACTAATCTCCACAAGACACAAACAGACAGGACCAGATCAAAATGCAAACACACACCGAGACTGGATACAAGACGACAGACAGAAAGGACTGAAACCCAAAACCCAACACAGATACTGAACTGATCAAAAAATCTAAAGTCACAGAGAGCAGTTCTGTTCCTGTCTGATGTATTAGTTTCTGTACCATCATGCTTGGGTTCTGTCTGTCTGCTAGTTGAATTTCTCTGCCAGTTTTGTTATTTAATCTGATTTTGATCATTCTGCTTTAGTCTGTTCTGTCCTCATTATTAAGCTTATTATTTGGTTGCTTGTTTGTCCAGTTCTAGTTGGCCTCTAGTTTTTTTGTTGTTTGATTCTTGGCCTTTTTGCAACCTGTTAGTCTCAGTCTGTTGTCCTTGGGTTTGTTTGTAGCCTGTCTGTATTGTTGGTGATTCAGTCTGTTTGCTGTCGTGTATCTTAGGTTTAGTTCTGCATTGTAGTTCTGTGTCTTAGTTAATGTCTGTGTTTAGTGTTCAGTAACCTGTATTCTGTCTGTTACTCCAGAAGCCCTCTGCCTGCCTGTCTCTCTGTTTTCCCCTGCTGTCTCTCTGCCTGCCTGTCTCATTAGCCTTGATCCCTGTCACCTGTGTTGCTCCCGCCTGCTCGTTAGTCCCTGGAGTATTTATGTTTGGTGTTTCCGTTCAGTCCTAATCCGGTCATTGTAGTGTGTGTACGCTCTGTCGTGAATCGTGTCAAGTGTTCTGCCTGTCTGTGTCGCCTGCATCTTTAATCAGGACATGTCGTTTAAGTCTCACATTAAGTAAATTTCAAGGACTGCATTTTTTCACCTACGTAATATTGTGAAAATCGGGAACGTTCTGTCTAAAAATGATGCAGAAAAACTAGTCCATGCATTTCTTACTTATAGGCGGGATTACTGCAACCAGGCTGCTCAAAAAGGTCCATTAAGACTCTTCAGCTGATCCAGAATGCTGCAGCACGTCTTCTGACAGGAACCAGGAAAAGAGATCATATTTCTCTTGTTCTAGCTGTTTTCCTGTAAAATCCAGAATATAACTTAAAATCTCCAAAGATCTTTTGAATTTTTAGATTATGAAATGTTTTTGTCTCTTAGACAGCTGTGGAATGAAGCAATTTCATTCAAACTCTTTTTCTCCTTTTAGCAAATGCAATACAAAACTTTAATAAACAGGACAAATAAACCTCCAAAGCTTATTGTCATTTCAAGGATGACTGCTTGTTCAACCACACATGCAGAGTTTGTCTGGCTGCTTCACTTCTTGATTTATTTATTGATCTGCAAAACACAACAATCAATACTTACTTCCAACATGGTGCTAAAATGCTGAAAGACAACACATAAAATAGAACAATATCATCTTAAACCATGTAACATCATTGGAAAAGAAACACAAATACAACAAGAAAAATTACGAGGCCAAGTAGAACCTGTCCCATTAAATAAGATGCCCCAGAGATCGCAGACCCGACAGACTTGCGTTTCTCATGGTACAAAAATATAAAAAACAATTATTTTTCACTGGTTTTGTAGGGTTCTTGCACAAAGACTTGGTCCAATTAAACAGCAATGTGGCTTCTCTGATTGCTTTTTCTTTCCCTCCTTCAGACTGATCTGAAATGACTGAGACTCCATGTTGTTTCCCTCCAGGGCTGTAGAAGAAGATGACATGCTGTTCTGTACTCTGCTGCAGGTCTGTCAAACACCCTGCAGTTATAATTTACTTTGAACTGTCAGATTATCATGGAGATTCACTGAGCTGTATTACAGAGTAAAAGTCCGGCAATCGAGGGATTTTAGCACATATGAGAAGGTATTTCCTCTCTTTTACCTTCACTACAATGTTCATCCTTTAAATAAAACATCACACCAGACAGGAGTCATGAATTATTAATACATTTAATGGAGGAGTGTTGGTCAGTAGTTTCCTGTTGGTCAGTGCTGTGTGTAGTTGTTGTAATGTCAGTAGAGTCTGAGTGCAGTGCAGTCTGTCTCCCGGCGTCTCGCTGGCCACAGCAGCTTGTCTCTGGACGTCTGCTGGGCTTCCCTGGACCAGGTGTCGGCCTCTGCTCACCTGCAGACAGGTTTGTTTAGTCGTGACTGATTTCCAAACAAAATACAAATTCATACGATCAAACGGAAGCAACCAATATGCCTCACAGTATAACAGGTATGACTGAGATGCACAGTAACATGGAGGATTATCATTCAATATAAGACACAAAACCAAACAGCTCCGACAAGATGTAATTCTACGAGTACAGTATATGCTAATTGTGATATTGTACTTATTCTAGAAAATATGAGTATAAGTGTTTATGGATCAAATGATCAGATGAGAGTGTGTTTACTTTATCACAAACTCTATCAAAGATATTCATTCATTATTCTGATATTCTGTTTAAATAAAAAGGTGCAGTTCCTCACTGTGACCACAGGAGGGCAGTGAACTCTCATTATTGTGTTTTTAATCCTCTTCCCACTTCCAAAAAGTAAATAAAAGTGGCTGAAACACTCACAACATAGTATTTACTGCAGGGGTTTATGATGGAATATATTACATGCAGGTGTTCATATTGTTTGAAAACAACATATTTATTAATTGACACATCCAAATAATTATACTAAGTATATATACCTGTCATATTCC
>NW_024040068.1:0-4951 GCF_014851395.1 Micropterus salmoides | reverse complement strand
GTTGTATTTGTGAATGTAGGCCTAATATTTTTTAAATAAGATTAAGAGGTTCAAATAGGCTTTTCTATCACAATGAATAAGAAAAATTTTTCTTTTTCGTAAATATGTAAAGCGGGCGGCTTGGTGGTCCAGTGCAAGAAGGTTGCGGGTTCAAACCCCGGTTGCCCCAGCCTTTCTGTGTGGAGATTGCATGTTCTCCCCCGTGTCTGCGTGGGTTCTCTCCAGGTGCTCTGGGCTTCCTCCCACCATCCAAAGACGTGCGACCTAGATTGATTGGTGACCCTAAATTGTCCTCAGGCATGAATGTGATTGTGACTGGTTGTTTGTCTATGTGTGGCCCTGCGATGGATTGGCAACCTGTCCAGGGTGTACCCCGCCTTTCGCCCGATGTCAGCTCCAGGCCCCGCGACCCTGTACGCAGGATGAGCGGTTGACGATGGATGGATGGTAAATATCTAAAGCCATAGTCTTAAAGAATTTTTGAAATCTAACCAAAATAATTTGGTTCATAAACAAACACAAAATAAATGACAAATGCTTTCAGATTCATTATTGTAAAAAAACACTTTTTCTCAACATCAATCCTGAATCTTAACACAACTGTTGTTTATTTAATACAAGTATTATAGCAGCGAGTGCAGCGGTAATGTCAGATCCTATTTACTCTGGGGGAAGAGCCCCAATTCATCTCTATTCATCTCCAACTTGGTCCCTCTGTAGGCTTCCAGTTGGCCAATCAGAAGAAAGTGGGCTTTTTGGGAGAGAGGCCTTAAAGAGACAGGAGCTAAAATGTAATGCTCAGACAGAGGGTGAATAGAGGCGCAGAGGCAATGGACATTATATGAAAAATAATGTGTTTTTTGAACGTCAAAGCATGTAAAAGCTTTCTAGAACACCCCCCCCCCAAAATATGAGCCTGGAAATGAGCATGTTCCCAGTCTGTTTGCCCAGCTTACTTGCTGCTGGCTGTGGCTTAATTTACTGTACAGACATGAAAGTGATATTGATCTTCTCTTCTAACTCTCAGCAAGAAAGCAAATGAGCACATTTCCCCAAATGTCTCATGTCTGACATTATTAACAAGTTACTTCTTTTCCAGATAGTGTGCAGGGAAAGTGGTGACCTGCAAAACTCAGACAGTAAAGTTGGTAAAGTAAATTGCAGTGCCGATCATTATCACAACCACCCGCATGTACAAAATTCAGCATGTGGCAATTCCAATAATCATGTGACTGCTACCTGAATTAATCCATCTTGACTTATTCTATCAACCCTGGAGTCTGGCTGGTGGGAGGGCAGGAGCAGGTTTCACTTTACCCTCAGTTTTCCTGTAGTTCGAGGAAAGAGATTTGTGTGTTCATGTGTGCTTGTGTGTAATGGAAGGGCTTATTCTGTCTGTGGGTGCATTGACGTGCTCTGACAGGTCAATCAATGAGGAGGAGATGCAGTTTGCTGTTCATTGACCTGCTGTGCTACAAGAGAGCAAGTAAGGGTCATCTCATCCTGATCCTCATGCAGCCTTGACTCCTTGCTCTGATTGCTAACTGATTTCTGTTTTTTACATTCAGGTTTCCTCTGTTTTTATAGTGGCCATCGCTGAATTAAGATTTACAACTGAGCTGAAATGTAAATAAATAAGGTTTACTGTTGACAAGCAGTGTGTTATAATTCACTTAAACGTTCAGTGCTATTATATAGAAGGACAATACTAGGGGGTTTAACCCTTAAACTACAAAATCATGTAGTGTCACATTGAAAAACATGTTGCCTTTATCTATTTAATATTTTTTTGGTCGCCAATATTACATTATTATCGCCTGGTAGGAACTGTTTTGAAAACTTCTTGCTGGTGCATTCAAGGATGTTCTGACATACGAAGAGTTGGGTACTCCTACACAAATGAAATTCTTACTGTTTACAAGAATTGTAATAACAAAACAATTTAACTCTGTGTGCTCTAAGGAAATGGATATTAAGCATTTATTTATTTGATGAAAATAACTCATATAATATATTAATTATGTGACTCCTGTGTGTCTAGTATGTGTGTCTATTTCACAGTTTCAGACATAAGCTTTCTAAATGTACCCAAATATTTTTCAGTTTGCAGTGTTTGCTGTTTCCTAGCAACTCAAGTACAATGATGCATTTATGAAACCTCTTAAAAACACATTTTTTTATTTCTTGGGAACATCACTTTGTAATTGTGTATGGTCTTATGATGCTGTATAGTTTCTAGGGGTGTGACGAGACACTTAACCCACGAGACAACGAGATTTGAGATTGGGTTCATGGTTCATTTAACATTATTTTTAAGAAATCTTTAATGCTGAATTATATGAAAATTGGTGGCAGGTGAAAATTCAGAATCTATAGCCTAATTATAACAGAATCTTAGTCAGTGCAGCTCTAAGTCATTCTGTGCTGCTATCAGATCTGTTTCTCCTGTAGATCAACTTATTTAATATCATCCCTGCTGATTCATGATTTAGTCTTCCCTCCTCTTTGTGTCTTTGCTTGAGGAAGTAACCTCTTTAAATGTGACTGTGGCACCTTTTCACCATAATGATAAATTATTTAATTTTAATTCAGTTATAAACTCCTGGACTTTAATGGCTCCTGTGTTTTAGCAAATCTTCTGCTCATGGTCAAAACTTTCTGCACATTCAGAATCTCTCCCACATGGGCCTATCTGTGTCCTCTGACATGATGAGTGAGTCTATCTTATCAGTTATACATTTGTATTTCACTACATGAGAAAATTAATGTGTGGCTTGACAGTGTGTGAAAAATGTAGTTTGCGTCTCGTGAGACAGTATTTTACCTGACGAGAATTCTCATCACAATTTAATCTTGCGAGATCTCGTGGTGTGAGATCTCGTCACACCCATAATATTTTCTATTCTGTATTTTTTTTTTACATGTAGATGTCCATTTGTCCACAACATTTGGTGCACAAAGTAAAAAAAAATAAAGTGGAAAAAATGGAATAAAGGAAATTAAATGAACATTTTTGTATTTTCATTCTAAGCTGTTCTGTCACTGCATTTCATCTGCTTCATCTGGGAAAGACTTCATCATCCAGCTTGAAAGATGGCACCGTCAGGCACAGTTGACAAATGAACAGCCTTAATTGTGTTGATCATTTTAGCTTATGTTTGTTCATGGCTGACTACTAAAACTAATTTGGAATATGAAACTCGACCATCCTCATATTTAACTAGTGCCAACAGATGCGCATCATCATTTCAAAATCTTTTGATTTTAACATTGTGGAAATGTTTCCTTGAATGCATTATTGTCTTTTTATGCAGAACTAGAAAGGCCATTTGTATGTGAGGAACAAGCTGTATTCTCAATAAGCTCAATTTGTACACTGCCACAATAACATGCAGTCTGTCTAAGTGCATATATGTAGTTATTTCTCCTGTAAATGGTGTTTTACTTTGTAGGTTACTGTGAAAATGGGTCAATGACATGACATGCATATTTTTGTGTCTTTCTTTTCTGTTAAAGTAATTTTAATCAATTCACGACATATATCACTTTATCTACAAAACCCATTTTGTGTGAATACATTTTCACAACATTATAATGATATATATTATTTTATGTTCTGGCACCTAAAACTCCCTCCCCCTGTCAGGTGGTGCAACCGTCCGTGCAAATAAACAGATTAAGAAAAGATTTTAAATTGTGTTTTAAGCATCTTCAATTCAAAATAAAATACTGTGACATTTCCGAAATGAAAATGTATTAACAGTAACAGGTTATTGCATCATCCAGAGGACCCCAAGTAACCTTAAGGTTTGTTTAACTTATAGTCAGACTGGTTCACTTTCCATGTCAGGTGGTACAACCAATGAAAATTATTAATTTATCATAAAACTCTTTATTTAATCAAAACAATATATATATGAACTTGCTATCAAAAGAAAAAGTTAATACAAGTTTCATACTATAAGCCTGTTTCATTGGAAATAAGTTGTAAAGTCAGGTGGTGCAACCAGTATGCCAGGTGGCGCAACTGCAAGGAAAGTTGCAAAAAATGTTTGGATTGATAATTAAAATTTAAAAATTTGTTTTTAATTAAGAATGTTTTACACTCTCTTTCATGAGAATAAGTTGTGTTTACTAGCTTCAGAAGAGCTGCGTTCAATACTACCAATTTAATAAGGCACCTAAAAAAATGAACACTAAACAGAATACAGTGAGTTCACTCAGGTAACTCAATCCAAAGCTGCCCCGAAGCAACGCACGAGGAACTTTAAAGGATAGAGAAATTTAATTAAACATAGCCATCCTGAAGTGTACACTGTGCAACTGTATTCTAGTAAAATACAAGTATCGGATCGGGACTCAGAATTGGCAGATTATAATATTAAATGACCCAGATCAGGGGCAAAAAAAAGTGATCCAACATCCCTATTTATAGATGTCTGAGGAGGAAGATAGAGGGAAAACTGTGAAATTCCCAATTAGCCAGCGGTCCAGAACAGAACAGCAAAAAGTGAGGCAGTGGAACAGTGGAACCAAACCAGTGAAAGCACAGGGAGAGGAACATTAAAAACATTGTTGTTCAATTACAACTTGATACAGTGTATCCACTGCACTGTAGCCTAGTTGTTTTAACTGAATTTGATATCATGTTTTTAATCAGTTCATTACTTCAGTAGAGACTGTTGACCAAAACACCTTTTTGTATTTGAAAGAAAATTACAATTTTTCAGTATATTCGCTGTCATTACTAATATGTTGTCAGGTGGTGCAACCAGCTAAAATATTGATTTAAACTAACTAACTAATAGGTTAAAGCGAACATATGGTTTAAAACAATGAGATCATGGATACTGTATTGAAAACATTAATTTGTATTGTATTTTTCCATCAATAAATTAAAATTGGATGCTAAAGATACTAAATAATGGCCTTTAGAATGCAATAATTGTAA
>NW_024040067.1:20000-35260 GCF_014851395.1 Micropterus salmoides | reverse complement strand
TTCACAACACAGAGGATTAGACCGGTTTGATCCTGCAAGGACTCGGTTTTAGTTTGTTTGCATGGTATTTTAAGAGGGGACTGATTTTAAAAACTTGATCTTGAGGGCTGAAGAGAGACTTAGGCATCTGAACATCTGTCCTGCTTATTTCTTTTCAGTAAGACATGAGCTGTATATAGGTGGAAATGAACATTTAAATCACTGCAGGTTCAAGTTGTTGTGATACAAATCTGAAGGGTCGGGTAATGATTAATGAGATAGAAAGAAGAAAATTTCTGCCACACACGTTTTGGCGTTTTTCTTCTGAAAAGCCGCTTTTTTTCCGCACACAAAAAGATAAACATTCTTTAAACTTGATGCAACATTTCTGGGCCTGGATAGAAAACAGATTAAGATCCTTTTTATGAAACATTTATTATAAATGGCTGCATTTATATAGCACTTCTATCCAAAGCACCAGACACACATAAACCGTGCTGGCTTAACCACCGGGAGTAATTTGGGGCACTTTGTGCACAATGTTTTTCATGCATAATATATATCGGGCTGATAATCTTTGTTTACCTCCATTTTGTGAGACTTTATAGCATTTCTTTCTAATTTGGCAAATTCTTTTATCCAAAACAACTTACTTTTCTCCCCAAACACACACACAAGGACGCTTGGTCATTAGGGGCCGGGAATCAGACCACAAATCCCAGTATATGCATATGAATGGCTAACCTAATCAACCAATTGAGTCATTTCAACTCTTACATTTCAGAGAAATGCAACTGTACCTTGATTTAATGTTTGAATTTATGTATTTTTAGATTATGGATTATTATGGATGGACTACCTTTA
Source organism: Micropterus salmoides (assembly GCF_014851395.1). Taxonomy (NCBI): domain Eukaryota; kingdom Metazoa; phylum Chordata; class Actinopteri; order Centrarchiformes; family Centrarchidae; genus Micropterus; species Micropterus salmoides. Next base: position 34,417 of record NW_024040067.1, on the reverse strand, counting down.
ACCCTTTCCTGTTCACAGTTCTGCTATTCCTGTCTGTCGGCCAGTGGAGCAGTGGCACTGGGGGTTTAAATTACTAGAGGGGCAAAAATTCACAACGGATGAGCTCAGTATTATGACTGTGCCGCTTTCCACTAGCCGTCCAGTTTGTACTCCTGGCTGGAAGTGTCTGTTATCACAATGGCACTGAAAGCCAACGGTATCTGAGCTTCCTCGTGGTCCCACAGGAAGCCCCTGTGTTGGCTCATAATAATATTCAGGCCACCGGCAGGCAGGGAGGGACACTTGTCGCCTTACAAGGAGAGGAACAAGTGTGTGAAGGCAGGAGGAGACACAGCAGAGGGACCACTTGACTCTATGTGAAGGCATGACAAAAACCTCTGTGCAAGTTTGGAATCTGTTTCACAAAAAAAGAAAAGTGTTGTTGTTTAATACGCTTTCATAATTCACCATTTTCAGTTTATGAAATAAATGGAAAAACGTTTGACATCACTATGAAATAGATTAAAAAGACTATATTGTATAAAAAGTTAGAACACTGTGCTCAATAAGGTTAAGTATGTATGATTAATGTATGTTGTTTTGTATGTACTGACTTTGCACGTTGTCCAAGACAAATTTCCCAGTGATGGGACTGAATAAAGTATAAAGTATAAAGTATAAAGTAAAAGTAAGTTAGAACTTAGACACTTAGAGTGAAAGACTAACAACATATGTCTTTGAAATCAGTCTTGTTCTTGTTTGATGCCATTTTTTTATGTTTAATTCAAAATTGTAACTCATTACAGCTACTAATGTCCAAGTCAGCTGCTTTGCTGTTGTCCATGCACACAGGGTTAATTTGAAATTAGAGACGATGTCCCACCAAAGTATGTCTGTCCTTCACCTACATCCACAGGTGCAAATCTGTACGTGAGTGTGTGCACATGCCTGTCTTTGTGGGAAAGACTGGACGTTCACACAGACGGCAGAGATTCTGAAGGAAAAAAATGTGACAGTGGGAGCTTTAATCTTTCACCACCACTGGCAGAGGCTTCAGTCCATCTCTCACTTTAGGTCCGAATAATAGATCTAGCTCATGCTTCCTTTGCAACATAATCTAGTACTCAGAACTTATTTGTTATTTTATCACTTACACTGTGATTAAAAACTAACATAATCAAGCACTGCCTGTGTGCAGGAAAGAAAGTGGAATAATAGTGATCAGTAATGGTGTGTCTAGCCTTGGTTAGCCGGATGCTTTTTGTCCATAAACATAAAAAAGCCACAATTATGAATAAATTATTAATTGTATTTTACAGTTGCCTTGGATCACTATTGTTGGACACAATCGGTGCAACATGTTCTGAATACAACCTGCAAATGTTCATCTGTAGTTTTTATTCTGTTGAACAAAACTGACATTCCCATATGAATTCAATGTAAAAACTACTTGTGTGTGTGTCCCTGTTGCAGTTCACACATACAGAATCAGCGTCAGACATGTGCCTGCTGTTACACAGACTGTTTCCTGGGTGATTTCTAAACAGCAGGCGCAGGCTCACTCTGAGGGCTCATCTGGGTAAATTTCCACCAGGACAAATCCCTCTAGCCAGTGAGCTGCCTTCAATAAGCCTTAAACACAGGCCAAAGAGCTAACAAACAGCAATAAAGCATCTAATGGGCCAAGAATAGCCATGGTTTCCTCTTTATAGAGAGGGTGTGCTGTTCAGAACTGTCATTCTGTTAGATTTAAATTTATTTTCCTGGTTTTACCTCTTGACAACATGACAAATGTGTTGGTTTCCAGCTTCATGTTAGTGCAAGTTAACAATGGCTGTACATCCTGGCTTTGGGTGCGACTTCAGTGTAACAGTTGATGTTTTCAGTTAATGCAGTTTAGGACATTTAGAGGTAGACCTTATCTGTTTGCACATACTAAACTGCACACAGACATGAGGGTGAAACAATCTCAGCCAGCAGGTCGAACCATCTCCGTGTGACTCATTCGTGTCAGATAGGTGCTGGTGAAAGGGAGGCAACACCTTTATTCCTTGAAAGTGTATTTACTTCTGCCAAGGTGTAGCGTTTATTCCCTTTGCTACTTAGTATGGCTCTCACCTTGATATTTAAAAAAACGTTGAACAGGTTTCCATGACATTTGGCGGACATGAGCCAAGACACAAGTGATTACATGTTAGTGTTGATTCAAATCTTGGATTTCTGCCATCAGATTTTCACACAAATTGAATGACATGTAGGTGTTTATGACATTGTGATGAATGTGCTTAAGTAAGAGTCAGGAACTGAGTGTCTGTTAAGGTGAAGGTAATATATCCACCCATCCGCCATCCCAACCTTCTTCCCTTTGATTGCACACCATTTAAATATTAAAAATTAAATATTCTATTGAGTAAAGTGTTCTCCTGTCATTTTTTGTGCTTAGGTTTAAGCAACACAGCCCATGACCATTAGAATACCATCCAAAATATATATATTTTGCAATTTGTAATTTGCTGCTTTAGAGGTACACATAAATTGAATTGCATAATAATAATGATGATAATAACAGTAATAACCTATGTTTAGCATCCTTCATACATAAAATATTTATGAAGAAATAATAATCCTGCAACTGATGGTGACCTCAAAGAGAAAACATTTTGACATTGTCACTGATCAGAATGAGGTGAAAAGATAATTTCATCAGCGATGAATACACTTTTACCGCCAACAGGGATTAACACATCTATTGTTAAATTGGGATTACATCTTGTGGATCACAGTTTAAAAGGTCAAATTGATTCATGATCTGAATCATTTTGACCTGTTCTCTATATATAATGTATATTGAGCTAAGAAGGGAAGCTATATGAAGATATTTCTGGTCATATGCTGTGTTATCTTTATCAACACATTAGGTAGTGGCAAAACAAATCAAAGCATGCAGGAGGAAAGTGTGTGCATGTGGGATGGTTGAGAGGCAGCAGAAGGAGCGTCGGGAGCTCAGAGGGAGGGAGTGTGAGAGAAAGCAGGCGTGTCCACTCGCTCACCACGCTCCGTGGGGATTAGCTATTTAAAGTGCAGTCGCTGCGCGCCACACAAACCCTTCATATACTGTCAACGAGGACGCGTCTGGGCGCACTGTTGAGGACGTGCAGGACCGGGCAGCGCCCCGAGGACACCCACCGAACCACGTTTTAATGAGGGAAGCGACAAGAGACCGCACATCAAGTGAGACAAGTCGTATTTCAGCTAGGAATTCATCAAGAATATCCATTTCCTACTGCCTGTCATCAAGCCCAACCTTACTTCACCAGGTAGGTAGACTAATGCCATTTAACCTAGGCCTATTTAAACCTCAAGTGAAAGTATATTTATAAGAGTGCTGCTTTCTGAATACAACCTGATTGTATAGCCTAGTTCAGGATTTCTAAAGCACTGCTGAGGGCCTCTTATCAAAACAGCTTAAGTGTATAAGGGTGCTTTTTTGTTTTGGAGCCGGACGTGTGTTCGTGGGAGGGCTCCTGATCATAAATAAGCCGTGCTGAGATCTGGCTACTGTCTGTTAGAGGAAACCACTTGTGGCATCACTGACTGGTCCGCGACTTGAGAGCAAGTTAAACCCTCAAATGTGCCACTTTCAACATTTTCTCCACATTTAAATGATCAGCAAGACCTAATGGACAATGTTCCCTCTCTGTTTGGCACTTCGGATATGTAAACACGCAGTTTAAGAGATAAGTGATGCTGTAGTGCTTCACATGAAAGCTCAGATTATCCTGTCTGGCATAGCGTCTCATTCAACCTTCCACCTGCACGCGCACAGAGGCGCGCGCATCTGAATGTAGTGTGTAAACTAAAGGCTGTTAATCAACCAAAACATGACAAAACTATAGCGGTGGAAGAAGAAATTACTTTCTTTACATTTCTTGGAGAGCTTTTATGTTTTAAATCTATATTTTATGTCAGCCTTCCTTTGAAGCAGAGTTAATTGTTATTTCAAAAAAACAACTTTCATGGACCATGAATCATAAAGGTGCACTCTTTATTACACAGAGGACAACAGTTATGTCTGTGTGTCAGGGTTTTATTAATGTGTACATTGGTGGCACACATTGGAAGATCCACTGAGATATTTAGGTTTAAACTGAGGCACACAATTAAAAAAGTGTTCAAATTAAACATGTTTTATGGGACTGTGTTGCAGCATTTTACTAAGAGGAGTGTACAAAGAGTAAAACCCTTGGGAATGATTTGCATTTTTTTAAGTGAACACTAAGCTTCAGTCTTCCTCACCGCCCCAATCAGGGTCAGTTAGTTGAAACTGTTCAGTCCAACTCTGCTTACATTTGCAGGTGTTTTAGGTGGCACGCCGTCCTGCCCTGACATTTGAAAATGATGATTGCCTGTTCAGAGAGCAGCTGTGCACACGTCCCTTGGATCAGGTTGTGGGTTGCCGGGTTGCCACGTTGCCAGGTTGTGGTGACAGATGGGCTAAAATTATATGTAGTTTGTGGATTGTGTTTCACAGACTGTCTGGCAACTTGAGTGACGTCAGACAAAACTTGGATCTGTGTATGACGATTATTCATAATAAAGTTTGAGGGCCATACAAATAACACGAGTTTCCTGAGAAAATCAACAAAGCTGGAGGGCGCCGGGAGACGGCCTTAAAATTTGTGAGATAAAAACAGGTGTGTTGCCAGGTATGGCAGAGAGTTTGACTGATGTTTGGAAATGGAGAATGTGCACAGGGGTCATGCTTGGTAAACACGTTTACAGTAAGTTGCTTAACTCTCCCACAAATGTTCCCGCAAACGTGCACAAACATGTACTCAAAATTATTAAAACCTCAAGCCAAAAGCCACAAGCTACTTTCGTGGCTTGTACAGTGCCACCGCTGACTGAACAAGTAAAACCGCATTATTCAGGTTTTGCACATGGCCCACATCAGCTGGCTGCAGGGTGGCGCCTTCAGTCTGAGGAAAGCATGAAGAGGAAAAGAACTCAAGGGAACAACTTCCTTCTCCTTTCTCACTTAGGTCTTCATTCTTTCCCCTTTCATCTTCATCTGCTCATCCCAATCCCATCCACCTAAATCTATGTCTTCTTCTAGCCCTCCTCTCTGTAGTCAATGTGGGTATTGTCTCTGTGCTTTCTGAGTATGTGTGTGCCATCTGAGGTTGTTTTTCTCCTCCAGGCTCCCAGGCTGCTGTGTGCTGCCAGATCCCCACAGCCAATCATAATCTGGGTCCAAAATTCCTCACCACTGACAATGGCCCTAATATTGTGTGTGTGGAACTGCTTTGCACACGTTTTTATTAAAAAAGAAAGTATGCTCGCTGAGTTATTAATACACAAAGGATTTATATTATAATGCAATAATAAAACTGGAAAAACATGCTCAGCCACTCCTGTACCTTTTCTCTTTCCTTCACAATGTGTGCTATAGGCTGTGAGTTCTCATTTCACAGGCAGAACCTCTGACTTATCCATAATGAATTCACTGTCTGTAAAAGTGATAAGGTTTCAAAGCCACACCTGAGTGAAAATGAGGAGGGAGGTGCATTAGATGGTTAAGAAATGGAGGAGAATAGGGAGCTTTTTCAGTGTGAATGTACCCCAAAAACGAGAGACTGTGAGTTTTTCACTTAGTGGACACAAGCCTCCCTTCAGACTTGTCTATACTACAGTAGCTCCGTGACACTGCATATGTGCAAGCTGTCACGTCTTCATGAAATTGCCTCACTGAGTCAAGCAGCATGAGGATCCTGCAGTAAACAGTGAAAAAAGATGTTAACCAAACACTGTTTGGCACACTCCTGTGTGTTGCAATCACAGTTTACTGTTTGACACCAGATATCCAAATCTTTCCATCTGTGATTAATGAACAATGGGGCTTAGCGCTTTATCACATGACTGGGTTTTCTCATCGCACTTTGACTTAGACGCTGACTCTCTCTGTGGTCATTTTGAATCTCTCTGTATTTGCATTTCTTTGTCTTTGTTTTTAGTCTCTTTGGGGCCGTATTGTGTCTTATTTTGCATCCCTTTCTAGTTGTTTTGTGTCTCTTTGTACTAATCATTTGGCCCTGCCCCTAGATGATGTGACACATTTTTTGTTTTAATCTCATTTATAAAAAAATAAAGGATTGTTTTCAATGAAAGACTTTGATACGATCTTGTTGAAGAAACACTGGTATGTGCTCTATACAAAATCATCCATCCCATCATGTTATCAACAATTTATTACCTCCTGTCATAACGTGACCCAAGAGCTATTTTTGTTTTGTTTGTTTTTTATGATGGAAGGACTCTACAAATGGTTCATGTAGTGTTTTGCCTTTGTTCACTTGGGACAAGAGTAATTGTTTATTAGGCTGTTTTTGTGGCTATTGATGTTCGATCATGTAAAAGTTATACATACAAGTTTAGGTAATTTGGAGCGGAAACATTAAAGCTACACAACTCCTCTTTTATCCCCACAGCACAAATATAATAGAAACTGTTGAGAACCATCACATCCCTCTGCTCCATTTCAGCTGACCTGTTTCTTAACCTGATTAGACTAAAATAAATACCTTTTTTCACTCTGAGTAAATACAGCTCTGGCATGCGGCCTTGGCTTTATCTTATCATTCAGAGGTGCCACAGAAAGAGGGACAGTCCTCAGGGCAATTATGAATTTGAGTGAATTGTAGCTCAGTGAACTAGAAAGTACCTGCAGAAGTTATGGGCGTATATTAAGGGCAGATCTATGTCTAAATGGAAACCACAATTGCTGGTAAAACAATAGCTTTTCAGTTGAGGTATGCACGTGTCTGCCTGTTAGTCATAATTTGCTTACATCAGATGACCTCTATGTAAATCGGTTTGGTTGTCAGAAGAGGGCTTAACAATTTTTTGGCTGCCGTAGCCCGTTGACGTCCTGTCCTAGGATTAGGCAGTGTGCGGGATGACGATGATGGCACGGTACATACTGACAGATTGGTTTGTTGCTGGGACAATGTGCCGTTCAGTGATATTGTCAGCTTACATTAGGCTATCATGTCAGTGAAGTGCATGATCATAATTCCATTAAACTGTGACCTGGTGATGAGACAAGGAGCTGTCAGCGGGCCTGGGCACTCAGACCTGCTGTCAGTGTGAGAAGGCAGCTTAAATGGACCCTACAGGAGAAGTGAGCAACCTGGGGAACTTTGTATTATGCGTTTAACGCACTTCATATTTGAGAGAGTTTGTCACTGTTGCAGTTTGGGATAGCTTTACCTCCGTTTTGTCCCCATGCATTAAAAGGTCTATCATTTTGGGGGGGTGTTTTTTTCCATATTTATGTCTTGTTCACTCTGCTGTCTCTATAGACGTCTCCGCCATGGGTGTGAAGATGCTGCAGTGTTTTCCTTTCTATAGACGTTGTAAAGAACGCTGCAAGAGCAGACAGATTCCCCAGCAGCAGGTGAGGACTGTTAAAGAAATCAAACGTAGACCAAACAAAAAGATAAATAAAATGTAATTTCATGATAGTATGGCCTGACAACAACTGACTTTCTATCCCTGGCTTTTACCCCTCAGTTCCCATTGAGGAGTCGAAGCCCCGTCTGTCCTCCACTGCATCATGGGGTAGCGACAGCGAAGGAGCAGGAGGCCTGAGTCGCGGCTCCCAGATATATTTCTCCACCAAGGCCAGGCTGTCTTTTAGACACCAGCTGGACAGCAACATCAACGCAGTGGACGCCACCTACTGAGGAGGACAGAGGGCTGCAGAGGAGATAAATGGACTCCAGTGTCAAAGTTTTCCGTCTCTCATTGATGCTTGAAGGCCGTGGTGCAGACCCGGGAGCCTGATAGCTGAGCAAACGCATCTCCCGTCACCTATTAGATGTGATCAACAGTAGTTGTGCACAGCTCACGTATTAAGCCCACAAAGAAGTCTCAATGACTAATCAGATTCAACAACGGACAGGGGAAAACAGACTGAAGCAGACTTGGTTTTTTTTAAGATGACAGAACTCTAAACAGAGGGGATCCACTGCACAGACGGACGTGATACTGATGAGAAGACAACAGAGAGACTTGTTTACAGCATTCATCACCAAAACGTGCATTACTTTTTTCTTTTAAACTACATTTGTGGGAAAAACTGCTGATTTTTTATGTCATTTAATAATAATAATAGTGATGATGATGATGGCCCATGTGAAATAGCACTTGTTTCGCAAAGCAGGATGAGGCAGTTAACCTTCAAAATAAAATGACAAATCTCTCTGTCTAAACCTCATCATTAGCAGTCAACATAATTAGTGACTGAATCATGTTTCTAAACCTACTGTTGACATTTCATTTCATAACCAGGACTGAGTTTACTTTCTAATCCTGCTCTGTGACTAAACCACAGTACACTGACTAAAACACTGCAAAACAGAAGTTTCATAGAAAGGCACTAACCCTAATCCTAGAATAAATGCAAAGGGGTCATGTTGACACTGTAGAATATTTGCAGACCAAGTTTGAGGACGCTGAGCAGCTGTTTGTGTTTTTTTGCCTCTAGTTAGTTCCTCTTTGGAAAGCATTAAGTAAACTGAGCTGCACAGGCATTTTGTCATGTTTGGCTCCTGCTCACTCTGGCTAATTTCTTCTCTTTAATACTTTTATATTAAAAAGAAAAAAATAAAACTCCTGGCTGCATTGTCCGATATTAAAATGTATGTTTTTTTTTTTTTTTTTTTTTTAAACAGAGCCTACTTGCAGATCTTTAGGGTGGACAGGGTTGTGTGTTTGCCTAAAATGAACAGATTTGAATGCATGCTCAGATCCCAAATGAATGACTGTGAAAAACCTGCTGAGATTTTAAACGTCAACGCTTGTCCTTTTGATGCAAAATAATAATCAGCTATTCAAACCTACAGCATGTCAAAAGACAAGTAACAAAATAACAAAACATTTACATGGAAAATGTCTCCAGTGTTTTTGTTGACGGTGAATGTGAAGTTTTACTGTGTTAAATAGGGGGATCACATACAGTGACGTGCAGAGATGATGAAAACACTGCTCCAAAAGTAATTCCCATTAGTTCTTCACATGGTTTTAATCATTCTTAACCAAAATACAGACAATGCATCTTGTTAACAACATTTATTTAAGAAATTAGTTCACTGGTATAAAAAACGGAAACGAAAACAGTCTTTGACAAACTTCTCCAAACCTGTGACCACTCCTAAAGTCATCACTGCATGTTTTTGGGTTTGGAGATGACGCCATCTGGATAACGCTTCTTAAACCGCGCCACAACTTCAGGATCCAAGAGATGAATGCCATCGAGCTGGTTTCCAAGAGTTACCCTGGGACAAAAAAAGCTCAATCAATATGTGTAAAATTCAGAACAGTTACTTTGTCTGTAACTTAAAGCGTGATCGTTGTGGGTTGTTACGGCCACAACTGAATTTAACTCCACAGTGACCGAGGACACCATACCCCGAGGAATGTTTATAAGCAAATTAATTTACCAGTTGGGCTGGACGTTGTGGGGTCGACCGAAAAGCTCAATCTTCCTGGTGCCGGGCGAGAGTCTCTCTATCATGCCGTAGATCTCATCTGGTTTGTGACTGGTGGAACGGACCTGGAAGTGTGTGTTTGAAAAACAGTAGAGTCTGTTTCATATTACAGAAGTGACCTTTTTAGGCAGTGGAACGTATACAGGGGTTAATACAACAAAGTATGACAGAAGATATAGTCATTTACCTCTGCCACAATGACGTCACAGTCCAAACCTCTGTTGAACCCCTGAGGGTTTCCCTTCACACCAACCTAAAGAGAAACAAATCACATAGTATGTTTCACATTTTCCCTCAAACTTCGAGCTCAGCAGGTTCATCCAAGCAGTATGTGACAGAGACATATTAAAATATATACTGTAAGATGGTATATAAAAACCGAGGCAAGCAAACCCACCAGACAGTGCTCCTTCCCGTGGTTCAGCCAATGGCCTGTCCTTCCCGTCCGGATGATTCTCTGAAGCTGGTTGGTTTTCACCCAAATGATTTCATCGACACGGTCGTAGCTGAGAGGGGAAAGTAAAGCAGGAAAGTAAAATAAAAAAAATTAACTAGGAAAATATATAAGAAATAAATAAATGTATAAGAAATAAAATCAGATGGTGTTCTAACAAAATGATGCTTTGATGGTATTTCAGAAGAAGACTTACCCCCAGAGACTGAGACACTCTCTGCCCAGCTCCATAGCCCTGTAAGAATAGAAGATGGGCAGATGATGAGTTTGAGTATTTCTAAATATGATAAATCCCACTAATGGTTAATTTGACTGGGCATGCTTTAACTTTTATGTGTGTGTGTGTGTGTGTGTGTTGGGGGGGTAAAATGGGAACAGCGTACAGCTTTTACAGAGAGAATACTGTACAGAAAACAGACAATAAATACTAGTATACACAGCGGGACATTTTGTAGTTTATATAGTAGAGGTAAAAATGTTTGTTTTGGCTTGTCGCTGAAAAAGTTAAGTCAAGCGACAGGTTCTGTTTGTGTTTAGTTCACGGACATCTTGACATCGTAGGACACCAAGTCGTGGATGGATGCGTGGTTGCTGACCACCGACTGTATAAAAAAAGTGGACATAGTTGGCGTGACGTCACCCATTGGTTTGTGGACTACCATTTTGACGAGTTTGGCATTTTGGCCGTTGCCATCTTGGTTTTCTGGAACCAGATGTGGCCATATTTTAGCTGAGGACATAAACTCATTACGAAAGTGTTTACTGAGAAAATAAATCAAGTGGGAAATAGAGTAATTTTCTCATAGACTTCTTTACAATCTTCACCTATTTCTGCAATCAGTGGAGTCGCCCCCTTACAGCCATTTCAAATAATACATGTACTTCCACACACTGCCTTCACTTTTCAGACCTCGACATTCGTGCTTGCTGTTGACCTCTTAAAACCGAATACTGCCCTGATGATGAAGAAGTAGGCCTCTTCTTGACACTGTTTGGATTGTTGTAGTTACCTGCCGGTGACCCACAGGAAGAGGAAGCCGTCATCTTGCAGGATAGGGATGTTGAGTTTTCTCATCTCGTCGTCAGTCAGTGTACCGTAGGGTAGCTCCATGTGGATGTCCCACGGAGGGTCGGCCATCACTACCGCAAACTTACCGAGGATGGATACGTCCAGGTAGCGGATATCACAGCAGATCCACTGCAAAGAAAAACACCCTCTTTAGATTTTAAAACCCACCATAGAACATCAACATCCATCTGCCTCTCGCTCTGCTACCCCATCTTCTTTCCTCACACCTCCACCTCTCTTCCTCACCTGTGAAGGGAACAGTTTCCCCACGTTGCTGTCAGCATCCCCCGAATGGAGTCCAAGCTCTGTGGTACCGGCCTGCGGCCCCATCAGGCCCCCCTCGGCCTCTGGAGGGCTGTCGATCTCATAGTGGACGTATTTGCAGGTGTCCATGTGGAAACACGTGTTGAGAAAGGAGCAGTCGCCGAGGCTCTCGTCTGTGTGCTTGTTGATGATGCGACTGAATGAGAAAATATAATACAGCATCATAAACATGTGTAATGTAATTGTATTTTAACAGTTTCAGGTTTGAATAAAAACTAACTAAGCCAAACCACTTAACATTTTCTATTTTATCACAAGAGTTAAAATACAAGGGCAAATATAATAACCCTGCACACATTTCAGGCAAGTTTATTAAACCAGAGACACCCTCTATCCTTAGACAAGTGTTTCCCAACCTTTTTGTGACCCTACCTTAAAATGAAGTTTGTGACCTCTTCTGTTAGGTTGATTACCAATTTTTCAAAGGCTGAAGGGATAAAATAATCCAATATCATCCTATTGTAAGAAGTATTAAAAAGAAACTACATTTTATGTTGCAGAATATGTTTTTGATTCTTGCATACCTCATTATTCATCTTATGACCCCTAAGATTTATTGCAAGACCTCTATGGGGGCTCTCAAACTACCAGGTAGGGTCTACATTAACCACTACTGTAGACCATCATTTCAGATGAGGAGAAACTCCACAAATAATTTATTTTGAGACAAAACAAGAGCATCTTTCTTTTCCATTTGTTTGAAATGAAACTGATAATACTGCAGTAAGGCCTTTCTAAGTTTGAAATGTGGACCTTTATTTACATTATTAGCATTTGTAGCATTAGTAGTGTTTTTAAACCTTGATTATAGTGACCTCTGCAGGCCAAAGGGAGTTAAAAAATAAATATTTATATTTTCGGGGCAATTGTGCTTTCATTGGATGGGTGATAGTAGGGAGATGACAGGAAATGAGGAGGAAGACAGATGGGGAATGACATGCAACAATGTTCCCCCCCGTGAATGCAAATCAGGGGCACTGCAGTCCACGGTCTGTGCAATCACCCCTAAGCCACCAGGGTGCCCCGGTGTCATCAGATCTGACCTGTGCAGTCAGATTTCTGCTGTGAAATTTTTTTGTTTACACAAATACAGACAAGAAAAGTTTTTAAACCATGCTGACCGGAAGTGTAACTTGGTGCACGGCTGAGGTGTGTCCCCAGAGCGTACACAGTCCTCTTTGGTCCCGTGGTCGCAAAACTCTTGGACCTGAGCTCGGCCGCGAGACCGGAACTTTTCCACAATGGACTGCTCCTTGGCTGTGCTGGCATTGAGCAGCTCCAGAATTTCTCTGCTCACCTAGAGCGTAAATAACATTCACACCATCAGTAATCAAACATCGGATCTTTGCCGTTTCACATTTGTTCTGTGAGAGACGATAGAAGATATTGGTCATCAGCACCCTCATCCTTCTTACCTTCTTGCTCTGTTGCTCTTTGGTGGACTGTTGGTTCAGGAGGCTCTCTATCTCCATGTCCAAATGAGACGAAGGGCCTTTACTGCTCCTGCTCCCGCTCCCTGATGCCGAAGGCCCGGCCAGCTGCGAGGAGGAAGCCGCAGGTGTCAGAGAGGTGAAGGAAGTGTGCGGAGGAGAGGCAGAGCTCTGAAGTGAGGGCGGGAAGCCCGGAGTTCTTTTGTGTTGAGTTTGATCTTCCGCTTTTCTCTTTACTCCAGTCCGTTGGGCTCCAGCCCCAGAACCGATCATAGCCCACAGTTTTGTGTGGTCCACTGCCACCACGACTGAGGAGGAGGAATTGGCAGAGGAGGAGGCTGAGGTGGGCTGCCTGACCTCGATAAGCTCCTGAGCAGAGAATTTTAGCAGCAGACTCTGGATGCATCCATGAGTGACGGCTGTTTCAGACTGTGAGCGAGATTCAAACAGAGGAGACAGAATTTAAAAAGTAAAAATACAAAGTTGTAAATATGACCCAGCCGAGCTCAACGGAACATATTTGATTTTCCTTCTATAAAACTATTTACCACAAGCATTTCTGTGCTTAAGACAAAATACTCACACTGTTGAGATCGTTTGTGATGGCAAGGGAGTCCATTGGCATGGGAAGGCTCAGATCAGACAGATAGGCCAGCAGCCTCTTCTCTAGTTCTGGGTCTGGTGGTTTTTCCGTCTCTTCCTGAGGGGGGAACGGCGCTGACGGAGCTGGGCTGTCACTCCTGGCCATGGATCCCTCTGTACTGCTTCCACCGTCTGACGAGAGGAGACAACAGTGGTTAACTCCCTCATTTTGAAAAAGGTTTTTAATGTTAAAAAATTCTTCCAGGTAATTTTGATCTTGATTTTGGCATTTGACACTGGCACACACGCTGGTGTCACGTTTCAGTCTCCCTGCATTAATGTCAAAGCACATGCAGATTATTAGATCATTGAACAGAAATGTTCCTTAAATATAAAGGACTTTCTGCTTTTATCTGATTAATACAAAGTTGACCATGTTTGATGGACAAAAACAATTTGCATGGAAGACATTATCTGGACTCTGATCAGGGTTTTCCACCATTTTATGCACAAAATGGTTAACCAAACAATCAGAAAAATTATCGAAAGGTGTGAATAATTTCTAGTTGCAGTTACAGTGTACTGGTTCTGACTTCTCAAATGTTTCAGCAAATTAATAATTGCTTTTTATAGTTTTGTTTGTTCTCTGTGATAGTATTGTGAATATATATTTCGGTATCTGCACTGGGTTCCACCAGCTATGTGTAAGTTCTCTCCTAAATTATCTAGTAGTTTTATTAGGGCGTAAAGCCTCTAGTGTCGGCTTTACGCCCTAATAAAACTACTAGAGTGAGTTTGTAACTAAATCAGCTGCTAAAATCTGGCTGGCATGGGGCAAGTGTAACTATTTAGTTGTTATGTAGAGTTATGCTGTAACTTATCTCAGTTGTGTAGCCATTTTAGAAATGCATAAATCACAGCTTAGTATTAATGTATTTTATAAATAGGTTATGTTTGAACTTACACACAGCTGGTGGAACAGGCTGATTAGTCAAACAAAACAACCAATTTGAAGAAGATGAACTTGG
>NW_024040067.1:0-15000 GCF_014851395.1 Micropterus salmoides | reverse complement strand
GCAAATCCGACATACCGGTATGAATAAATCAGGCGATGGTAAAAGGCTCCGTCAGATCGCAAGCATTACACATGCCCCAAAATGATTTCAATTGTTGGCTAAACTAAAAGACCTATAGGAATATATTATAGTGTCCTAAACATTCATAAGGTCTCCAATGGCAGCTTCCAGAGGAGCAATATATTCTAAAGCTTTTTTACTTGTACATATTTTTATAAAGACCCCGATGTACGAATGTGGGTGTGTGTTCTCACAAATCGGTGCCTGTGGCGCTGTCAGATGTTTAATTGGAGACTAAGTAGCACTCAGAATTAGTTTTGTGCTCTCTAAAATCCATGACCATCACTATCCTTCCATATCCTGAGATTGTATTTTATGTTATTGTTTTTACAGATATCCTGGGAAATGCTTATGTGTCCCTGTTTTTCACGTGCGGACAGAATCCACAGTTGTCTCAACAAGCTCTAAGTGCCTATGCACAATCTGTGAGTACTGAACACTGAACATGTTAAAATCTACCAGCACAAACTGCACTGTTGTACTAATGTTTTACTGCTCTCTTGTGCTTGTGTAGGAGAAAGTGGACAAGGCGGCCTCTTGTTACCCGGAGCTGCATTTCAACCGATCCACTCTGTTCCAGTATGAGGAGATGTTTGGGTCTGCGCTTGCTGGCTACAGCCGAGCCGCGGCGCTCGACCCGGGCTGGGAGGAGCCTCCAGAGAAAGAGAAGCAGCTGCTGGAGTATCTGAAGAAAGTCACAGAGCTCATACAGAACAAGGTAGGGAGTGTTGCTCATTCTCATCACATCAGTTTAGAAACCATTTACAAATCAAAATGTATCATAACATTCAGCAATTTAGTTTTTAGGCACTACAACTACTGATGTGTCTGTCAGGACGGCAATCTACACGTTATTTTATTGAGTAACTGATTGTTTGGTCTTCCTATCACATCCCATCACAAGTTTCCAGAGCCTAAGGGGGACGTCTTCACATGTCTTCTTTTGTCAGATCAGCAGTTTAAAACCCAAAGATATTTATATCACTGTTGCAGAAGAATAAGGAAATACTCACATTTGATCATGTTCTCTTGCTGTCATATTCAGCTTCCAATATTTCTTTGGTCAGATAATAATGCCTGTCTCCATCTTGCTAAAGGTTGGTGGACAGTCAGACGATAGAAATGAGGAAAGGACTTTAGGACTGACTATTCGTTTTGTCACCCAATCATTATTTAGCTCTAGTAGAATTTTAATTTCTTGGCAACAAAACCAGAGTTTAAGAAAGACATAATAAACTTTACTGAAAATTCCGTTTCCTGATGTAATAAAGAAATAATTCAAATAAAAGAGCAAATTGTTTGAAGGGGGAAGAGGGAATGTATAATAAATGAAATAATAAATGAAAGAAGCTGGAAGAATTTGTTATTAAATAAATGAATATGCCTGAACTTGTTTAATAGAAAGAAATATGTTTTAAGGTGTGTGTGTGTGTGTGTGTGTGTGTGTGTGTGTGTGGTACTTTGACCTCCGTGCTATAAAATGTCACCTTGAGCCTGTTTGCTTACATTGTCATAAATATCAACAAGATGTTAAAACGATTAAACTTTTCACCACAAGGTGGCAGCAACATCTCTGGTTTTGCTCCCAACCTTCAGTGTCTCCATCTCTGCAGGGGAAGGTGAAGGCGCGTCGGTTACGGACGATGCTCTCTAACCTCAACACGTCGGCCTTGGGTCCCTGCGCCTCTCCTCATTTCCGCTCCCCGACCGGCCGCGTAGGCAGCCTGGAGCCTCGAACTCTTTCCTCCCTCACACACGGTCACAACACCAGGGTGGCCGCCCTGGGCAAGGTGGTGTTCAGTCTGGCCTCTGAGGGTCGCATGGCTTTGTGAGTGCAGCCTATTTTCATGAAGGGTGCATTTATCCATATGTTTTTTGCTGTGGGGAAATAAAGTGGTAAAATCATCAAACACTTTCTTGTTATTTTTCTCCAGCACGTTTGGCATGGTGGACAGCGAGGAGACCTGTATAGTGGTGATGGTGTACAACACGGCAGACAGCTGGGGCGTCCTGATAGGAGACACCGTAGTCATTCCTGAACCTCAGCTCAAACGAAACAGTATAACGCATAAAGATGAGGTGGGTGTGTGTGTGTGTGTGTGTGTGTGTGTGTGTGTGTGTGTGTGTGTGTGTGTCAAAACGTATACAATTACATCTTTGTCAATGGTCTGACTTTTATATTTCCTCTCTTTGGCAGTCATTTGACTTCAGAAGTATACGAGTGGACTCGCCTCTGCTCCTCATTGTCAACGGCAAGAAACAAAACGTCCAAAGTCAGATTGCTGCGTCTGTCAGCTACAAGCCCCAGAGCGAATGAGCTGAACAAGAAGTGAAGAGGACCAATTAATAATGAACGTTTTTGAGAGTTTCCAAAGTTTGTGCCTATTGTATGTGTTGTTCTGTAAATAGGTCGCACCCTGTTATTTTGTCTTTAGAAACACTTTGTTTATATTTATAAATATTTCTTTTGTTTTTGTATTCTGTTGTTGTGCAGACAACAATGAGTTGTTTTAGTAAATGAATGAACCTGTGATAATGAGGATGTGATGTCAGAATGGTGATTTAAGTTTACCCTGAAAGAAATCCTTTTTATCGTAAACACATTGTTCGAGTCGTGTCTTAAAACAGGGGGTCATGGGGCCACCTGGCGCTGTCTGAAATGTACTAAAATGGTATTTCATTCACTTTTCATAGCAGATATTTTGAGCGAGCTAAACTGATCATCCATTTTTCTATTATTTGTGTCTACTGTGACATGTCAAAATATCTTCTGTGAAAACTACGTTGACTGTCTAGTGTCACTCATCATAGATAGTTCAAAGACGCTTATTGTTGCGGTCGTATTGGCCCGTTTGAAAGCTTCTTTGTTTGTTTGTTATACAGTGAAAAACTTCCTGTTAGACACAATAAGGACCTTGATGGCTCTACTTAATATTTCCAACTGGAGCGCAGGTGGCTCAGTCAGTGGCGTGCCCACCCCAAGTGCAAGGCTGAGTCCTTATAGCTGTAGCCGCAGGTGTGATTCCAGCCAGGGGCCCCTTGCAGCACGGCGTCCCCCTCTCTCCCCCTCACTTCCACTCTCTGTCCTATCCAAAAAAAGGCTAAAAAGCCTATATATCTATATCAATCTATTATTTTTATATATATATAGAGAGATATATATCTATAGAGAGATATATATCTATATAGATAGATATATATATATATTCCAATCAACAAACAACCACTCGGTCAGGTTCAACACCGCAAGTCAATGACACCACCTGTTATTCATTCTGTATTGTAAAAGCCATCCATTCTTTGTTTAGGTTACGGTTAGACTAACCCTTACCCAAACCCCCCCTTAACTTCTTATACTTTTCATATATATATATTAATCACACATGAAAATACTAAAACCAACCCGGTGGAGTCTGCCTGATTACATTAATTACTTTAAATCTATGGGGTTTTTTTATTTTAAATTAAACAGGTGAAGCATAAACTCTTATTTTTGGTAAATCTGAGACAAGCTACATTAACAGAGAAGACTTTGTCTGTGTTCTGCGTAAAAGTTTTGAAGTTCTATTTACACAGTCCAAGTACACAAACACGTGCTTAGGTAGAGACTGTATCTAAAACGTGAAAAGTGGATTTCAGTCCAATATTTATTAATAGTCAGAAACACATTTATAGTTCAAAATGACAATACACACTACAATAAAGCACTGCCAGCTGCACTAATACTAAAACAACAGAACATTTTGTAAACATATAAATAAATAGTTAAGTTAATGAGCCACAGTCACTATGAAAACTGTTCCTGTCTCAGTGCCTCAAGGTTCGGCCTCTCTCCCTGGCGGGTGAGCTGTACTGGAAGAAGGTCTGGGCTCCGTCGGCCTCCAGGCCGGAGAACAATCTGCTGTCCCCATCGTGGCCCACAGAGAGGAACTGAGGGCTTCTCCTGGGAGTTGCCTGCTGAGGCGCCCCTGGGTGACACACAGGACATTGACGGATGTCTGTCATTGTTATACTGAGTGAAATTCCCTTACATAGACAATCAGCTCATTACTCCCACTGATGACCACTTCTTGACATCATGCCTACAGCTGTGTCTCCCTCTGTGCCATTTAACATTACTCTCTCTGTGCTTCCTTCCTACTCTCAATCAGCGCGGCCAAAACACGACAACCGATTTAATGACAGCATTCACCTCTCAGGCAGAAACGGACAAACACGTTATTTAACTTTTTCTTTAGTCCTGAATGAAAGTGATGGTCAGTATTTTCATTATAGGTTCATCTGTGGCCTAATTAATCAATCAAGTTGTCCTTTGGATTAGAAAATGTCAGAAAATTGTGAAGCTAAATGCCCATTGCAGTTTCCCAGAGCATAAGGTGACCTCTTGAAATTGTTTTGTCCGACCAACAGTCCAAAATTCAAAGGTACATTTTAGTTTAATAAATTCCTGGGAAAAAAAAGTTTAAAGTGCTTAAAAGATTTTCCAATACTAACCACTGTAAATAGAAAAAAAAATATATAATACTTCCTACTCATGATTTTCCTTGTTTATAAAGAGCAAGTTTCAAAACATTGGTGTATATGGAAGGACAGAATTTGTGCCTACGCTCACCTCAAATGTCCTGTTAAAGAGTGTAAAGGCATTAATCTAAGTTCAGTTGTTTTTACCAGTGTTGAAGCTGCGATGTGGCTGGGGCAGCGTGTCTCTGTCCCCCACACCCACCACCATGTTGCGCAGCCTCAGAGAGTCGTACAGCCCCTGCAGTTTCTGGTACTGCCTGTTCCTCTCCATCAGCCTCTCCGACATCTCGCTGTACTTCCTTTTATACTCATCCATCACCTGAAGGAAACAAGGTTTTATACATTTCTATATATTCTTCTGAACTTATATGTTTCAGCTTTCTGAATCAACTAAAATCACTGTGTGCTCCTAAAAGTTAAGGTTTGAAGATCATGAGCACAGATGAGGAAAGAAAGAGGCAGAGATAATGAAAATGGTCCTTTTGTACAATCTTATCTCGGGTGTAGCTCATTACAGTATGGCAACGGCAGGTCAGAGGACATGTTGAGTTATTTTTACCCAAAGTGGACTAACCCAATTAATTTTCTTAGGGGCTCATTTAAAATGTGATGTAATAAATTGTGGTTTACTTTCTTCAGGGAGGCGATTTCCCCCCTCATGGCGGAGAGCTCCAGTTCTCTGCTCTGGTTCTGCTGGGTCAACACCTTTTCCATCTGCTTCAGCTGTGCCTCTGCCTGTGACAGACTGTACTCTTGATACATACGCTCTTGATGGACCTGTTTACAAAGAGGGGAAAAGAGAAGATGTTACAAGAATCGCAGATTCAGAGTTATACTATGTTCATATACATACAGACCAAAAGATATTTTACCTGATAGCTCCAGAAGGCCATAGCACGGGCACTGATGTCCAGAACTACGTCTGGTCGCAGACCTGCCAGCACCATGGCTTTGTACTCCTCAGAGGGCGACAGCTCCATCCTCATAATGTCCAGCTTCCCAGACAGAGCAGAGGAGCAGGCTGGGCAGATGGCGGGGGAACGGCTGAACTCACCAGACCCGTGCTGATCGCAGAAAACATGTGAGCAAGCTGTGACCCAGGCGAAGCCGCTCAGCTTGGTCCGACACTTTGGCATGTTACACAGGAGTGTGTCATCGCAGAGAGACATGGCCATGACTGTGGAAAGCACAGTAACATTTCAGTAATGGAGATCAGCGCAGTCATCAACTGAGGGTTCGATAAAGCAATCACACACATTGAGTTTGAAGGACCTTAACCATATCAAGGTAAAGCAAATTTAAAAATCAATTTGGGACCATGCCTGTAAACTGGCATCCTTTGGCAGTGCCACGCCTCTGTGTGGAGTTATCACACTCTGTTTAACATCAACTTTTAAGAGGTTTTAAGAATTCATGGACCTGTGTGGTGAAATTTGGGGATTTGAAACACCAGTTGGGGGCTAAAAATCTGTAATGTTGTGTCTGAATAACTGAATTGAAGTCTTACTGTTGGCTGAGACATTATATTGGTCACTGTCGGGACTTTCGCAGAGACGAAATGCCTTATTCGTTACATTATTCAAGACCACCCACTGGTTGTCAAAAACATTCAGTTTTACTTTCTGTAGGTGTGCTGTTAACAAGTGAAGTTAATAAACCCACTTCAAATAACCTCTAATTATAATAAGTTGTACTGGGAATTTGTTTTACCAACTTCTTAACTAACTTTAAAAAGTTTAGGTTTCATAGCTGAACGTTACATCATCTGCCGTTAACCTAACTGCTGTTAGCATTAGCAGGCTAGCAGGTAAAGTATTGAGCTCCGGCTGAACGTTTATGTCCTCTTTCTGTTCAGCGGCTGCTTTTTGGAGCAATAAACTACTTTGACTTTTAAAAGTATATTTTCTATAAAACGTAAACAGATACCTGAACTTTAACGGGACAACGCCGGTGTTTTTACTGTTAATTTCGGGGAGACACACACCCTTCACCAGGTAACAGCAGGTGACGTAACCTGAATACTGTGATCTGATTGGCTGATTGCAACTGAATCTCTCCACAGTTAAATCTGAAAACATTTCCTGCAGGTGTTTTACAATTTATCTACAACATGTTTCAAGGCTTTATAGGCTCGATTTGAGACATGTTCAGGACAAAGAGAGAAATCAAGGTTTTTTTCTCTGGAACTACTTTTGGTAGGCTATACCCTCCTTTATACAATGAATAATGAATAATAATAATAATAATGATAAAATAACACATACATTCAGTAATTTAACTTAACTAATAAAGAGTATTTTTATAATGTGGCATTGTTACTAAAGAGTCTCTCCACTTACCTACTGAATATGGCACTTAAAGCACCCTGGACTTTGACTTGACATGAAAATTTGTATATATATTTTCCAGGTGATGCTATGAGCATGCATGAAGTCAGAGACTTCATTGAGCAGCCCTTTAGACAAACATGGGAGTTATATCCCCCTAATCAAATAATGCCCTTCTTTCTCCTCTGGTGTATATAGGCCTATATGTAAAACGTGAGACACCTTCTTAAATATGCCCGCCCCCCTCCTTCCACTCTCTCTCTCTCTCTCTGTCTCTCTCTTTTTCTCTTTTATCCTTTTCTCCACGTGGTACAGGAGTAAAGGCGGGGGGTGAAAGAGGGGCATTGTGCTGTGCAGCAGTGGATCCGGGGGTTCATAGTGAGAGAGGGGAGATGCTCACTCAACTGTGTCCAGCACGCCATTGTCAAAGATTCCCATCTATTCTCTGCCTTTTAAATAGAGCTCCAGTGTAAGATGCTTTTTGGGGGGAGGGCGGGTGGGGGGTATTAAGCGCTTAGTGATAACACACGAAATACATGCATGCATGTGGAAAAGCTGTGTGGCCCCACTTGCACACAGCAGCCACTCACTGCACTGTTGTTAATAATTGGCCCTATGGAAATCAAAGGGTAGAAATATCGCCTGCTCGCTCCTCATCCGGCACAATAACACCACTGGGAAGACAGATTTTTGACTGATGGAAACCACCTGCCAGTCAATTATTGTGGCTATGATTTCATAATTTCCAACTTGCTGAGAATCAGAACGTAGATGCACTACACCTGGAAGTCCAAACAGATGTCACCTGTTAGCTCGACTTATTTAAGGCATGTTACTGCCTCTTAATTTGACCCATGATGATGTTATTCTCTTCCAGGAATTATAGCAGAATTTATCCTTAACAACATAGCCAATTCTACCGACTATTTAAATTTGTTTTTTAGACCTCCAACGGCTCTGACAACCAATTGTCTTGTTTTATTGAAAGTTTATAGCTGCTGCCTGAGTGTGTAAAGAAAAATAAAGCTGGGGAGAAAGAGAAAGAGAGAACCAGGGAGGCTGTGTGTTACACGCCATTGAAATGCAAATATCATTGAAGAACAAGGAGTGGTTCTGTGTGTGTGTGTGTGTGTGTGTGTGTGTGTGTGTGTGTTCCCTGTATGTGCATGCAGCGGAGCAGCAGTAGGAGAGGAGGGGCGCAAATTGGACAAGTTTTTTTTGGGAAAAGAGACTTTAGAAAACAGCCACACACACGCACATACGGCTGCTTCACATGACACGGTGCAGACCTGCGGATTTCCAAACACCTATGTCACATATTTTGACTTTCTTCCACACAACAAAATGCTCTTTTTTCTTTAAGAAGTGATCCTACACAGTTTCTTTTCAGAAATTTCCTTTTTATCTCAGGGCTTGCGGGACTTTTGAACTTTAGATGCTTGGATGGTTTCAGGAGCACTTCCAAGTGCGCAGCAACTTGCCTACTGCCTTTCAACCAACTGATGCCCCCTCCTCTGTCTGACTCGCCGTGAATCATGTCACGCCGGAAGCAGAAGCGACCCCAGCATCTTGTTAACGCGGATCCGGGGGGCCCACGGCTGCTATCTCACGGTGAGAAAACATCTTTACGACCGTGCATGCTTTTTTTGTTGCGTGTGTTCTTGAAAGAGGGCAACCACCCTGCAACCTAGTGGTGCTCATCACTGCACGCGGAATTAACTTTCAGAGTGTGAAAATCTTCAAAGAACAAAGAGGAAAAGGCAAATGTTTGGGTTTAGACTAGAATTGTATAGGCTACTATTTATTGAGTGGTTTCTCGTTGATTACTGTCGTTTTTATAAGTTTATTTATGCACAAGGCCACATTCCAACAAACGCACCTGATTTAACAGACAAAAAAAGTTTTGAGATCTAAGTTTGTCAACCAAAGAAATCCCTCCTGCTTAATCATTCATTGTAATGGGCCCCACTAAATGGAGGCCTTAGGCGCTTTGGTTGGGGCCAATAAACTTGTCCCTGTGAAGTGAATAGAGGAGGATTAACTAACATACATCTGTGGCCATTTTCATGTGTTGTTCGTCATCTAGGAAACCAACAGGCTGCTCAGAGCTGACCGCTGGAGGTCTTTGATTAGTATAGAGCACTCTCTTATTTGTTAACAATAAGGTGCATGGGCGGGGGGAAGGGAAGGCAGTGCATTTGGTAAAGATTAATCTTCCACCCTTCTATTCTCTTCTTCTTTTGCTCTTCGTCCATGCTTTTCTCTTTCCCTATTTCCACCTTCTCAATACTTCCCTCCCCTTTCTTGCTCCTTCTTTCTCACCCCCTCAGCCCTATTGACTGTATACCCTTAAACACATTGTGGGGGTGGGGGTGAGATGGGTGAGAAAAAAGATTTAGGGGTGATAGAGAGATTGCTCTGGCACTTGTTCTGTGTTGCAGTGGTTATATCCTATATCTTCAAGTGCATGTGCCTGAGACTCTGCAGGTAAACTTCCACAAATGAAAGTTGAGTCTTTGAGTTATTTTTGTGTTTCCTGCAGGTTCAGGTTTGTTTATCAGTCAGAGCGAAAGAATTTCACAGAGGTACAGTCTTTCATTCCATCACTATATCTCTCCAGGAGGGAATAGTTAGTTAGTCTCTCCATTGTTGTTACCCTCCCCCCTTCTTTTTTCTTTTACTCTTTCTCACTCTGTGCTTGAGATTCTGAAAGAATTTGACCCCTGAGCAGCAGAGGTCAGATTAGTTGACCAATCAGAGTGTCTGGACAGTGCCCAGAACCCTTAGCGTGGCCTGACCCTTGACCTCCACTGTGACGTAAGGGGGAAGGGTGAATAGCGAGATGAAAGATGTAACTGCTGTAGGGAGGGGGAGGGTTAAGAGGGGTTATGGGTTGTCTTGGTGATGCTCATTGTCCTCTAAAATGTGTTGCCATAGCAGCAAGGTGGTCTGTAAGCTTTTTGTGTGTGCAAGATGTTTGAGGAGTTTTGCTCTGCAGAGCACAGATTGAGACAAGACATTACAAAGACTCATGGACTGCAGAGTTTCTTTCCACTTGTTTATTTTTTTTGTTAAAGGCCGTTTCTTTTGAAGTCGTAACTGGATCTTTTGGTATGCACACAAATATGCAAACAACATTTGTAAACAGCATCTTGATGCATTGAAATAAACAGACTCTGTAGCTGAAGCAGAATGTTTTTAGGAATTTACTTACCTGGGTATCAGGGCTGATGTTGGAGATTTAGTATTGTATAATAATGTCCTTGCAAAGAAACAAACTGCATTTAAAGAAAAAAAACCCTCTTATTCTCCTTTTTACTGTCAATTCTTAGATGACCACCTGGGCATGAAGTCACCGTCGACATCTCTTGGCTCAGAAGTGACCTCATCAGAGTCCTCCTCGTCGTCCCCTACTTCTCTCCAAGACTGCCAGCCACCTCTGGCCCCTCGCCCATCCCCTGGTGGGCTCCACGCGCCCTCCTTACCCAGCGAGAGCTCGCCTCCCCCCCACTGGCCCAGCCACATCGCCCCCTTCAGCACCTCACTCCCCAACACCCACTCTTCCCTCTCCCCAGACTTTCCTCACCCCTCACTCTCATCCCAGACTCACTCGCCTCCTCCCCTGGGTCAAACCTCAGGTTCCCACAGCCTCTCCCACCAAGGAAACTCTCATTCCACCATGACCTCCCCACCGATGGGCAGCTCAGCCACCACCACTACCTCTTCCTCTTCTTCCTCCTCTTCGTCTTCTCAGTGTGTGCTGCCTCACCGCGACAGCTCCAGTCCAGGTCATCAGCAGGCCTCCAGCTCCCCGGGGCAGCAGGGACAGATCCAGGTGTCGCCAACCCTAGCGGTACTCCTGGAGGAGCTGAGGGTTTTACAGCAGAGGCAAATCCACCAGATGCAGATAACAGAGGAGATCTGTAGGCACGTTCTAAGGCTTGGAGGGGCTGTCTTTGGCCGTGATAATAACACACAGGCCAGTGGTGCAGACAGCAATCAGAAGTCTACAGGAGCAGCATCTTCATCACCAACACACCCTTCTACTGCCACACCAGTAACCACAGTCTCATCGCTTTTGACTGGCTTTCCATCTTCACTTTTCCCCCAGCCATCCGTATCCAAATCAGGACCTTCACATGTCAATGGCAGCAGAGCTCTATCATCCTCTACCTCTTCCTCATCTATTTCATCCACTATCAGCTCCTCTGTTGCCTCCTTACATCCTCTGTCCTTGTCACTGGGCCTACCGCCGCGCTACCTCCATGAGAAATCATCCAACACCTCCTCATTTGGTCAGAGTAATGGTATCAGTTTCCCAACTACTCCCCTTCCTACCACCAGCCACTCCCAGGATCTCCAGCCCAGCTCCTCTCTGGGCTCTGCCTCCTCATCAGGACGCCCTCAACATGCATGCCGTTTTTGTGGGAAGGTGCTAAGCAGCGATTCATCACTCCAGATCCATCTTAGGTCACATACAGGTGAAAGACCCTACCAGTGTCCAGTCTGCTTGAGCCGTTTTACAACCAGGGGGAACCTCAAAGCCCATTTCCTGCGACACAGAGAGCAGAACCCAGAGCTGTCCCTCTCCCTGCTGCCCCCAGCACTGTCGGAGCAAATGCAGAGCAGCTCTGCTCCTGCTTCCATCCAGCGAAGGAGAAAACGCCGGGCTGATGATGACGAGCCATTTAATCCAGTGAAAGGAAGCATTCCCGGGATGACAGATAACATGGCTTTAGGATTTTTGTCTGGTGTGTCTGCTCGTCCCTCGCCTTCCTCTCTACCTCTTCCCCCATCGGTGGATATGGCATTGCTGTCCACAGCCCATTCACTGCTACAGCTGAACAGAGCCTCAGCTGCAGCTACTGCCAGCGCATCTAGCACTGCACTGCCTTCTTCCTCTTCGCCCTCGTCTTCCTCCTCCATGGGCAGCCAGTTCAAAGCAGCTAAGCAGCAGCGGTTTGATGAAAACACACCTCCTCACTCTGCCCTCCACACATCTTCCCCATACTCCCAACTGGCACACCTCCCCAAGATTCTCTTCCCCGGAGGTACCTCCCCTCACCACCTTGCACTTCTCCGGGCCCCAGGCCACCCATCCACCTCCCACCTCACTTCGCCTCATCAGCTGCCATTCCCCTTTCCACCTTTCCCCAAACCATCAACCTCCTCCCCCTCTTCATCCTCTCCCACCACCTCTACCCAGACGTCAGACACGTCCAAGTTGCAGCGCCTGGTACAGAAACTTGAAAAGCAGCCACATGGAGGTGCCTCTTCCTCTAGCTCCTCACAAACCTCAGCTGAAGCAAATGGGGATACACACGGCCATGACCTGACCACCACCTCCAGTGCCTATCGCAGGGAAATGTTAGCTGCTCTCGGCCTGAGCCCAAGTGCCAATGCTGCTGGACTAATGACCAGCAAGGGAGTCTCAGGTTCTGGCACTACAACTACCACGACTACCTATTCTCTGCCTACAGCCCAGGCCGCTAATCAGTGTGGAGTGTGTTTGCGTGTCCTCAGCTGCCCCAGAGCTCTGCGTTTGCACCAGGCCACACATCTGGGAGAGCGCCCGTTCCCTTGTAAGCTGTGTGGTCGTTCCTTTTCCACGAAGGGCAGCCTTAGGGCCCACCTGGCCACTCACCGTGCTAGACCAGCCAACTCCCGTGCCTTGAACTCATGTCCGTTGTGCCCACGGAAATTCACCAATGCCTTGGTTCTTCAGCATCATATCCGCTTGCACCTAGGAGGGCAAATACCACCTGAAGAAGATATGCCTCCTGAAGATGACGCAGAAACGCAGAATGCCATCTTTGGTGATGGCGAGAATGACTCCATAGGCTCAGCGCAAGCCCAACAGCTCATTCCTCTTGCCTTAACAAAAGGCTCCAAGTTTCCAATTGATGCTCTCAGCTCAGGGTCCACATCTAAGCAATCCACTGTTGCTGATGCCACATCTGTGAAGATGGAGGAATCAGAGGGCTCGACACCCAGTGTTAGCCCACCCCTGACCCGTAACCCCCCTTCACTGGGAGCCGAGGACCCCCTGCATCTGGGAGACAAGACCCTAGCTGATGGTCGCCTCCTGAACTCTGAGGAGGAGACCCACGCTGACCTGGGCAGCACTAGCCCTTTGAAAGCCCTTAGTCAGTTCTCATTCAGCTGAAGAGAATGGAGACGCAGAGGCAGATGACACCCCTCTTTCCCTCTGTGTTCGAAGCCTGTAGTAGATTATGAGTGCTGCATAGAGTGGTTAATAATGATGAAGCCTGCTCTACAGACAAACCCACCATGAGTCCTGATTCTAAACCCAAACCGGCCGCTGCAAATCCCTTACCTGCACTCACCCCACCTGCCAGCCCCAAACCTATCCCTGAAGCAGAAGAGGCCTGTGGCAGTGTACCACCAAAGTCACAAGAGCGAGATGCAGCCCAAAGCAAAGGCAAAAGTGAGACCACCACACCCATAGAACCTTTGCCTGTGTTAGATCCAGATCCAGAGAAGGACACTCCAGTGGAGGATGACCATGGTGTGCCAGAAAAGCCTTCAGAGGTCCCAGAGCCCTCTGTCCCATCCCCAGCACTGCACACCCAGCCTTCCCGCCCGGACAAACCCTACAGCTGCTCCCAGTGTGGAAAGGCGTATGCCAGCCGTAGCGGACTTAAGGTAAGGTTTGAAGTTATGGCGGATTTACACTGCACAATATAATGATATTTAAGTGGTAATGCATTTTTTATGTCAAGTGAAGATTTCATCTATCTGGACTTGAGCGACGTGAGTAATTCACTATTGTGTTGTGTCTCCCATCGACAGGGCCATATGAAAACACACGCTGGAGCATTGACCAGCACCCCCTCCAAGGCTCAAACCAATGACACTGAGACTGCTGAGGATCACAGTTCACATTCAGCCAATAAGAACCTGGGACAGGAAGAGGAAAAGCAGGGATTGGCTAAATCGCCCAAGAAAGGTGTCAGCACAGATCATCTACCAGTCAGTGTTGTTTCTAGTGTGGCAGGCGAGCCTATGGACACTACTGTGTAGAAAAGTTAGCATTGTTAAAATGGCTGCAGTCAGTCTTTAAAGGGTCCTGACAAGGGAATGTATTTTTCTTTTTAATAGACTGAGATTTCTAGAGTTCCTAATTCTAATTCATGTTTACCTTTTTGTATTAGGCCGATATATCTAGTTTGTACTGTAGTAACATTACAAGAGATTTGTGAATGTAGTGTTTTAGCGATGTATTTTTGTATTTCAAAGACCACAGTGAGGCCTTATCTTACACACTTCACAGCATTGTCACAATGAGAATTAATTGTTTGCGCTTTTATTTCAGCACATACTGTATAAGCTGATTTTGAATAAGATGACGGTCCGTCCAGAATTGTACAAGATGAACTCCATACCAAAACAGGCCAAATAAGAAACGGCCAATGTTTGTAAATATGAGCTGGGGCTACATTTTATGCCTTTTATTGTTACTTTCTTCTTTCCTTTTTAATGCCATGCTGCTGAAAGCATGTTTCTGATGTGCTGAGATGCACTGTGTTCTGTGCTGCCGAAACATCAAGTTAAATAAACACATTAGCAATGATGATAACCAGTTTGATAATGATAATGATGATGGCGACGATTGTGTTAGATTATCAGTACTTGTGTGAGCATTCCTTGTACTTATAGTTGTAAACTTTGCTAGCAGCAAATTACCTTATTCATATTGATTATTGTAAACGTTTGTTCTTGTTGTTGATGCTGCGTGCAGGTTCAAATCGACAACAAGGATGAGCCCTTATAATGATACAGTTAAAGGAGGGGGAGCCTCCTTTATATTTCCTTTCCCCCCTTCCCCTGCTCTCCTCTCTCAAAGCACTTGAGAGTTTTCTGCTCCCGCGGAAATTGTCTAACTCACTGCTTCCTGCTTAGCCCAGTTAGTATTTGTGTGCTTTGCTTTACCCTTTGTAAACTTTTTTTTTGTAGCAATGACAAAATGTGTTCCCATGCTTCCCATGTGATGTATAAAAGATAAATAAAACAACAGCAATGTGAAGAGGAGACCTGCTTGTCTGTGGTTTATGGGGGATCGGGGGGGGGT
>NW_024040066.1:0-1000 GCF_014851395.1 Micropterus salmoides | reverse complement strand
TATTATAAACTTCTGTTTTATTTTCATCAAGAGAAAATTACTGTCCTGTTATGTCAAAAACGAAAGGTTATTAAACTTGGCTGGACCCACCGTTTAATACAGCACTCAAAAACACATGAATTTGCTCTTTTGTAGCTAAACTAGTTTTCTCCCTTCCAGTACAACATAACATAATTTTAAATAAACAAAGTAGCTAACTAGCATTTGAACACTTCATCACCAAGGGAAGGATTCTGGATTTCATGTCCTCTGTAATAGTCTTATTCACAGGTATACTGTGGGTTGCACACTAATTAGCAAAAGGTAGCTGCTTCTCTGTTAAAGGATCAAACTTTAGCTCTAGTTTAGTTTTCAGTTGCTATAGTTGTAAACTATAATTTTTTTTTTTTTACTAAAGGTAAAGAGGAGGCCTGTTAGAGTGACTAATTAGATATGAGCCAGACTTTACTTAAGAATGAGGGACATATTCTCTATAAATTATAGAAAGACTAAATTGAAGTTATTTGGACGCTGTTAACCCTTGTAGTTTTGTGTTTTTTGCTACATACGAATTGTCCTTATTTTGTAAGTGTAACTACAGATTAATTATTTAGTTTAGATTACAATATTCTTTTAATAGAAATATCCCATTCTTTTTATTCATCCATGCTGGAGTGTGAGTGTTGCTCCATGCTAGCTAAGAAGGAACTAAAAGGGAACTCTGTGTCATTATGTACCAGCCAACAATGGACATTTCTGTAATGCAGTCAACAAATAAAATGCATTCCTATAAAATATAGATTGAAGAAGCAAGTAGGCCTACATTGCAAAATTGAATGAAATCCTGTGGTCATAATAACTGTTCAATATAATTTCAGAATATTTGGGGACAGAATCATTCCGAAGGTTTAGTAAAAGTTGATAATAAACCTGTTTTAGCAATTAATTGCAAAAATAAAAAAAGGATCCTGCTGCTGAGCATTTTAGTCCTAATTTTATTTTATTTTTATGACTGCCTTGG
>NW_024040065.1:0-18934 GCF_014851395.1 Micropterus salmoides | reverse complement strand
CCCTTACCTCTCGGGTTCTTGATCTCCTCTGTGACAAAGTTGAGGGTGTCCCATCCAGAGTAGGAAACAGAGCTGAGTACAGAGCCAGAGCAATGTGTCCTGGATCCTGAGAGGATCCTTCAAACAGGCTCTCGAAGTTCTGTGTGACCTGGAAAACACCAAAAAACGATCTCAGTTTGTTTGTGAGAATCATTCCTAATCTCCAAATTTTAAGCAGCGATTTTCACCATAAGCTCATCAAGTGCTAGGTTGTTTCTGTAAACACCCTGTTGGGTTGCTCATGCTGGGTTAAAGGGTTTGTAAGGACTTCATTTGCAGCTGAACAGCTGTGGGTTACTTTGACCCAACTGCTGATTCATTCATGTTCCCACTCGTCTGTTATCAAACTTTCTGGATCTGTCTCTTGTGGTCAGAGGTTCACACGGTGGGCAGGATTTTATAGTAGGTTAATATGAATACTTTTCTATATTTGAAAAATTGTGGTAAAAAGCATGATCTTAAGCTTATTTCACTGTAAAAATCCCCAAGCCACAGCTGTAAAGTCTTATAATTTTAACATCTAAACCTTTGCTTTAGTATTCTTATAGTGTTTTCAATGAAGAGAGGATTAGCTTTAGCACCTTGTCCGATCTTCACCAGGCCAGTGATGATGACGCGATGAGAGCGATGACTTTGGCGTAGGTGAAAAAGTCCTGGACCCTGGTGCCCCACTTCACATAGGCACAGTTCACAAAGGTCAGCAAACCTAAGGGGAAGCAACCAAAGCACACACTTAAATATGCATATATTCTACACACACACACCACACGCGTACCTAATCAACAGTGCACCGCGGTTTAAACTGTCAAGTGTCGAAATGTGTTTCTAGTTCTTTGAAGTAAATAAATATAATACAAAATTACTTTTACCGTCTTTTAACATAATATTACTGCAAATGTGCTTTTTTTTTGCTTTTTAAAGAAAGTGCCAAGAGGGGACTTAGATCCTCAAACAATAGCTACCTATCCAGAGGGGACCTCCATTGTTATGCAGTGGAAGTGTCTGTGCTCATTCTCACCTATTTACCTTCAAAGACTTTCTTTGTTTCTTTCAAAAATGGATCATTTAACTTTAATGTGAGCGATGTGTAAACATTTCACCGTGATCCAAACATTACATAAATAACCACTATCACTTTAATGAAAATAATTAAGTTAAACTTTAATTCAGAAGTAACTTGGCTGAATGCATTGATATCAAGGACTACAGTATTACCAACAAAATTTACCTGATCTAGGTTTCAATATATAAAATCTTATTACACTAGTGCACTAATTTTCTCTTAGGGAATTCATATTCTCTGTGTGGGATGGTCATTTTTATGACCTGTGTGGAATGGTAATGTATGCATTTTAAAGAGTTACTTTGTATTTGCTCTTAATAACTGAATCTTAGACTGGTTTTGAATCACACATCCACTACACTCTGTTAAGGCTATTTGGATATCTTTAGAGCGTTCATTTTAAAGTCATTTATGTATATATTGAGGTCAGACAACAGATAATGAGTTATCCTTTTTCTAATAAGGATAATTTGACATTCAAACTATATGACATATATATGACAAAAAAAGCAAAAACAATAATAAGTAAGCAGTCTGTTGACACATGATTTGATAATATGCTTTTGTACAAAACTTAAAGGCTCAGCAATAGTAGATTTCCTAACTAGTATTAAGCTTCAGACTGTAAGATAAAGGGCTACCCAAATAAACTGATGAAGCATTAATGTCCTGATAAGTTTTCATCAGGAATGCATAGTATTTTCAGGTTTGCATTAAGCCTACAGGTCACACTTCTATTAAATGACAGAATCCACTGTTGGTTGCTACATAACGACACATGTCCCCTCTAGATAGTATGGAGCAACAGTCACACTCCAACATCCAGCATCAATAATTATTCCGCATGATTTGTTATTATTTTTTGTAATTTTTTGTAATAAAGTCTCAGCTTTAATGGATGGCTTAAACATTTTCAATCTTGACACTGCATTAAAATGAAGGGCTGCCCACATGTTAGGGGAGTCATAAGTAAAACTTTACCAACTTAACCTTCAAGAGCCTGAAGTTTGATCCTCCACCTGAAAAGCTGCTGTCCTTTGCTAAGAAATGTGTAACCCACATTACCCATGAGAAAAAGACTATTACCGATGACATGAAATCCAGAGGCAAAGTCGATCCCTTGTTGAAGTGTGGAATGTTGAAAATGCTGGTTTAGTTACAGATGAGCAAGCTTAGATGTATCTGTGTACTTTATGGACAGGCCCTAATATAAAGGGCTACCCAAATGAATTCATGAAGCATTAATGTCCTGATGATTTTCATCAGGAATGCATAATATTTGCTGGTTTGCATTAGGCCTACAGAAAAAAAGGTCCACAATTGTATGGCATTAAATGACAAGAATCCACTGTTGGTTGCTACATAACGACACATGTCCCCTCTTAGATAGTATGGAGCAACAGTCACACTCCAACATCATTAAATATTCCTCAAGCATGATTTGTTATTATGTTTTGTAATGAAATATAAAGTCTCAGCTTTAATGGATGGCTTAAACATTTTCAATCTTGACACTGCATTAAAATGAAGGGCTGCCCACATGTTAGGGGAGTCATAAGTAAAACTTTACCAACTTAAACCTTCAAGAGCCTGAAGTTTGATCCTCCACCTGAAAAGCTGCTGTCCTTTGCTAAGAAATGTGTAACCCACATTACCCATGAGAAAAAGACTATTACCGATGACATGAAATCCAGAGGCAAAGTCGATCCCTTGTTGAAGTGTGGAATGTTGAAAATGCTGGTTTAGTTACAGATGAGCAAGCTTAGATGTATCTGTGTACTTTATGGACAGGCCCTAATATAAAGGGCTACCCAAATGAATTCATGAAGCATTAATGTCCTGATGAGTTTTCATCAGGAATGCATAATATTTGCTGGTTTGCATTAGGCACAGAAAAAAAGGTCCACACTTGTATGGCATTAAATGACAAGAATCCACTGTTGGTTGCTACATAACGACACATGTCCCCTCTTAGATAGTATGGAGCAACAGTCACACTCCAACATCATTAAATATTCCTCAAGCATGATAAATAAATTGAAATTAGGAAGTAAATGGTCAGCAGAAAGATTCTTAATTTTCATTTTTTATTATTTGCTAAAAACAGATTTATTATAAACTTTCACTAGCCCTTTGAAAGGACTTAGCCCCCAAATTTTCCAAATATGATATTGACCAATTATGACAATCACAGGATTTCAGTCAATTTTACAATGTACGTGTATCTTTAATCTATATCTAAAGGAATGCATTTTGTTTGTTGATTTGCATTACAAAAATGTCCACTGTTGGCTGGTACATGATGACACAAGTTCCCTCTTAGATAGCATGGATTGACACTCACACTCCAGCATGAATAAAAAAAAAAGAGAAACTTCTGTAGTTACTTGGGGTTTGAAGAGACACTAAGTTTACAAGACTAGGCGAGACACAATATTGGGTTCAAGTGTGAAATGTTGAAAATGTTAAGTAGTGCAAGTTCAAAGGCCTAACAATCATCATCGGCCACAAGAAACCCTCCCCCACACTGCAGACAATCAGACACAGATTCTCACTGCAGACAATCAGACACACATTCACACCCCTCACCTGCTCCGGGTCACCTCTCAGAGACAGCACTCACACTTGCATTTGGGATTTTACCATTCCATTTACCATTTTACACTCTGGAATCTGTTATTATAGCATGGTTCAAAAATCTTAAGCTTCCCACAGTACATTTAAGGTGTTTCTTGATATTTTGTTTTTTTTATAGATGCAGATGCATTTAGAAAAACTGTTGTATGTATGTACAGTGGGTACGGAAAGTATTCAGACCCCTTTAAATTTTTCACTCTTTGTTTCATTGCAGCCATTTTCCAAAAATCAAAAAAGTTCATTTTATTTCTCAGTAATGTACACTCAGCACCCCATCTTGACAGAAAAAAACAGAAATGTAGAAATGTTTGCAAATTTATTAAAAAAGAAAAACTGAAATATCACATGGTCATAAGTATTCAGACCCTTTGCCGTGACACTCATATTTAACTCAGGTGCTGTCTGTTTCTTCTGATCATCCTTGAGATGGTTCTACACCTTCATTTGAGTCCAGCTGTGTTTGATTATACTGATTGGACTTGATTACGAAAGCCACACACCTGTCAAGCCAAGACTTTACAGCTCACAGTGCATGTCAGAGCAAATGAGAATCATGAGGTCAAAGGAACTGCCTGAAGAGCTCAGAGACAGAATTGTGGCAAGGCACAGATCTGGCCAAGGTTACAAAAAAATTTCTGCTGCACTTAAGGTTCCTAAGAGCACAGTGGCCTCCATAATCCTCAAATGGAAGACGTTTGGGACGACCAGAACCCTTCCTAGAGCTGGCCGTCCGGCCAAACTGAGCTATCGGGGGAGAAGAGCCTTGGTGAGAGAGGTAAAGAAGAACCCAAAGGTCACTGTGGCTGAGCTCCAGAGATGCAGTCGGGAGATGGTAGAAAGTTGTAGTAAGTCAACCATCACTGCAGCAATCCACCAGTCGGGGCTTTATGGCAGAGCGGCCCGACGGAAGCCTCTCCTCAGTGCAAGACACATGAAAGCCCGCATGGAGTTTGCTAAAAAACACCTGAAGGACTCCAAGATGGTGATAAATAAGATCCTCTGGTCTGATGAGACCAAGATAGAACTTTTTGGCCTTAATTCTAAGCGGTATGTGTGGAGAAAACCAGGCACTGCTCATCACCTGTCCAATACAGTCTCAACAGTGAAGCATGGTGGTGGCAGCATCATGCTGTGGGGGTGTTTTTCAGCTGCAGGGACAGGACGACTGGTTGCAATCGAGGGAAAGATGAATGCGGCCAAGTACAGGGATATCCTGGACGAAAACCTTTTCCAGAGTGCTCTGGACCTCAGACTGGGCCAAAGGTTTACCTTCCAACAAGACAATGAGCCTAAGCACACCGCTAAAATAACGAAGGAGTGGCTTCACAACAACTCCATGGCTGTTCTTGAATGGCCCAGCCAGAGCCCTGACTTAAACCCAATTGAGCATCTCTGGAGAGACCTGAAAATGGCTGTCCGCCAACGTTTACCATCCAACCTGACAGAACTGGAGAGGATCTGCAAGGAGGAATGGCAGAGGATACCCAAATCCAGATGTGAAAAACTTGTTGCATCTTTCCCAAAACGACTCATGGCTGTATTAGATCAAAAGGGCGCTTCTACTAAATACTGAGCAAAGGGTCTGAATACTTATGACCATGTGATATTTCAGTTTTTCTTTTTTAATAAATTTGCAAACATTTCTACATTTCTGTTTTTTTCTGTCAAGATGGGCTGCTGAGTGTACATTACTGAGAAATAAAATGAACTTTTTTGATTTTTGGAAAATGGCTGCAATGAAACAAAGAGTGAAAAATTTAAAGGGGTCTGAATACTTTCCGTACCCACTGTATGTGTTCTTAGCTACAGTATGCAGTACACCCCAGGAAGCAGTGTTTCAGGCCTGGTGTTAGTACCACAAAGTTTTACAGTTTTGATTACTGTCCAGTACTAGGCACATTTTACTATTACATATGTTATATATCTTTGTTAAATCTTGACATCCCCATGGCATAGTATGGTGAACATATAATTTTGGAAACTCAGCACCATTTCTTTCTAGCCACACACCTGTGAAGCACATTCATTTGTTGAATAAAAGGTCAGAATTTAACAGACTCATAGTTTTTAATAAAAATATATTGTTAGTGTTTAGAATAGTTAAGTGAAATGTTAACGACGATACATTTGATAATTGTTTATTTCTTAACTAATTTGTTTGTGAAGTCATCCAGTCATGGTTATCCAAGAAAGGTTGAAATCAATGGCAACTGGACTGGCTAAGGTTTCTTGAAGACGTTTCACTTCTCATCTAAGAGGCTTCTTCAGCTGTGGCTGGATGGTAGTTGTTCAATCAGAACTAAATAAGCCTCTCAGATGAGAAGCAAAATCCCTTCAAGAAACCTTAACCAGTGCTGTTGCCCTTGATTTTCACTTTCCTTGGTTAACTGTAATTTATTTTATTAATACATATAGATTTAATTTCATGTGAAAAGAATATTTACAATAATCCCATTTCATTAACTTTATAGCAATATAAAGTACTTGTGTTGATTGAGCACAAACAGTCTGTGTTCGTCTGTGTTGCTTGAATGTGAATAATCTGGGTTGCTTGAACGCGAATAATCTGGGTTGCTTGAACACAACTGTGTAAGTGGCTACCAAAGCAAAAAATTGTGTGCAACCAATGTCCACTATTCAATTGAGTAAATCCAATGAATTATTTTTTTCAGTGTAGGTAACTCCACCACTACATTTAATGTACGTAATTGAAGTAAGTTTAAATTCTATCAGAAGAGAGTGACCTAAGTTGTCCAGATTCATATTTGGACATTAATAAGATGCTTGTGGTCACCTTGAATTTGAATGACTATACATGCCTGGTTGACATTCATTGTAAGCCTTACATATTAAATGATTATCATTTCAATTCTTTGTCTTTGAGTGACTTTAAGCGATGTTGATGATGTGTCAGACCAATCAGAGAGACCATCAGTCTTCCTCCTTTTGAGATAGATTTCAATCCAAATACACTATATGGACAAAGGTACTACCCCTGTCCTAATAAATTTGGTAGGGGCTGTATTTTCATTCGTTGTTAATGGAAATATTGCCTATGGATTTAGAATGGGATGTCATAAAAGTAATGCGTAGGTGTTGCTGTATTTTTGTCCATGCTAGTTATTTATCCCCAATTTTTTGTGGTGTACTAAATCACACATACGTATGGTTATTATTCCAATTCTTAGTAGATGTTTTCTGATGTAAAACATCTTATTTAGCGACTTTTTGTGAGTAGCTTGTAACGTAGGGTACAATTTTCAATAAAAGTGGAGTTTTGTACATCCGCTCTTTACAGTTTCAAAATATCTCCCACAAGACTCCAGAGAAGTTGCATTACCAAAGGCCAAGTCACCCACTGCCATCATACATAGTGTACAGATTTTTGATGTGTATTATATAAATGTAGATACAAATTCAAACCCTTAGGGTGACAATGCATATGATCCTCATCGAGTGTTAGAATTGCTGAGATAGTGTTGGTCGTTTATGGAATTTGATGACAGATAATTCAATTATTCAGTTTTTTAATCTATTTATCAGGTTTTGGGAAAAATCACCACCACAAACACTGAGCCATGAGAATTCTTGCAGGAATATATTTGAAGACACATCACTGACTCCATAGAAGGGGCCCGGTTCTGAGAGTACTCAGATGCCTTGTTATGGTACCAAAGAAGTCCTCAACGATTATAGAACAGTGGCATTAAAGTACTGTAAAACAAATGTCTGGTTTTGATAACAAACCGATTCTCTATTCCCTCAACAGCCCAGGACATCCACATCCAGCATCTCCACCACCAAGATCGTCTGAGACCAGCCACCCGGACAGCTGCTGCAAGAATCGGTTTGCATCCTCATGCCTTGATGGCATTTTAAATGCATAGAGATACCGTGACGAGATCCAGAGGCCAACTGTTGTGCCATTCGTCCACGACCAATTCCTGGCAGCTGAAAACATCCCATTTCTTGCATGGCCAGCATACTCACTGGACATGTCACCCATTCAGTATGTTTAGGATGCTCTGGATCGGCATATACGACAGCGTGTTCCAGGTCCTGCTAATATCCAGCAACTTTGCACAGCCATTGAAGAGTGGACCAACATTCCACAGGCTACAATCAACAACCTGATCAACTCTATACAAAGGAGATGTGTTGCACTGCGTGACGCAAATGGTGGTCACACCAGATACTGACTGGTTTCCAGACACCCCAGACACCCCCAATACAGGGATTACACATTACACATTTTTGAGCGGCCTTTTATTGCGGCCAGCCTAAGGCACACCTGTGCAATACCCATGCTGTCTGATCAGCATCTTGATATGCCACACCTGGGAGGTGGATGGATTATCTCAACAAAGGAGACGTGCTCACTAACACAGATTTTGAAAGTTTTGTGAACACTATTTGTGAGAAATTGGCCTTTTGTGTACATAGAGAAAGTCTTAGATCTTTGAGTTCCGCTCACGATGAATGGGGTCAAAAACAAAAGTGTTGCGTTTATAATTTTGTTCAGTGTAAGAACACAGAAGAGGGGGGGGGCACATGAGGAACTTTCAGTTTAGGAGTTTGTGTGTGTCTTAGCTTAAAAGCACATTCAATAAAGTTTGCTTTTATATAGTTCTGTATATTTTGTGCTGTTATGTCTATTTGAGGTTGAACAACTTGTGTTATGAATAGCCATCCAACGTTGTGATGGTTCTGAGATGAGCTATAGGTAACTCTTCACTATTTCAATGGCTATTAAAAGCACTAACACACATTTAAACTGTACACGCTAAAGAAACATTTAAGTTGACAATACTTAGATGTAAAAACATATAAAGACAAATACCTGCTAAATATCAGTGTGAATTTAATGCAGCACTGGTTGTGTGTTCTCCACTTGATGCAAACTCTCAGTTCCATTGTTACGATGCTGCACCATTTGACAGCCCTCAAATATGCTTCTCTATTCGCAAACAAATGTTTAATCCCACATTTCAAAAAGCTACAATGACAACATTGCTGGTGACACTTTTCTAAAAAACAACACTACATCTTATATATTTGGTTTAGATTATAATTTTCTCTTAAGAATTGTTCATTTTGCTTTTTCAACATTTCACACTTTAGTTTCGACATAATATGATTTCAACTGTGCAAAAGTAGCTAACTAGCTTTATAATACTTGATCACCAAGGGAAGGAGTTTGCCTCTGGATTTCATGTCCTCTGTAATAGTCTTTTTCTAAGGGGTAATGTGGGTTACACACTTCTTAGCAATGGACAGCACGTTCTCAGTTGCAGGATTAAACTCTTCAAGGTTTCAGTTATAGTTTTATGTTATAATTACTTAACTAAATAATTTTTAGTCAAATAGGCAGGATGTTGCAGTCAACTTTTGGCGGCGCTGCAAAACGTCACCATGATGTCTCATCAGTAGCTTTTCTCTGGCTGCACAAAGTTGGAACCACCTATTGCCTGATCATTGTTCTAAGCTTACAGTAAGCTCACACAGTCTACCAGAGGTAGATTGTGTCTGACTTGACAATGCTGTTTTTATACTCCGCCCCTGCAGTTGCCTGCAGCTCATGTTGGACTATCAAGTCGGTGAAAGTAAGCCACAGTCATCTCGAACACACCTACTGACTATCAGTTATGCACAGCGTGCTAACTTTGACAGCTGTATTCTAAAATTTACAGAACTATCCTTATTAGATAGGCTCCTTACATGCTTGCTGATAACTTTTTTGAAGGTGGCTCTCTGACATTGACAGCGTTGTGTTGGATAGATTTGTGCAGCGGTGTTTATGAAACTAATTATTCAATTGACAGACAGGTCCGTTGTCAATGTGGTTTGCGAGCAACAACTTCCTAAATATAGATTTAGGACATATACAAACACTTGTCATGTACCATTTCAAAGGTATGTATGATAATAAATGTATGATAAGTTCTAGTTCAAAAAAGTAGGATAATAAATAGTATTAAATCCATTAATTAAAAATGAAGAGATCTTGCAGCTGACCTTTTTATACATTTTGTTTTTACTTTCACTTTTTTGTGCTTTTAAAATACTCATTCTGCTGCCTACTGGGTAGTCTATCATTTTAGTAGTCTGAAGCTTGAAACAATTTAGGAATTTCACTAAAACTCAGCCTTTGTATTTTGTTGCAAAAAACTTAAATAAAAACAGGCTTTATATTTTCTTAAAATAACAGATTATACCAAATAGAGTTTAAGTTTATTTCTTCTCATAAGTATGATTAATTTTGCTTATTTATTAATTTCTTTTCTTGGAGTGTGAATATCACCCCATGCTATCTGAGAGAGAACTTACTCAGTATGTACCAGTGAATAGTGGACTCCTATTGTTCCACACAGTACAAGTGTGGTCCCTTTTTCTGCAATGCAAATCAATAAATAAAATGCATTTCTGTAAGTGTAGACTAAGCACATAGATATGATGACAAAATGTATTGACATTCCGTGGTTGTGAAAACTGGTCAGTTTAGTATTTTAGGACTGAACAAGTTTAAAGCTATAGTTAAAGTCTGATGTGAAATACTTTTTAATAATTAATTTAAACCAAATATAAAGTATCTTACCTCTAATCATTTAATTTATAATTCTACCCTGGTTGTTTTTCTATTTTTGGAATCTAAAATTCTTTTTACTCTCCTGCTCTCTGTGTAGCCCTTTATTTTAATACAATGTTGATCTTAAAACACAAGACATCCACTAAAACTCAGCCTTTATATATTTTTTTTTCAAAAAACTGTATAAAAAATAAAGAGACTAGTTAGTTTATTGTCTCAAAAGTATGATTAAATTTGTTTATTTATTATTTTCACACAAGTTGGAGTGTGTTTATCGCTCCATGCTATCTAAGAGAGAACTTGTGTCATCATGTACCAGTGAACAGTGGACTCCTGTCGTTCCACACAGTACAAGTGTGGTCCCTTTGTCTGTAATGCAAATCAATAAATAAAATGCATTTCTGTAAGTGAAGACTAAGAACATAAATATGATGACATTCAGTGGTTGTGAAAACTGGTCAGTTTAGTATTTTAGGACTGAATAAGTTTATAGCTGTAGTCAAAGTCTGATGTCAAATACTTTTTAACAATTAATTAAAACCAAATAGAAAGTATCTTACCTCTAATCATTTAGTTTATAATTCTACCCTGGTTGTTTTTCTATTTTTGTTTCTTTTGAATCTAAAATTCTTTTTACTCTCCTGCTCTCTGTGTAGCCCTTTATTTTAATACATGTTGATCTTAAAACACAAGACATCCACTAAAACTCAGCCTGTATATTTTGTTAGAAAAAATTAAGAAATCGTGTTTCAAGAGACAGCTTTCTTTACTGAGTAGCTTGTATAATAGCCCCTCTACAGTCTGAAAGACTCCCTGGGGCTACAAGCCATTCACTCTATAGGGGAGTGTTAAGAACGACGTGTGTGAATGAGTCGTTAAAATCTATGCTTTATCCACTAGAGGCACTGCTGAGAATGGACTTAAACACTCACACACCTTCAGGTCCCCTCTTGACAATAGTTTAAAAAAATTACCAGAGGGTTTTAGACATGATTTTAGCATGATTTAAAGCATGTCCAACAGGGGACCTAAAAAATGTCCCCTGTTCACTTTTTAGTCCCATCTTAGTGTGTGTGTAACGACGTCGAGGTCCACTGTTGGATAGGTTGGTAAGTGCACACACACACACAGAGAAACATATCCTTTCACTGTCTCAGTGGGGGACATTTACTCTGTAAACTGAATGTGTTTCCATGTGGGAGTATGGCTGATTTAAGGAAACACTGCTGCTGACTCAAGCAGACTGTCCTGTTGTTTATCAGACGAGGAAACAGCTGAGTGCAGCACACACACAAGTGCACACAGGTACAGCCATGGAAGTCAGACATATTTGTATTGTGAAACCACCACTGATCTGATGACTTTGTGTATTTTTACTCAAGGTTGGTGATTTGTGGCCCACAGGCCCAATAACTGATAGTACAGGTGGTCTTAACTGCTACCCTGATCGCCTTCCTTCACTTTGAGCAGCATTGATGTTCCTGGAAAACATGTTTACATATGTCTCTCTGTGACTTCTTTCTCTCCCTGTCCTCTTTATCAGCACATGCTTACTCCAAGTATCTAAACATGGAAATAGCAGGACACAATGTCTCATTTTAAGCCACCCAGTTGTTAAGGAGCAGCAGTGAGTCTCACATAAATTACACTGTAATTTGTTTCTCTAATGTCTTCCTCTTGACCCTACAAGTCTTGTAAGCACTGAATTAACAAATTCATGTA
Organism: Micropterus salmoides; assembly: GCF_014851395.1. Classification (NCBI taxonomy): domain Eukaryota; kingdom Metazoa; phylum Chordata; class Actinopteri; order Centrarchiformes; family Centrarchidae; genus Micropterus; species Micropterus salmoides. The sequence continues at coordinate 6,887 of NW_024040065.1, read as the reverse complement.
TTCAGCTACAATAGCGTAGAGGGTCAGAACATAAAAAGCGCTCCCGCTCACAGACCACACTTATCTCTCCACATTGACCTCCACATCCCCCAAGGCGTTTAAGAAATAGACCAAAACAGGATTACATCACTGCCCTCTCCTTCACGTTGGCCACCAAAGCACCTTCAGCTGCAGTGAGGGGATGAATCATAACACTATCATCTTCCAGCATATTGACAGCTAGAGGATCATAACAAGTGAGAGGCCCCAGTCAAAACACAACAAGACACAACGTCCTGGACGAAGGCGACCAGCGATGAGCGGTGCCACACAAAAGTAGAGGCCTGGTGTGTTGACAGTGAAAGGATAGAAGGGTGGGATGTGTGAGATCGAGTTTAGGACACCGGCTGACTGGCAGTCGGGCAAAATTTGGTCCAGATGTGAAGTGAAATGGAGATCTTCAAAAACTCAGTTCACTCAGTGAACTCATATGAAGCGGGGAAGCTCCGACATCCAGGACTGAGCAGGTGTTTTATTACTGCTGATGGATCGAAATGTATAAATTGTTTAATACTTTCAGTAAAATTTAAAGGTTTTATTTCTGTTACATGACTCAGAGACCCGCGAAGCAAAACTTTCTCTTCATAGATCAACACTGGACGTCATTTGTGTGAGATTTGCAAGTAAATCTGCTTATCTCATACATTTGAGATCACTGAACTCATTGCGGTCCTTTGCAGTACCTACGGTACATGAGGAGGAAGAGGTACATTTTGTCAATGAACAATATTATGTGATTCTGAATTATTTATGATTAAGCGGTGTGGGCGTGCTCAAAGGTCTGGACAGGCAAAACTTTTAAGATAGTAAGTCAAAGATTTGACTTTTACACGGTTTTAACTTAATAAGTTTGACTTAAGTTAATTTTTAAAATAGGTTTTATCTATTTTTTTTCTGGCATAACTGGGCTTCCGTAGAAATTGGACCAACTAATGTTAAACCTAGTTTCAAGACAATTTCTGCCTAGAACTAAAAAAATAGGACATAAAAAATAACTTTGAACAATAAAAGTATGACCAAAAGCTTATCCTAAACCAAAATGGACCACAAAATCAAGTCATCATTTCCAAGCAGGAGAGGCAAAGTTTACCAGTCTCAGGCTCCAAGAGAGTAAAAGGAAGTGTGTTTAATTTAGTTTTCAGCTCCACTCATGTGCGCTGTCAGTCACCTATTAGTCTCTCAGGCCAGAGTCTCACTGCCGTAAAGGACTTTATCTCACAGCTATCAGCACCCTCCTGTGAGCGCTGCTTATGCATGCCTTTCAGGTGCGTGGGTGGATGAATGAGTACTATTTATTGCAAACGAGCAAACTATTCTTTATCTTGAATTTCAGGGCTCTACTATAAAATACTACCTTAACGAGCTCTCTGTCCGTCGTCGGCTTCTTGAGTCATTGTCTGGTTGCCCGAGTGTTGGTATTTCTGTGCCTCTAAAGTTTGCTGGGTTGCCTAGGTAAGCGGGTTTTTTTGTGTGAATTTCTTGCCAAGACCTTGTTAGTTTGATTAATTCAGTTTGTCAGCTTTGCTCTGTGCCATTGTGTTGTAGTTATCTCAGTAATCTGGGCCACATCCACACACACAGTATCTACCTCTACATTTATCAAGAGATTCTTCCTACAAAAAAAAAAAAGTTGTGACTTAAGTCATAAATGTGCAAGGATTTCCTACTCAGCACAGATTGAGTAAAAAGGTTTTTCCCTTGATTTACTTTTTTAGGTGTCGCTCAGTTCCTCTTTCATCTGATGTCAGTGAGTCTTTCTGCTGCAGACCTGCTGACGGCAGCAGTCATGTCACCATTTTTCACTTCTCTAGTCTCTCTCACGTGCTCTCTCTGTCTCACACACACACGCACACACACACAGTGACACACTCCAGATGTGTACTTACATATACAAGCAGCAGCCAGCAGCCTGTTGGCCAGGTATGGAGCTACACAGGTGGGGAAGACTGGCTGCACCATGTAGTTGGAGAACGTGATGGCTATGATGGCTTGGCTGGTCGGCTCGATGATCAGCAGCGACGTCCACAGGCGAATGAAGGCCATGAAACCCCCGAAGGCCTCCAGGATGTAGGCGTAAGAGGCCCCCGACTTGGTGATGGTGGTCCCCAGCTCGGCGTAGCACAGGGCTCCGAAGACGGAGAAGATCCCGCCGACGGTCCATACCACCAGAGAGAGGCCGTATGAGGCGCTGTGGATGAGGACACCCTTGGGTGAGACGAAGATCCCCGAGCCGATCATGTTCCCCACGATCAGGCAGACCCCGTTCAGGAGGGAGATCTCCTTCTTCAGCTTCATGGACTCCTCCGAGCTTTCCGGTTTCACAGATGGGGGGCCGCCATTGGGCACCTCTTGTGCTGGGGTGGGAATGTTGGATGCCATTGTTCGTGTATGGGTGGTTTATTTTTAAATTAGGAAAGTGGAAAACTGTTTTTCAGTCACAAATGGGACGTTTTTCACCTTGATGTGAGACCGAAGACTTAAACTCTCCCCCCAGTTATCGGTGATCATTTCCTGCCATCTGTGGAGGCAACACACAAGGTCACGTCAGTGATACTGTTACTGCTGAGAGTGACTTATCATAGCATGCGTACAGCAAATACTTGTGTTGTTTCAATCCTGCCGAAATCTAGTCAAACAAAACATATTGACGTGCCACAGGCTCTAATGTGGGGACAAACATGACAAAAAATCTGTATACACGCTGTTGGATTTGAGAGCAGTTTTGTGGATTTGACAGCCATTAGGCCGCACAGGGAATGGCCTTTTAAGGTTGAGTGTATTGACAGAGAGAGGGAGAGGAGCAAACATGCCACATGCCTGAAAACGCCGGCTCTTCATTAGTAACCATACGTCTATAGCTGAGGAAGAATTACAGACTGAGACACACACATTTGGACTCCTAGCTGCCCACCCATTCACCCATCCACCTACACACACACGCGCGCCGAGTTTGAGAGTGAGACAGTCAGCACAGTTGCCGGTCACATGTTTTCCAAAGTTCATTATCTCAGCATGTATGGAGTTTGATAATGAGAGGGACACATGCTAGGCAGCATGTTCATTAACCTTTGTGCATGACTGCCTTCAATACATTAATGTCACTCTGCGTTAATAGGCACACACAATCTTACAGATTAACTGCATGAAAATGAATGAACTCTTAAATGGAGCGTTGAATGAAAAGCAGTCTACATCAAGACCAAGACTGCAGTGGTTTTACATTTGGATTTTCAAGAAAGATGAGCAGTGTGATGCATTGAAACGTGTTTCATTTAAAAAACACATTTTGGGGTGATTTAAGGGTGACAAGACGTCCAAGCACACGGGAAATGTTGGGATGAAAAGTGACCTTTTTGCTTTAACTGTTGTTTCCAGGTGATTTTAAAGCTGTACGTTTCACTACCTTCTAGTTGTTTTGTAAAACTAACAACTTTTCAACCCAGCTGTCTGAATCCAGGAGACTTTTCACCTTCAAATCACCACAAATGTCTTAAGGGCTGTTAAAGCATTTATTGCTGAGCAGATAGGAAGAACAGTCATGTCAAAATTGATCTCAAGATAGTGAACAGGAGACAATAGAAAAGTAATTCAGTGGGAGAGACATAGAAGAGCGTCAGGCAGAGAAAAGTCAGATTAAGTGAGATTACCTGAGATCAGTATTCACAAGGACATGCCGTTAGATTTGAGAATGATGATCAGAGACAAATCTGACATGTAGCTTGTGAGGAGAAGGTAAGAAGTGAATGAAATGTTCAGATACCTGGAGGCAGCAGCAGATCAGCAGCGTGTGAGTTCCTGGAGGACTGACTGCGAAGGAGAAAGACAGTAGATTGAGAGTCCCCGCGTGTGATCAAACAGAAAAGAGAGTTCAAGGTCCAGAAGCTGCTGATAAGAATCCCTTCATGAGTTACTCAAGGTTACATCCTGGATCAAGAAAATCCTCTCAACTTGAGTGTACTGTTACAGTGATTCAGACTAACATTTTTATCACCATGAGGATTCACTTTCTCCCATGGGAGTTTGAATTATATCAGATAGCCTAGATGACAGGGGAGCAATCATCTGGTTGCAAGATGAAAACAGGACATTTTGATTTGTTCCTTTTCAAATGACACTAAGACTAAAAAAGCCTCTCACATTGCTAGTTTCATGGAGCACTCACTTGATTTGATTTCAAGGAGTCAGTTTTACTTACAGAGCTGACAGACTGTTGAATGTCATTACAGGTTAATGGTGATAAATATCTTGGTGTAGGGCTTGTGTGTAATATATTGGTGTGTATAGATCTGTGTGTTACTGTATGTAGTTTGATTGTACATGGTTGCTGTTACATCAACTGTGATCTCGCGGATGTCCAGGACAAATCTCTCCAAAGGGGGATAATAAAGGCTAATCTAATCTAATCTTGTATGCCTGGTTCACCTGCGTGAATTATCAGCGGGGGAAAAACTTGTTGGGCAGATGCAATAAAGTACAAGCAGCTGTTGTGGACTCACCTTCTTCAAACGCGTTCCAGCTCCGTCTCTGTCTCCTCCTGGGTTTCCAAAATGACCCAATGAATGTGTAATTTCAAATTATCTTCACCTCTTCTCGCCAGCTCGCCCTCTCAGCTCTTTCTCTATGTTACAGGCAATATGAAAGCTCTTCGTGCTTCTTCCCCCGCTGTGGTTTCCTCTTGTTTTGACTTTGCTCAGCTGATGTGCTGGTGGCTTTTAAACTTGTGGTTTCTCACACTTTACTACCAAGGAAACTAGACAGACGAGGGGAGGGATTACCTTGCATTGTGTCTCCTGAGTGATCGTCGCTGTGAAATTAGTGTTTTAATTAAATTATCGCGCTCATCAAACAAGTGTTATCGATCATCATCGGCACAGAAACTTAACTATTAGCCTACTGATAGTCCTTTGACAAATGCTACAGTGTGAGTAACAGCAAGGGTATTAGTAGGCTAGCCTATATGGTTATATTATATTATCAATTGCATTATATTATTACATAGGCTATTGAAACATGGGATGAGTTGTAAACTCACTGTTAGCTACCAAGTCCATGCAGTGATTCTTAAAAAGGTCTAAATATGCAACAAAAGAATCAAATCTCTTCTTCTGGAAGTTGTGGAAAAGAAAACTCCTCATTAGAAAGCCCCAAGTCCTCAATTTACTCTTTCTTGCAATAGTTAAATCTGTCTTATACCCTATGAAAACGTTTCTAAAGTAACCGTATTTTAATAAGCTACAAGGCTTGGCCTACTAATGGTACAAATAAGCACATATTAATAAAAAACAAACGATGGAAGGGGATTATGCAGACAAAATATTGAGCATGAGCTGTCTGATGGTCTTACTTGATTGATGGAGGACTAAACTTTGGAGCATGGCTCCCTCTTGTGGATTTAAAAAATACTGACGTAGGAGGGCACAGTGTCTCTCAGGTGGAGTTCATTCTGATTTCAGGAGGCTGCGAAATCACACAGGGTAATGCAACATCTCCACAAAGTGCTTTAATTGGATTCAACATCTATTTTTAGTTTAGTCTAGTTTTATTTACTCTAGAAGTCTCACTGCTCTGCAGTGAGGTCGAGCTCTATTTTACAAGAGAGACCTAAGAACAAACTATATTAAGACATCACAGCAAGAGTCCCACACAGAGCTGTCATCGCACCCACAGATACACTAATTAAAACAACAAAAAACATCATTATTAAGAAGAAGAATCTCTCAAAGGAATGCTACTCTTTGTTGAGATACGTGTGTGTCCTTTAAACAGTCATGAAAAGAGAGTTTAGAAATCACACAAAGGAACCATTTCTCAAAAGATGTGTAAATTACTGAAAGTCTGACACTTGTACCGTGTAAAATAATACCTATATTTTGTCCACAAAAGCCACTCTCTCCGATTGTTTTGTCTCAACAGCAGACTCGGTACAATTTTGTGAGTTATTAAAATGAATTGTTATAAAAGCACCCCCTGAAACAACATATCATTATCAGTAACACTTTAGGTCCCCCTATTTAGCATTTTTAAGCAGAATAAAAACATTTAATGAACTGTTTATAACAATAAGGCTAACTATTAGGATAGTGTATTGTGTAAGTGTTTATTAATGCACAGTATTAGTCCCACAATATAACTTCACATATGATATATAATTATATAATTACACCTGTGTTTCACTATTCACTTGTGATTTTTTATTCGTGTAAACTGTTTATACATCGGTCTCCACTTATGGCAGAATTATAGTTTTTTGACAAATACATTAAGAAACACTACAGTATATCAGCTTACAAAACATAATGTGCTATAAACCATAAATTAAATGTTGAAGACTGCTTAGAAAAGTCTTTTTCTATATTATACTGATTTTGCTTCATAATCATACTAATACAAAAGGTCTCTAATAAACAATTAATGAAACGACAACACATTAACAATTAACACAAATGTCTTTGTTTATATGTGTCTAGGATGTAGTCACATCCCAGTTGAATGGCAGCTGTAAATGCCAAAATCACTTCTTTGTCTTCCAAATAGTTGTTGCTTCTTCTTTAATTGTATGGTAAATATGCAATGACATGACCTTTCACACCTCTACAACGTTTTTCTTTTCTGCTGAAATGATTGATGGCTACAGAGAGTTGATAAATTCTGACTGATGAGTGATAAATGTATTACATGTGATCAAAGCCTGCAACCTGCAACCAGCACCATCACATCTGTAGACCTTTGAATTCACCTCCACCTTCCGGAGTCTTTCTTAAACTGAAAACTATCAAATGACTTTTCTTTTTCCTTTCCTCTCTCTTTTTTGATTGAGACACGTCTCTTGTCGCCCACAAATGCATGTG
>NW_024040064.1:0-26101 GCF_014851395.1 Micropterus salmoides | reverse complement strand
CCTATACGCATTGACCACTCAGTTTGTTCACACAGTGATAAAGGCACATGATTTTGCATCACCTTGTGAACTGTGGCTGGGAATGCGAGTTAAACAAGCGCAAGATAACTTTCAAATGAGCCTGCCGTAAAGTGAGTCATTTATAACCTTTATTTTATTTAGATCAAGATCTGTGTTGCAAGAGAGACCACACCAGAGTACTGCAGAGAGAAAGGAAACATAGCAAAAGGACAAAAACGTTACCAGACAAACAAAAGGCCAGAAGGAGAGAAAACACAGCAGCACAATCCAAGTTTCACATAGAGATGTAAACTAATAGTAATGGTAGTGGTAACAATACTAATATCAATAAAATATATATAATGATGATAATATTTACAATGATAATAGGACTTATAATAATTGTAGCAGCGGGTTTCAAGAAGGAACATGGGGGGTATGGGGAGGCAGGAGGTGGCTTGCAATCATCGATCCAGACTCCCCTGCTCCGGAGACAGAAACACCTGCAGAAAAGCGACAGCCATCAAGAAAACAACACTACAGCAGAGGGAAGATCACAAGTTAGGAACATGCATTGATGAGTGGAGAAGTCATTGATACTGCAGTAGAAGACCCAACCTAAACTTTGTCCATAGCACTTCCACCATCAGTGGTGTTTTGGTGTCAGTTCGCATGTTAAATCAGTTTCCCCTGTCCTTATCCCACAGTGAAGCCCCTCCCCCTGTCTCCATTGGAAGCCCATCATCAGCGCCGGTGGGCGGAGCTGGCGAGCGGCAGGCCTTAGAGCTGCGGGTCCGGGCAGTGGAGGAAGAGAATCGGGCACTGCGCCGGGAGCTCAGCCGGCCACCCAGGAGCCCGTCGGCGCGCCTTCCAAACAGTGGTCACCGTGGTAACCAGAGCCGAACCCATTCAGAGGAGGGCACCGGTGACAATGAGGGTCAGAAAGCTGCTGCAGTGGGGAACAGCTCAGACTGTGTGCAGCAGCCAGTGGTGGATAAGTGTGAGGTGAGATATCTTCTCTGCACTTATGTCACTTTAGCAGGAAAAATGCCTTTTTTGTTCCATCTGTAACACACCACTCAAGGCCTTTTTTATTCAGCAATGCAATATGACCTTGAAGATGTTTTCTAGGAACCGGGGTACCACCAGCACATTGTCATACTATATTATAGCTTGCCTTTAGCTTCATATTAGCCTAATCCTCAGCAGTGATGGTGTTGGGTTGCTGTTGGGATATGGCTCACTGTCAGAAGGCTGGATAATGTGAAAGCTTTAACACAGTCATGCTGTGATCCCCATACTGATAGTACCGCCACATCACCTTTTTAGCTCAGTGGGAGTTTGTCTGGATAACTGGAATAGCCCACACTTACATGTGGTCTGGTGTCTTGGTATAGACTCAGGTTATTGGTTCAGTACCATGAAACAGGCTTACACAGTACTTCTCTGCATTAGCATTAAAACCATTTGACTCTATATTATTCATGTTTTACAACCTGGGCCTTGTTAGCAATTTGAATCTGGGGCCAGTTCTCATATGTGTTGCTATTGGATGGGTTAACTTGGTACAGACCTTATACCCCTCAAGATGAACTGTGGCAATCCTCTGACTTTTCCTCTAGCACAATTATCATGTCAATATGTACATTTGTTCAGTACTTTGTTTTAGGACCAAATACTAATGAAAAATCCCATCAGCCTCAGCTGTAATTTGTTTATTACAAATTAGCAAATGTTAGAATACAACATGCTAAAAACAGAAGGCGAACATTATACCTGCTAAACATCAGCTTAAGTTAGCATTTAGCTAAAAGCACAACTTCGCAGAGCTGCTGGCATGGCTGTAGACTTGCAGTCTGGTTTAAGTTTATTTAAACACAAACGCAGTGTTTAAATAAACAATAGCAATAGCTATATTAGCCTATAGACCTACTCACTTTATACATAAATGCATAACTTAAATAAACACTATTGATAAGGATTCCTTAAATGTATTTTTTCAAAGATAAAGATATGTGAGTGGGACATTTTTTAAGAATAAACTTGTCAGATCTCTCTTTTTGAAAAACTATGTAATGGAGACACTGCATATATTTGCCATTTCTGTATACATATGTCATTAGCCTAGCGGCTAGACAAGTTTGCAGCCAATTTACAGTTTAGTAAAGCTCTGTAAGTATAAGTTGAGGAAGTACCTCTTCAAGATCTAATGGATATTACAATAGGTAATTTTGGAATTGGTGCCTTGATTGGCTTTATCATTATCTTGTGCGATAGATACAAGATTAAAAAAGATCTTTCAGGACTTTAGGGGCTTTGTATTTAACTGCTTTTTAATTAGCTATAAGGTTAAAGGCTAGGTTTGGGGATATTCTATATTTTCTTATTGGTCCCCAAGTGTATTCCTGTTTAAGTAATGTTTGTTTTAAACTACAATGACTAGATGCTTTAGGAAATTACTGAGCCTTTATAAAAAATGAAACTATATATTTGTGACTCAGTAATCAAGGATTACACAGATTATTTCATCAATTCACTGAGTAATTGGATAAGAAATACTTTTGCTTAGCGCCCCCCGGTCGCGGGAACTCATGAACCAGTCGGAGAACAATAACAAGAAACGCACGCTTCTACATTTACACCTAAGAATTGGGGCTTACGCTTTGCGTAGACCGGATGCTTTCTGCTCACGTGCTGAAGGATTGCTCTCATGCTGTTGTGGTCGGTAGGTTCTGATTTACAGCAGACACACTGTACAGAGCTGTTGTTTTCTTTTAGCCTGAAATTATCCCATACTTTGAACACTTTCTGTCTCTTTCTCTGATCTTGTGACAGTGATAACTGTGTGTGCGAAACAGTGCGCTGAATAGTTATATGGATTAAACAAAGCATAGATGCAAAGAATTATTTGAATTTCTCGATAAATCGTTTCAGCCCTAAACCCCATAGAGAAGTTCATGGCTGATTCCCTGCCAGTCAGTCAGAACTAAAGAAGCCTCTCGGATGAGAGGCGAAACAACGCTTGTCCTTCCTTCCTTGACAAATAGGAGTTTATAGCTGTCATATGCCTGATTTACATCAGATATTTTAACAGAACTGTGTTGCTACTGAGTGGAAAAAGTGGGGCTGAGGCTCCTGACAACATTCTGTACTAAGAGAAAGAGACAAAAGAGTAAAACAAACAAAACTATGTAGATTTAGTAAATTATGTGTATATGAAATATTTACTAGAAAACTGTTGATGATAGATTCACACTACACTACGCATCGGTGGGATGAAACTACTTCAGTATACATTTTCATATTCCTGTATAGCACAGACAGAAGATTCTGAACTGATTACCGTGTGTTTTCTCACTGGCAGGTGTGTGATCTGTGTGTAGTTCTCCGAGAAAGGATATGCCCTGAGATGGTTTTCTTATGACCACTTGCTACTTTCCTCCCACTTCAGCTGTCACTCACACATAGTTCTTGGCTACAGCAAGGCACTGTTCAAAAGCCAGCCTACTGCAGGGAAAGCAGAAGTCCTTCGGGGTCAGAAGAGGAGAACTCAAGAGAGGACATTCTGACGGTAGCACCCTTCCAGCAGTGCTTGAACATGACCCCTTCTCATTTGGAGGGTTATCCCGGCTGCCCTGAACCCTGCAGGGAGAGTGCTGTAGGAACTCTGAGAGGGGAAAAGAAAATGCACATGGAGTTTTGACATGTCAACCTGACATCTGGGAGAGACATTTGAAGCTAAAATTGGAGCCATAACCCAGGGCAGTGAGGCAGAAGTCTAGCATAATGTTCACAGACTTTTAAAAATGTGCTATAGGAAAGGGATTCTTATTTAATCCCCATTGTCAATTAACATTCAACAGTCATTAATGAAATCCTTCACTAATGAGCGAGAGAGAGAATCATTTTTACATATTCCACGTCACTGAAATGAGCAGAAATCATACTAGGAAACTTAAGAAACCACTAATTGGATGGATGGATAGATAGATAGAGAGAGAGAGAAATTGAAATTTAACAATACATTTATTAGGAGATTCAAAAGGTTACAAAACTACAACAAGAATCAGTAAAACAAGATTCACAGAATCCAAATTATCTTGGTACACTTTCAAAGAGCAGCTCATCATCTACAACACAATAAAGAACATTCTTATAACACCACATACTGGAAAAACTTTCCAGATCCTTCATCATTCGTTTAAATGGGCTTTCCACATCTTTACAAACATGAACACAGCATCATCATCCACAGCTTTCTCTATTCTGTTTTTCATATAGACAGCCATCTTTGCTCTCCCCAAAATAAAATGAAAATCTGGCATTTAGTTTTATTCTTGTGAGAGTACCTGTACCCCAAAATAATAATAATAATCTTTATTTGTAGAGCACTTTTTAAAAACAAGTTACAAAGTGCTTTAACAAGTGTAAAGACAATAATACCCAAAAGACAATAATACAAAAACAATACAAGATAAAAGCAAGAAAACATTGAAAAGACTAAAATACACGTTTAAGATAAATATAAAATAAGGAAAATAAAATAAAAGGGATAAAATAAAGTCAAGTAAGATCAGGAAAGGCTCTCCTATAAAAGTATGTTTTTAAGAAGGGACTTAAGAGTTCACTGACTCAGCCGACCTGATTTCCTCGGGCAGGCTGTTCCAGAGCCTCGGGCCCCTGACAGCAAATGCTGTCCCCTTTAGTTTTCAGTCGAGGATCTCAAGGTACGTGCTGGTGCGTATGGGACTAAAAGGTCAGAAATATAACAAGGCGAGAGGCCATGAAGAGCTTTAAAAGTGATCAAGTCAATTCTAAAACATACTGGGAGCCAGTGTAATGAAGCTAAAATAGGGGTAATGTGGTCATATTTCTTTGTTCTGGTTAAAAGCCTGGCAGCTGAGTTCTGGACAGTCTGGAGCCGATCAGTAGATTTTTGGGTTGAACAAGTGAAAAGGCTGTTGCAATAATCCAAGTGTGATGAGATGAAGGCGTGTAAAATGGTCTGTGTCCTTAAAAGTTAACATAGATTGCATTTTTGCTATATTTCTAAGTTGATAAAAACATGATTGAACAAGCTTTGTGGTGTGCTGCTCGAAATTTTAATTACTATCAAACCAGACACCAAGGTTCTTTGCAACAGGCTTAATGTGATTTACTAGGGAACCAGCAGATGGCAGTATTTGATTTGCCATCTGCTGGGACCCAATGACCAGGATTTCTGTTTTGTCTGAGTTCAGCTGGAGGAAATTATTTGACATCCATTTTTTAACTTCACAAAGGCAGTTGTTAAGTGAACTCAGCATTCCAGGGTCTGTGGATCTGACGGGCAAGTACATTTGTGTGTCATCAGCATAAATATGAAAAGACATACCATATTTATTGATAATATGTCCAAGGGGAAGCAGATACAAGGAAAACAAAATGGGTCCTAAGACCAACCCCTGAGGCACACCATATTTAACTGGACAGAATGAGGAGACATAGTTGTTTACAGACACGCAAAACTTCCTATTTGACAGGTAGGATGAAAACCATTCTAGAGCAGTACCAGAGATCCCCACCCAGTGCCTCAGTCTGTCTAACATGATGTTGTGATCAATGGTGTCAAAAGCAGCGCTAAGGTCCAGGAGTACCAGGACTGAGCACATGCCTTCATCAGCAGACATTAAAAGGTCATTGGTGACTTTAAGCAGGGCAGTCTCAGTGCTGTGGTACTTCCTGAAACCAGACTGAAACCTTTCAGATAATTTGTTATTTTCCAGTACAGTGAGCAGCTGTTTGGACACAATTCTTTCTAAAAGCTTTGCAATAAAAGGCAGTTTTGAAATTGGTCTATAATTTTGTGGGAGGGAAGGATCTAAACCAGGTTTCTTTAAAAGTGGGTTCTCGCAAGCCGTTTTAAAATAATCAGGGACACAACCAGTAGATAGGGAGCTGTTAAAAACAGAGATCAAATGGGGCCCAACAGAAGCCATTACTTTCAGTAAAAACTTTGTAGATATTACAACAAGTGGGCTGGAGGAAATGAACATATGTTTAGAAAAAACCTCCCTAAACAGTCCAGAAATATTCCAACATTGCAAACAGTGGCAGCAATCGAGAACACTCCATGAATGATCCTCAATGAAAAACACTCTCACGATTAGTGCAAAATGGACAGTCATGGCAGATATAAAAGCATTCACAGCCACAGTACCATGTAAAATCCTCCACTGCAGGCCAGCAGCTTGTTTGATCAGTGGTGGTTTATACAAAGCTCTCCACTCAGGTCCAACACTATCACTAAGACCTAAGTGAGCTCTCCATGAAGTGTCAGTTCTGCCATTTAATTTGTCCCTCTGTAAAATCTTAACAAAAGTTTTATATCAGTTTTCTGTTCACATCTTGGAAAGAAAACTCAGAGGAGATCTCACTTTTTGAAAACGGTCCTGTGCGGTTCTTAAAATCTGGGGAAATGTTCACTGAAGGGAAAACATCATTCTCATCAGGTTCAACAAAGCCAGCACAATACTGGTGCAACAAAGTCCAACGAGTCAAATTCACCTCTAGACGAGAGGCATCATCTAAGTTTGCTCCTGTAAGCTGAACTGCATGTCCTAGAGTCACCACATTAGAGAGACAGAACCGCCTGAGAAGAGTTGTCCCCACCTGACAGACTGCACTGAAACGAGATCCATAAATGACTGGTTCCTGAAGCAGCCAGTAAAGTGAGCTGTGGTGTCCCAGCCTCTTCTTTATCAGCAAGCTCCACACCTTAAACAGTCCACAATAGCAAACAGGAAGTTCTTTGATGTTAGGCTGCTTTAAGTCCATCAGAAACAAAGATTTGTTCAGTTCAAGTCCACCTAACTGACTCAGGATAGTGCAAGCCAACGGCCTCCAAACTAAATCAGTAGGACCGCATAGAAACCTATGTAGGAACTGGAAACGGATAGTAGCTCCCCTGCTGCTGAGGTGGATCAGGCCCTGTCCTCCATCGTCCTTTGGAAAATACAGCACACTCTGAGGCACCAAGTGTAGTTTGTCCCAAAAAAAGTCAGCTAGAAGATCCTGGGTTTTTGACAGCAGGTCAGGTGGGGGATCAACACATGACAGAAATGCCATAAAGTGGACGAAACCAAATTATTAGTAACAAGAACTCCTGTGTAGGACATCTTGATCTTCATCAAAATCCACTTCCACCTTGTTAAACGACCTTTCACCTTGTCTAGAACATTCTCCCAGTTTTTCAAGCCAAAGGATTGATCACCCAGAAAAAAGCTAAATATTTACCCCCCCCCCCCCTCTTCCAAATTAACCCCCCCAGGCAAGCTTAGTTGTTTCTCCAGTACACTTCCAACACACAGAGCTTCACTTTTGTCCCAGTTAACTTTGGCTGAGGATAAAGAGCCAAACTAAACTACATCCCTTACCAACATGTCAATATCCTTCTGAGTATCCACTAGGACGACCAGGTCATCCGCATAGGCTGACAATTTTAAAGGTGCATTACAACCTGGAATGGTCAACCTCTGAAGATCACATCTAAGTTTATGCAACAAAGGCTGAAATGCTAAAGAATATAATATGCCAGAGAGGGCACAACCTTGTCTAATTCCCCTTTGAACTTGAAAAGGAGCGCTTAGGTCTCCAATTAATTTTCAGCACACTCTGAATGTCACAGTATAAAACCTTAACTTTATCAATAAAACCAGGAGCAAAACCAAAAGTGAGCCATAAATAGTCATGCTCAATGCGTGACTCAATAGAAATGATTCCAGCTTTGAGGCCAAACAGCTTGCAGATCTCTAAATCATCTCGAATCAAAAAAATATTATCAGAAATCAATCTGCCAGATACATAAGTCTGATCACAATGAATCACTTTGCTCAGCCTGCTAACACCTTAGAGAGGAGCTTATAATCTGAGCAGAGCAGTGACACAGGTCTCCAGTTTTTGATAAACTGCAGGTCACCTTTCTTAGCAGCAAAGTAAAGACCGCCCTCCGGCAAGACTGTCACTCAGTACTGCCAGCAGCTCCTCCCCCACTACTGACCAGAAAGACTTATAGAAGTCATCAGGCAGACCATCTATTCCGGGAGCTTTCCCACTCTGCATGCTAGAGTTCATCAGAGGAAAGAGCTTCTTCTGACTACGTTACTCTGCTGCTTAACCTGAGGAAGGCCAGTGTAGAAGCTCTGGGACACTGCCTGCTCCTCTCTGTGCTCACATTTAAACAGGTTGCTGTAAAAACAGACCGCATGTTTACGAATTGCTGTATGATCAGTCAGCACCTGCCCAGTGTCACCCTTTAAACTGTGAATGAAGCTTTTCTGTCAATTCTTCCACTCCAGACCAAAGAAAAAGTGTGATGGAACATCCATTTGGGCTACATTTTGGAAACGGGACCTAACAAGAGCCCCCTTAGAGTGAGGCATTGGTCTCCTGTGGCTTCAACTAATGCCTCGTGCATACTACACGACTTTCAGCCTGACGCTCGCCAAGCTGCAAATCGGGCTAAAAATCATGTAGTGTGAACGAGGCTTAAGTCTCTGAGCTCCTCCACCTCCAACTCCAGAGCTTTAACTGACCACTCACCAAGGCTTTTGTGACATTCTGAGTGTACTGCTAACAGAATTGTCTTATCAGAACCAAAATCCCACCATTGTTATAAAGAAATAATCAGATTTTGTGCTCTGGTTTTTTAAAATAGAAGACAAAATTATCTTTAAAATTTTTGTTGTCCAATAAGCTGTGTTAAAATGCCCATAAGCACTACTGACCCTTACACACTTTATAAAGATAGAAACTGTTACAAATGAGTGAACCAACAGGGCTGATCCAACAACTTTTAAATACATTAAACTGATGTTTAAAACAATAAAAACGATCAAACCTGGCCATGGACAATAAGTTATCTTTAGCATGTGTCCAAGTGTATTGTCGCTGCTTACCATGAAAACCTCTCCACACATCACAGCTTCCATAAGCGGAAGCAGGCGAGTGCGGCATGAGGATCTGCATGTTTCCTGTCCAACCTTGCTGTCTTCAGTACAGCTAAATTCTCCAATTCTTCACTGTTACATTTCTCAAACACGACTCTCTCCACTCACACAACTGGAGCATAGATATTAATAAACACAATTTTTACTTTCTCATACACTGCTCTTTCTTTCAACAGATAGCCTTTAATGACCTCTTCAGATTCCACGGACTGAGGAATAAGGTTTTTGGAAAAGAGAATTCCAACCCCACCACTGTTACAAGTTTTATGACTTAAAAAGGTTTGACCAGTCCATTCTCTCCTCCAGTCAGCCTCATTATCAGCAGTACAGTGTGTCTCTTGTACAAAAAGAACATCTAACTTTTTTAGGGAGAGCAGCTTGAAAAGAGAAGCCCTTTTCCCATCATCTCTTGCTCTATTTAAGTTCAAGCTGCCTATATGTATATCCCCCATAACATAGAAAAAAAGTTGTAATACAGAAACAAAACAAGAGAAAGAAAGAAAGAAAGAAAGATTATTAAACTTATTCATCATCTTCTAACTGCTTTTTGACCTTCTGAACTAGTTTTTTTATACGGCAAGCTTTCTCCCCCAGGACTCCAGGAGTTTTAACAGAAAAGCCTTCACTGAATCAAGGACAAGCTGTAAGTCAGGAAACACTTTCTCCACTTTAACATTTTTGGCTCCCTTGGTGTCCTGCAGAAAACTCTATTCATTAAAGAATAGCCACTCCTCTTGTGAGTTCACATCTGTGAGGAGGCCAGAGCCTCCACATCACTCTCCTCATCACCTTCACTTTCACCTGACTGCTGACACTCACTCTGACGAGAAGCTTTCTTCACTTTACAAGTAGACTGACGCTCTTCATTTGGTTTCCTTTTTTTGTCATCTTTAGAGAAATCTTTGTCAGCCAACATCTCACTTTCCTCCTCCAGAGAACATTCTGCCTCCCCAGCTTTAGTCTGTGTGTTAACTATATCACTGTTAGTTCTGTCAGTGTGTGACTGCTCACTGACCTCTACTACGGTATCTTTAGTAGCAAAACCTGAAAACGCTGCACCAGAACCAGCAGCACCCAAATCCCTTGTAGAACTGACAGACTAGAAACTCCCGGGCCGTCAGAAACTGACCCAGCAGCTCCCAAACCACCGGAAACTGAAACATCAACATCTGAACCATCAGGACCTGGAATAACATGAACAGAACCAGCCCAGCCTGTTGTTTACTCTGTATATTTCCCTCCTGTGAATTCTGTGTATGTTCATGTTCTGAACCTCTTGATGCAGTCTCACTGATATTAGCCTCAGTATTTTGTTTCTGTGGACAGGAGCAGACAGTATGGACCTCCATTCCACAGCCAAAGCACTTCATTCTCTCTGAAGATGCATAAACAACGTAGTCAAACTCTAAACTTCAATATTAAATTTAGCTCCTCAGTGTTATCTTTGAAAACCAGAAACCAACGTGTTTCAGCAGCGGGGATTTACAGCCCAGAGGAATCAGTTTAATTGGTGATATTAGTTGCCCATGCCTCACCGGTTCTCTTTGTAACAATTCGTTACTAATAAACGGAGGAACTTTGGACAAAATAATCTTTTTGGCCGAATTAACAAGTGGCACCACCTGTCCTGAATCACCACACCTTGCTCGACAACCACGCTGACTTTATCAACACTATCCAGAAAGATGACAACTCCATTGTTCATTCTGGAAGCGGACTTCACACTTTCATAGTCGACAATTTCTCCAATTGCTAGGCTGCAATCCTCCAAGGAGAAATTAACAGCTGGACAAAGTTTAACTCCGTGTCGGCGCGTGAGCTTCTGCAGCCCCACATTCCCAACTCCGTGAGTCGGCATGACCCAGGTGAAACCGGTCGTCACCGCTCAGGAACCCACCCGCTACAAATTATACAAAAAGCACTACTAACCACAAACAAACAAAACAAATCACGCTGAAACGCGCACCCACTCTCACTGTCCTCCACTCCCAGCATGCACTCAGAGAGAGAGAGAGAGAGATGTTCATTTATATACATTTATATTATCTAGCAAATTATAAATTATGACAAAATTGGTTATTATGCTTTTATTTATACACAACAAATGCAATTAAAATGGCTCTATTGTCAATGCTATAATCACACATAATCTTTATTTACAGAGCCCTTATACAAATCAAATTCACTAAGGCTAAATTCAGACTGCAGGCCTTAATGCTCAATTTTCCCCACATCGTTTTTTTTTTATTTTTTTTTTGACAGTTCACATTATAGTTTAAATGTGGTCCATATCAGAGTGACCTGCATGCGCAGAAGAATAACACAAGCTCCTCGCTGTTGTCCAGAGGTAAACAAGGAGCCACAGAAATTAGCTCTGGTTAGCTCCTACTTGCTAACCCTCCCAATTTTCCCGGGGGACTCCTGTATTTCATTGTCCTCTCACGGGTCACATTTCTCACGAATTATGACAAATGTTCACACCTTTCTGTTCTTTTCATTACGGTTTCTGGCGCTGTACAACGCATCTGCCCCACACACCACACTAAAGTTAAACTCCCTCTCTCTCTCAATTCAATTGGCGTGAATGTATAACAACAATATTGCCAAAGCATCATACAAACTACAAGAAAACTACAAGAACAATCAACAAACAACTCTCTTTCTGTCTCTCTCTGTTGCTCTACTGCCTCCGCTCTGACAAGTAGCATGTACGTAACTCAGAAGAGAGCTCGCGGTCCGGTGGAAGAAAGGTAATTTGTGGGCAGATGATAGCAAGGTAGCAAGGAGAGACACATGTTTAATACTGGCTTTTTGAGGAGCCTTTTTTTGTTCACCGCGGCTACAGCAGAGCTGTGACAACAGCTGCTCTAGAGTGATGTCAAAGTCGCATCAATTTTGAACTGAGTCTCCAGATCGCTCTGTAACAAATTTGGAACACATATGAAAGGCATGCTGCATGTGAAAAGATGAGATTCCATGTGACTTGGCCTGTTCACACTGTCATAAAAAGATAATTTTCTGTTATATCAAAAAAAGTTTGACACACCCACAGATCCAGGGGACCTATAAGCGAAAATTGTTGAATGTGTTAACCGATGCTGCACAGAAGAGTATATTATTAAAATGGATTTGAAATAAGCCTCCAACAATCTCAGAGTGGCATAAGGTAACATTCAACCTTTTGTCTGTGGACCACCTGACCTGGCTCTCCCTAGGCCAAGGAAGGATGGCTGAATGCTGAGGGGAGGTTTTGTTGTCTGTACTTTATTTCTATTTTATGTATACCGTCATGCTTGGGACCTAAAACTGTGATAGGACAACCTATCCCTGGGCAAATAAATGTGGACTTGCTGCTTCTTGAAAATCTTTATTGCCGTGAGAACGCAATATTGAAGGTGACTCAGATGAACATTATTAACAATTCAGCACTTGTCCTATCTGGAATTTGGTGGCAAACGGTCAGGGGACACTGTTCTAGAGATTTTAATATTTTAATAAAACTGAAACTATAAAGTGACGGGCCCACCAAAAATCTTATAACCTCGTTATTTTTGTAATTTTGACCATCATTCCTGATGGCTGTGATAACATCTTACACACAAACTTCATTGCTGGGTGCAAAGTGACTCTGCTAAACACAGCATGGGCCACACAAGATAAGGCGTCCACAAAATCATCCTCACTGCTTGACGACTCCACTGTGTCTGGTATCGTGAATTTTCACAATGAATCAAAATAATTTAACACACCGGACTTTTTTGATGACTGATTAAAAAAAACCATATAAACATATTTGTATGATATATTTGTTGGTTCGGTGTGCAAAGGCCTTTACGTACTTAACATGTCACAATTAATTTATGAGAGGTACAACTGGGAAAGCAGTTGAATATTAGCAGTTCTGAAGGAACTTGGTCAAGTCTGAAAAAGATTTGTAATAATACAGGTAACACAGTGCTTCATAGCAATCAATGTAAAAACACAGACAAGTCAAAAAAAAATCTGCATCACACACAGTGGTGTACAAGGAATATATAAAACAAAAACAAGTCTATAAAAAAATGAAGGTACAATAAATTACGCATCATGCAATGGTTTATAATCAATACATAAAACATAAACAAGTCAATATACGGATAATAGAAAAAATAAATTACACATCACACAGTAATAGCTTTTTGTGTCTGAAGTGAGATGAAACTCTGCAAGCCTGATCTCCTCTCACAGACTGTTCCAAAGTGTAGGGCCCTGACAGCAGATGCCCTGAATCCTATTATATATCCTTATTTATTATTTCTGATGTATCAAAATAATCGCAGGTCTCTTGATTCTGACAGACTGCAAAAACTCCTGCTCTAAACAAATTACTTTAACAGAGCTGGTGTCCTAGCTGCCCTTTGTACAATTACAATTAACAATTATAATGGTAATTTCCACTTTTGGTTGGTTCAGATAATTGCTATGAAAAAAGCTATGAAAATAAGAATTAGTCGAATAGCAAATTGAGTTTTCTTTTAAACCTCTGAAATATATATGAAACTTTGAATGAATATCCTGTGGGAGAATTTTGTGTTAATGAGCAACAATCTAGGCAGAAATGGATTTTGGACTAAAATATTTTGGCATTATAACTTTAACTTTAGTTAAACTTCATAGGTTTCCATACACACGGCATTCCCTTGATGCTTTGAAGTAAGTTCAGGAATGTTCCACTGTACTTTTTGCTAAAATTCAAGAGAGAGTGCGTTTTTTTTTCTTTTTATTTCTACTCAGCAAATTCAAATGTTTTTTTCTACCTTATGACGTGCAGAATGAATTTCTTTCTTCTTTAACCAATATTTCTTTTAATCGATTCCTTATCCTAATAATCCTTCTCTCTTCTCCCGATCTCCACAGACCATCCATGTGGCCATCGTATGTGCAGGTTACAACGCCAGTCGAGACGTGGTGACACTGGTTAAATCTGTCCTTTTCCACAGGTACAGCTATGCATTTTTTTACTTCTTAATGTTCCTACACCAACCCGGTTGGTGTGTGTGTGTGTGTGTGTGTGTGTGTGTGTATATATTAGTGACTTTTTTTATTTAATGATAAGACAGTAAATGCATTCATAAAAAGGAAATACATATGACAATATGTATTGTATTTTGTTTATTTATTTAGGCATAAATCTGTCAATCCAGTCTAATTATTAACATTTGCAAGTAACTCAATTTATGAATAACTAAAACATAATGACCTGTATTCAGCATTTGTTGGCTGAAAGGTTGTAATGGAAGCCTACTTAGCTTTAGCAATAGTTACAACAAATGAGATTATCAGCAGAAAATATCAAATGTTGATTCAGTGTGTATCTATAATATTTAAATATGTATTTGATGTGAATGTGAGTGTGACTGGTTGTTTGTCTATGTGCGGCCCTGCGATGGACTGGCGACCTGTCCAGGGTGTACCCCGCCTTTCGCCCGATATAAGCTGGGATTGGCTCCAGCTCCCCGCGACCCTGTACGCAGGATAAGCGGCTGACGATGGATGGATGGTATTTGATGTGTATTTTTCTAACTAAGCAGGTCCTGATCCAGAATTATTAAGTTGATGAGATGAAGACCACTCTTCAACTCCAAAAACACTTCTCCTCCTGCAGTTGTAGGATGGTGTTAGCCAAAGCTTACTTATAAAAGCATAGAAACGGTGCTGTCTGAGTACAGACACTGGCTTGCAGAGAGCACATTCACAAGAGAACAGCCAAAAGTTTCCCTTTTGTGATTTCTGGAATTAATGTTAAATGAGAAGCTGTTCTTTGCTGATTAAATAAAAAAAGAGTAGGAAGAGAAAAAGGGATAATAAGAGATCTGTTGGCTTCTGAGCTTGACAAATTTGGTTATTTACCAACCTACCTGGATAAATAAAAGCAGCTTTCTGACCTTAATCCTAATGTCAACTACACACGAAACCTCTCTCTCTTCATCCCAAATGGACATAAGAATAAAAACTTTTATTATAGGAATTATAACATTAACATTAGCTTTCCACTATCAGTATATTTTTGGCCAGAAGAAAGATATAGAATGGCAAATCGACTTTGAGGCCTTTAGATGCAGCAAAAACATTGAAACAAATACAAATCGTATAGAACTTCTATTTTTCATTAAAAAAAGTCCCATAACATGTATATTACCACTTAGCATGCCAATTTAAGTTTTTTTCTGTTATTCTGAAAATGAGGCATGGAGTGACTAAGCCGTATGACTGGAAGTAAAGAGAGGGGAGCACACACAGCCTGAGTTTCAAAAGGTTCATTTAAGTGTTAAATAGATGATAAGGTATGAGGACATTTGCACTTGAGAGTTAGATGAAAGACTAGACCTCAGCATCATTGAAATGAGGTTCCCGAAATATGACGCCTTCCTAATGAATCAGCCATGAGCAGGGTAGAGTTTACCGATTCCACCCTAATTCACGAGATGACGGGTGCTGGTTAGGACAGAAATGGCCTTTTTTTGTTGAGGACCGGTCACCAGCAGTGTAGCTAATATGCTAAACCCCGCCGGCCCTGTTTAATCAGAAGGGATGTTTAAATGTTGACTCACTGTTGTTTTACCGCTGAGTGACAAATATGTGAGAGGACAGACGCCTGAGAGGTCAGCCTGTTGGACTGCCATTTGATAGTGTGGGGCATTCTGCTGAGAGACTGAACGGATGGGATGGGACATGGGACAGTGATTGTCAAACACTGCCTTTCCCTGCGATAAACTGACCTGCAGCTTTTATCAAATAGCCCTCCAGCTGTGTTTCTTTCATATATTGTTAATTTGTGATGAATTATTGAATATGCTAATAAATTCCCTTTCGAAGCAGGATTTAAATTTATATGGCATAGTTACTGTGCTACACCAGTCAGTTAATTTCCTGCAGCCATGTGTTGTTTAGCCTACACTGTAAATCAAATATTTGCCACACATTCAGCTCTTGCCTCAGTGATGGAGAGCCCTGTAGAATGGCTGTCACTGTGTGATTGATACTGTCCCACCTGGAAGGGGGCCTCTTTCTGTTGTATTCAGTTAAAAGGGGGGGGGGGGTGGGGGGTATCATTCTGATCTGTCAAACAGCAGCTGTATATGTTCTGTCAGGATAATCCGAGACTGTCCTCACCAGAAAAACAACAGCATCAGTCATCTGTTTAAAATCTTTAAATGACCTATGTGTTTGTATCATGGACCTCTCGTGGCTGTACAAATGATAACTGCTCTCTGTCAGAAGAAAAAGTGGAAGTAGTAGATGTTGTAACATGCTGCAAAACCTCTTTATGGGTGGATGGTTGGACATACAAAACATCTGACGGTTCCTACCAGCAGTCAACATTGGTTCCTTTTAATCATGACCAGAATCTTTTCCTAACCTTAATCAAGTAGGTATTTGTATTGTAGTTTAGTTGCCTAAACTTTAACAGATATAAATTAATAGCTGAGGAATTTATAATGATTATGTGGTTATATACAATGCTTATCATTTTGGAAGGCACTGACTGACAACATTTTGTTGTGATATATGATGAACCAGAAAACCAGAAAATGCTCAAATAGGTTGTTTCGGATTGAAATGACAAACAACCTATTTTTTTCTCAAGGTATGGGCTGCGTAATTCACAAGTCATGAGAGAAGATGCCAAAACATCATCTGTGCGATCAGCAACACACTACATAAGTCATTACAGAAAGAGCTGTTTGTGTGTGGTTTGGGGAAATACATCGATATTATCCAAGTGCTTTGTTTTTCCCTTCCACGCTACAATGTGAGATTGAAAACAAAATTGTATCTAAGATCATATCAACCACACCAAACATGCTTGGTTACAACAGCCCGTGACTAAAAAGATCCTACTATAGGTTTAAAAAAAAAAAGCAACCCACTGCTATACACTAGGGATGCACCAGTGCAATCCACTTGATTGGTATTGGCATTGAAACTGACCTAGGCACATCAGGTATCCACTAAATGTGATTGATCCACATAAAAAACACATTTTTTTGTCAATGCAGTTATGTAATTTAGTGTTTCCGCTATCAGTTAAATTATATGAAAGTGGCTTGATGACTAAAATCTTGGTGCATTCCTGATAATATTGTCATTCTGCAACTTAAATGACATAACCAACACTACCAAAACTCGCTACAGTGTTTCCTTTCCTTTTCGTAAACTAGATATTTTGGCACTTTCTTTGTGGTGGTTGCTTTATGATACGGATCTCTGGCAAAACACGAGAAAAAGAGAATAGCCCAGAAACAACACTCTTGTCTTCTTGACAACCTTTTAGCAACTACCATAGAAGGTTGGCATTGGTTTCTAATGAGAACGATGGGGCCATGCATAGCTGAAATTGTTAGGTGCAGAAATGCAAGCTTGTAATGAGGACCCTTAACTGTGGTGTGAAGCATGGATGGATTACTGAAGCATGCCTAATGAGCACAGGCCCTCTGTATGAAGTGACTGAATGAGTGAGTGAATGTTAACTCATTCAAATGACACACGGTATTTGCAAATGATCAACACCATATGTACATTTCAAACTAGTAGATCCAAAAAGGAGCTGTTCATGTTACATGTTTTAGGCATTCAGGTCAGGATATGGACTGAGGTGGATGTTTTATAACAACACAGTCCCATGACAGCTGTACAGCCAGTACCCTGACTTTGAGCACTGGAATCTGTATTGGGAGAGAAATGGTTGGATGGGTGCATCCCTGCTCTACACATGGTGCAAGTAATGGTCAGGTTCAGGACAATCCTTCAATCCTCTCTGAGCAGATGGGCGCACAGTCAATCTGTATCTGTGTCCACTCTAAAAGTCTTAATTGGAACTAGATAACAATATTGCATTATGTAGATTAGATGATTAAATTATCATGGGCCCAGTTTTGATAATCAGGATGTACTTGACATATTTGCTTCCTTATCAGAATAATCCCAAGCATCCAGTGAAAGGCTTGTTGCTGTTTGTCCAGAGGCTGTGAAGACCCTTTCTATTTGCGCTGCTGCTGCCAGCTTGTAAGCAACCAGAGTTCTGATTATGACAGCTTCCAGCCCCCAGTACTTATTGAGCAAGTGCAGCTGACACATTCATTCCCAAAGTCATTCAGCACAAGACACCCCAGGGTGCTCACATCCTCAGCTCAGTGTCACTATGTCTTGACCTGATTTGGAAGTCCTGAATATCTATTTTGCACATTCCCCTTTTCTATGTGTGTGAGCTGATGTAAGAAACCGTGTATACAGGCTTCTGTGAAGGAAGCTTTGGTTGTCCTGTCTGATGAATCATCTCCTTCACTGCACTGTGTCTGCTTTACCAGCCTCAGGACTGACTGCATGCACTCATCCCCAAACTCTATACTTGAAGTTGACCAAAGAATTTCTGCTCAAGCCCCAATTACTCCCTTGTTTTGGAGCTTTCAATCATATAACACTCTTCATGAACACGTTATTTTGTTCTGAAAATTAAAGCAAAAACAATGGCAAGAAATAGGAGTAGATTGGAATATGTCTTTGTGGCCATCATGCTTGGTATCTTAAAGGGTCAAGTCAAGGCTGGACATCATTTAAACATTTTCATTACTTTGGCCAATAATGTAGTAAAAAAGTACTTTTTTGATAACTATACTTAGAGGAATGTAAATGTTGTTCTACAAGACCCTTATATTATATTTGAACAAAAGTGGGTGACGTTCTCCATTATTAAATCATGTCTGAATTAAATACGGATTAAATATTAAATACAATACGGAATTCCTACTGAAAACGTACAGCTGGCCACTGTGGTTATTAACAAACGTTACTCAAACAGGAGGAACTGTGCATTCATTGGGGACCGTTTTCAGCCGCAGATTAATCCACATTTGGTGCTCTAGTGAGTATTCGGAGCAGCAGGACGGTGTATGTGGGATTGAATCAAAATACATACAAATGTGTGTGTGTGTTCATGGAGATGAAGGAACATATCACCCAGTGCAGCGAAGTGGCTCACTGATGTGTTTTTAAAAGTTTTTCCGACAACAATGGAGGAATAACATATCTCAGGCTTTGGATACACAAACAGTACATGTTCCTTGGATACGTTAAATTTTGGTTTGACGAGGACAAAATATGTCCATTCCACATCATACACCTCCCTCACTTTCCCTTGTTTGTCTGCTGCTTTACTGTCCTATTTTAACGCTTCATGAACAACTTTTTTTCCCACAGCAATAAGGACTTTGAACTGTTCCATCCAGCCCCCTCCTCACACACCTCTGGCATGCATTCCAATTACCTGATGTGTCCCTAAAATTATTTTGCAGTATTATGTGGCGTGTGTGCTGATGTCCATGTATGTATTATATGTATTGTGCTGCAGAGTTTAGCATACGGCACAAAAACAAATTCCACTGGCCTTAGTAGTGTGACTAATAAACAGTCTAATCTTATCTCATAAAGGTGGCCAAATGGTTGTATTTTTACAAACTTGGAACATTCACGTTCGGGGTTTAACACTGTTTTTATGTCTTAGCAAAAATAAAAAAATGAATAAACCCTGATGTACGATCACTATGATGTAAACATTTCTGATTGGTTAGCCATTTATTAGGCCATTGTTGAATCCCAGGTAGCCTATTTATGCATGTTCAGTAATGTTTAACACAAAATGACAAATTGTGCTGGTTTTATGGTAATTTCAAATTTAGGCTGGTTAGCCTGAACATAGTACAATGTCATATTTAGTCAAAAAGCTAAAACAAATGTATCTACAAATTGGTTAGGTTGATTTTGTTTCTTAAAATTGTTTTCCTTTTCCATTAAATCCAGACATAGTTCCAGCCTACATCACACTGTTTTCCTATTTTTTGCTTATTATTATATTATTATTTAACCTATTCATGTCTGGGTGTTTGTGTGTGCCCACAGGCGGAACCCACTACATTTCCATTTCATCACAGACTCCATTGCTCAGCAGATCCTGTCCTCTCTATTCCATACCTGGATGGTTCCTGCTGTCAGAGTCGACTTCTATGACGCAGATGAGCTGAAGGTGAAGAACACCTACTTCTCTTCCCCTCACTAACTCCCAGCTTCCCTCAGAAATGTCAGGAAAGCTGACTGCAGAGGCAGGAGAACAAAGGAGGTTGGATTCAGATGCAGACTCAGACTAGCAGGATGCAGTTCTTGTGATTTATTCCAAAAAACAAAATAGAAATACACAGGACTACTCGTCCAAACACAGGTAGTATACTAACAAAGTAACAAAAACTCCAAACAGAGCTGATGATCAACAGAATAATCCCAAGAATGCGGAAATGGACAGAACACTCAACAATGACAAGGACATGACAAAGGCTGAAAAGAACTGAGGACTTAAATACTGGCTAAGGACAACACACACACATCAGGAAGAGAGGGTAGTCTAGCACAGGTTGGAGAGCCAGGGAACAGAGACAGCCAATTACTGTACAAAACAGGACACGGGACAGACATGGAACAAGGAACATATGCAAAACAAAACAAATGAATGAACAAACTAATACAGAAATCATGAAACCCCAACCAGAAAACCGAAATCTTAACAGGCTAAACCGAGAATAAAACAGGAAATATTAAAACTGAAAATCCAAACCATGACATGCATTCAACTTATCTTACAATCCTGTAGTGCTTAATGATCTGACTGCTACTTTATGTAATTCTTTGGAGAAATTATGAGCTATGTAAACCCTCTTTAAGGATGCTGTTATCTAACTTTAAAATTTAAAATTCAGCCAGTTTAACAGCAAATGATCCTAACCCTGCTTTGGTGTGATGTTTCAGTCTGAGGTGTCATGGATCCCCAACAAGCATTACTCTGGAATCTACGGCCTGATGAAGCTGGTGCTCACTAAGACGCTGCTGTCCGACCTGCAGAGAGTCATCGTCCTGGACACAGACATCACGTTTGCCACTGACATTGCTGAACTCTGGGCTGTCTTCCACAAGTTCAAAGGTAACACAGCTCCTATTTCCTTACTCTGTAAAGGCAGTAACTAGTAGTTTTATCTTGAAACTGATGATGGTCGTTTTGTGCTGATAATCAGTGTGTGGCAAATTACGGGGAGCCCTGTAGTTTTGAATGAACTTCACCATATCTGCCCAGTGACAGCAGTACGGAGTCAGAGTAAAGGTCTGTCATAGCAGCTGTTGGTCCTGAAGCAGGTCTGTCCATCTTTTGCGATCTCTCCTCTCCACACACATTCTCCTGGCTGATTCATCAGTCACTGCATGACTCACCATGTAGGATTGTTCTTGTTGAATCAATATGTGGTTGTTATCTGGATAGAAGCTGCATGTTACATGTGTGATGAGCTTGGAGGAGTAGCTCTCCCTGTTAATAATAAACACATTAATACAGTGTGTTGGTGTGGGGGGGGGTGTGTGTGTGTGCGCTGTAAATTAAAGTTTAAATCTAGGCCTGCAGGACCAGCATAAGGTGTGCAGGCTATAGGGCACAAAGTCTTGTAAGTATAGGTAGGGGAGAGAGGCGGTGGTGAGTCACTGCAAAGATTTATGGGTAGTGCTGTCCGATAGTGCAGCACAGCCAGCAGGGGTTTGGATCAATCTTAATTAGCAGGTGACACCGATGCGGCACCTCTGCCACGCACTCCCTTTGCTGTCCGGTCTGGCTGAACTGTCTAGCCCCATTATGTTTAAAGCATTACAACACTCCACTAAGACACACTTAATAAGTGTTACTCTCACGCTTTAGCTTTCCTCAAATTACCTTATAAAGATGGTTAAGAGAGTTGATACAGAGCCATGATTCAGTCAGCACAGCTCTGATTTTATCTGCTCATTAACTTTATCAAGCTCATATAAGCCATCAACATGTGTGGGATGATAAAATGTTAATTTATTCAAAGAAGCCATATACTGGGACGGAATGCTGGGAGGGAAATTACAGTAAATTCTAAAATACAAGTCAGTATATACAGTATCAAATATTAGTTGGCAGCACTAATAAATAAAGGTGCTATGATGGCTAACATGGGAAATGACTCCCTAGTGTTCATTTTCACTGGACCAACTCCATCAGTACAACAGTCATGTCATACTCAGCACTCAGCTGCTCTCACTCTCACCCGCTATGTATTTCTATTAGCAAAACACTTCTTGCAGAAGTTTCTCATTAAAAGCCTAACAAGTAACAGTTTATGCCCTGCCCCAGCTGCTAGAACTGAATGTGAAATATCTGTGTTGATTTTAGTGTGGGTAGCTTGACACTGAACAAAAAAGTAGAACTGATTTGTGTATAAATTACTGAATGTAGAAGTATTTGTGTTAAAAAAGAGAAACCCGGGTGTGGGTGAGTGGCCCATCCGTACAACATGACTCTGTTGTACGGATGGGATTTGTGCTGTTGAAATACACTGATCATCCATGACATCATGTCTACTGACAGGTGAAGTGAATAACAATGATTATCTCGTTTCCATGGCACCTGTCAGTGGGGGGATATATCAGGCAGGAAGTGAACATTGTGTCCTCAAAGTGAAGAGTTAGAAGCAGGAAAAATGGCAAGAGTAAGGATATGAGCGACTTAGACACGGGCCAATGTCAGAATGTGCGGTGCTGTAAGTAAACTCTGAACCATGCGTACGCACAAATGGTGACACACATGGCAGAAGGATGAAACGGTTTGAAATGAATAGGCCTACTATTGTGTAAAATAAATCGAAATATTAGCTTTGAGTATTATAGGCTTAAGGCCTTTCTGAATAAACAAACACCCGTTTGATTTTCCCTTTAGTGTGCAAAAAAACCACACAATTTAAGATCATTTGCAGGGCACAAAAAGATCCAGATTTAGGATAATAAACACAAACAGAGATCTGTTTCTGCAAACAAACGCCTCAATTATGTTGGACAGTTTAATCCGGAATCATATTAATTAATACTTGCATGCAGTGCAATTTATTCTCATAAATAAGGTGAACAGGAGGTCAAATTACATTTAAATTGATGCCGTTTTCAATGGGTCAGTCGAGCAAATACGAGAGCATAATTTCATATTGCCTATTGTTCAGATGTTCGTTGCCTTTTCGAGCCAAACGCTGTGCGCCAGCGTGTGGATGTGATGTGCTGCTTGTAAAAACATACATACATATAATGGAAATATAACACTATTTTGTCATTTACAACAAGTCATATTTATTTTAACTCATCGGCAGCCTCGTTAAGTGAGTGGGCTGTTTGTGTAGCCTAAATAAATGTTCAAACACAAGCGGAATGCGTTTGGTTCACTCTCTTTTCAAACTGGGGACTCCAAACCTACCTGGGTCATCCAGTCTTGCGTGTGTGACCCCTCCAGCAAATGACGTCACTATTTAAGCACTTTGTAACTTGTTTTTGAAAAGTGCTCTACAAATAAGGATTATTATTATTATTATTATTATTCAGGAGGGATGTCGGTTCCTGCAGATCGGTTATAAAGGGGTGGAGCTCCTGTGCCCCCTTTCTTCCGGTACACAAACGTTGCTTGAGTTAAATTTAATTTTTTTAGCTTCTCTGTCAGAATTTGCCTCCTTTTCTTTCTTCTGTATTAATATTAATGAGGGGCGTTTCACTGACCATTTATAGGCAACTATGGGCGTTTGAAGGGTCACACATCACGTGCGCCACATTTCAAGTTGATTGTGATTTGAAAAAGGGAACTTGCTTAAAAGTGTGTGTACGCACGGTTTTATAAGTCTGAATATTTTTTGCCGTACACCATTTTTGGCTTTTGGGTGCAAACCTTTCCTTTATACATCCCAATCAACGTGAAATTGGGCGCACACGCACAAGCTTCATATCCCGCCCTGGCTCCTCCCATAAATTACTATGCAAATGATCAAGTCCAACTAACAACGGCCGATCCTGCTGCAAAACATGCGAAAAAGAGAAACTACACTGAGTGTGAGATTGTGGTGCTTATCACTGAAGTGGAGGCGAGAAGAAATATTTCATTTGATGATTTGAGCTCTTGGATCAGCAGCAAAGGCAAAACGACGGAGTGGCAGAGTGTCACAATGGAGACTCCTAATGGCTGGAAAGAGTTTTTTCTGTGGTGCTTGGGAGGTGGAAGTTATAAAGCACTCATTGTTTGATCCAGCTTGTTCATAAACAAAATAAAATTCAGAGAGTTTAATAGAATTACATTATTCTAAACAAAGAATTTAGGTAGAAAGGTAAACACTATAGACCTATTGTTGATCCCATCAGACACACACCTGTCTGCTCCCGCTGGTAACAGTGATTATAGCCTACTCGGGATGGCATGGTTCCGTCAGGCTAATCTGTCTAATGCTGGACCCAGTTTAGCGCACAGATCCAAGAGCACGACTCTAAAGAATCGAAATCGAAATCATAGCCAGTCATCATCATGGTCCCTCATGGACACTCTGTAATCCTTCCATTCATGCTGTCCTCTGCAGTGCCATAGCGCAGCCATGCAGCATTACGCACGCAGTATTAATACAATCAGCAATCATACAGAGTACTTCACACCTCCCAAAAAACGATCGCTTCTGTCAGTGGTCTCCCCCACCCTGGGAGATCATTGGAAGATGGAGGTTTGACAGGTGGACACATTTTTTTATGTTGGTTTTGTTATGTTTGGCTGCATCATGATTAGGACTGGCGATTGTGCGAGAGCTGTCCCTGGCTTTATTTCCAGACGTTAATCATTTACACAATCCATATGTGCAGGTGGTGAAGATGTACCGGGTGAGTCGAGGTGAGAATACAGTTCTGTTTGAGCGCCACTGCGGTGTCTTGCACAGTCTTGTTCACTGCAGTGATTTTACACACAAAACTAAACTGAAAACTAAATATGCACAGAGGATATTGTTAAAAACTACTGATGCTCTCTTCTGCAATTCTTTAATGCTATTTTTATGGTTTCTCTGATTTTTACGATGATGATTAGCTGAGGTTAAGACTGAAAAGGACTCTTAAGAAGCTAAATTCACATCTAATATCGGGGAAAGGCAAGCCGGAAAACCTGACACCTGACTTTATGCTGGCAGTCTCATTCCAATCCAGCATCTGTGGGATGTGCTGTACAACTAATTCCGGCATATGGAATCCCCTCCTTGCAACTTACAGGGCTTAAAGAATCTGCTGCTAACATCTTCAGGGGTCTCTGCACTGAGGATGTGTTTGCCTTAACAGCAGATTAAGTACTCTAAACTAAGCATTTCTGTTGTTGGCTCTGTCAGCACAGACACTTCACTATTACTGTCAGCTCACTGTACATGAGGATGAATGTACAGCATTGTAATGCTAACAGCCATTAACAGTGGCATTTGAGTTGCTTTAAAAAGTAGTCTGAAGTGCATTATGTTTCTGAGAGGCAGCGTGTAGAGTGCTGCAGCAGCCTGTCTTGGATTCCTGATCAGGTTAAAGTTCTGTTATAGCCTCCTGCTGGGAGCTTCTCTCGCTCCTGCTCACTCACTTTGTCCTTCATGTACCAACAGTATTTCCCCAACTTTTCATCATTACCATCATCCCACTCTCAAACTTTCTGTTTTGATTATATCCAAACTCTGTTGGCTTTTGAACACGCATTGTTTGGTTTTGAGGATGGTGGTTGGAAGTACCTCCCTCATTTAAGCCTAGAATTGGTGCTAAAATGATCCAGTGTGACGACACTTCTCAGATTCCTCACAGCGTATTTAAGTCTCAAGTTTCTCATTTCGATAAGTTGAACAACTTTATTGACATAATTTTCATGAAAACAATATCTCCACAGAATGATCCAAAACCAGTCCTGAGCATGAAAGTTCATTCTTGACCTTGGAAAAACAGGAGTTTAAGAAAGAAGAACATCCACTTAGTAGTTTTCTTTGAAGCCTTCAACCTCATCGCACAGTCTTCATCAGTGGGCAGTTGTCATGGAGATGGTTCAGCTGTTATCACATGTAGTATGGAATTTTCATTACGTGTGTAATGTAATGAATGTACAGCTGTGCATTCAGATGCTGCGGCCAGCTCCCTCAAACTCTGCAAAATTTTTCATCTGTTAGTCTTTTATTTTTTTTTATTTATTTTTTTTTAATCAGCTGGACCAGGTACCA